>NC_064292.1:19788991-19789292 GCF_019186545.1 Solanum stenotomum
GGGGGGATTATAATAACTTAACATTTAAGTTTGGTAGTTCATACTTTTAAAGTAGTATAGATTTTGGTTGATTTTTTTGAGTTAAAACAAAGCTAAACCAACATAGTGACTAGTGCCCCATCTTGAAATCATTATAACACTGTTTACTTAACAATTAATGTGAAACATATGATCATTTATCGTGATTTTATTCACTATTATTGTCAAAGGCGGATCTATAATTTTGAGGTTGTGGATACTATATTGTTATGTTCATCAAATCAATCGAATATTAACATATTTTTATCCTTGTAAATAGCAA
>NC_064292.1:19789450-19792841 GCF_019186545.1 Solanum stenotomum
AAAAAGTGTGAAAGTAACAATCGTTTAACCATTAACAAAAAGTGTGAAAGTAACAATCGTTTAACCATTAACAATAAGACTAGTAAATTTAGTATAGTCTTATTGGGTTATCGGTTTAACCATTAACAAAAATTATAAAACCGGAAACCGAACCAATAACCCAATAAAAAAATTTGCAAAACCGTTTAAAAACCGTTTGCCTAATAACCCAATATCAATAAACCAATAGTGTTTTTTTCGGTTCGGTTTATTGGTTAAATCGGTTTTTGCACACCCCTAATTATAACACTGTTTACTTAACAATTAATGTGAAACAAATGATCATTTATCGTGATTTTATTCACTATTATTGTCAAAGGCGGATCTATAATTTTGAGGTTGTGGATACTATATTGTTATGTTCATCAAATCAATCGAATATTAACATATTTTTATCCTTGTAAATAGCAAATTGAGACGAATTTGTTTGATATTCTTCCTTTCAGTTTATGAGATAAATGAATCCAACAAAATAAAAATTATGGTTTTGCACAAAGAATATTTTTTTCCCCAATAATATTAGTATTTACATAAAATAGATAATAAATAAATATACCATTAATTTATAACTGCACTCGGCGGGTTTTCTTATTCAAAAATACTCAATGATGGCATAATTATTTATATATATATATATCATATATTATTATAAGTGGGAACCTCCAAAATGAAAAGTTGAATTACCATTTTATCCCTACACTAAATATAAATTTAATCAAATATCTTAATAAATAATAATATTTTAATTATATAAAGATAACATTAAAAGTCCAGTAACTATAATTCTGAAATATAAAACTTATTAATAATCATATGCATTGAACCGGATAAGCAATAGATGGTTCATCTGCCAGAAATTATTATAGTAGCAAATTTCCTCAATATTAATTAGAATACAACCTTTTCACATTCTAACATTTATTAGTTTGATTGAAGCTTCTACATGTTATATTTGTTCATCTACCAAATACTTATTATAGCGTAGTATCTTAATATGTAGTAATTTAGAATACAATGTTTTCTCAACAAAACATTTTCTTGTGTAATTTTTGTTCATTCTTTTCTTAGTTTTTTTGTACTTGCAATGTATGAATCGCATAACAATGGTTGTACGTAGCTATTTTTTGGAAGTTGGAAAGAACATTGTATCATAGTTCAAGTCTTTTTGTCTCCAACAATAAAACTTTTGATTTTCTTTAGTTACCTAACTTAATTGATGATGAATGATCTTATCTATTCCATTAAATTATGCTCAATGATCAACTTATATAAATGAATTCATAAACCAAGAATATGTACAACTCTCTCCATTAGGGGAAGCATTAGAGGAAAGATTTTAAAGAGTAAGTTAATTTTTCAGCTTTGTTATTTTCTGTGAACGTGTTCGTAAAAATATATTATTCTTGTTTATATAATATTTTATGAGTTTTAAGGTTTATAAATTATCAATGTTTCTTATATTCATGTTTATGAGTTAAAATTAATCTGATGTATTGACATAGAAGTGTTAGAGATTGACTTTTGGTCCTTTACCATTAGCTTTGAGTCTTTGCTTAGCTTGAAGTTGTTTGAAACTTTAATTTTTGATACCTTAAATTTGCTGAAGTTGGTAATTTTTTTTTTGATAAATGAAAAAGAATAGGTATTTCTATATAATATTTTGGTGATATATGTTTATTAATATTTTCCTAATTATATAATTAAAGTGGATGAATGAAACTACTCTAACCGGTGAAATCGGTAATCAAAACAACAAGTGGAATACACATCAAGAACATTACTTATGAAAGAGTATCATGTAATATATCAATACATTAAATATTGCTCAAATATAATTCATTATACATTTTACCTATCTAGATAAATTTAGTTGTTTAATTTTGTAGTTTAAAATAATATTTAATCATCTAATATTGTTCAACGAAGAAGTCATTTGAATATAAGCTAACTATTCATCTATTTTAGCTTGTACTTTTTCACTTTATTCTATTGATCATTACAATGTATTTTTGATATGATTTATTTTGTATGAACTACTTGTATGGGACACNTAACTATTCATCTATTTTAGCTTGTACTTTTTCACTTTATTCTATTATTCATTAGAATGTATTTTTGATATGATTTATTTTGTATGAACTACTTGTATGGGACACACGTGCGAAGCACGTGTCCAGAAACTAGTATATATATATACTACCTTAAAAGCATGAACTCACAAACTTGAATGTTGAATTACTATAATACATTCAACTAAAAATACACAATTTTTTTTTTATTTAATTAATTTTATTATATTAAAAGTAGATACCTTTTCACCTTAATTGATTGTGAATTTTTCGATGAGTTGTGACTTTTCCAAAGGGTTGTGGCCTTTTTGACGGGTTGTGACATTTTTGAAGGGTTGTGATGTTTTCAAAGGGTTGTGCTTTTTCCAATGAGTTGTCACTTTTACAATTTTCATCACACACATACTTCAATATTATTTATATCATTTTAGAACATTAATACCTTTTTAAGTAACCTACATATTTTATTTATTAAAAAGAGACTTATTTCCTACGAATAGTCACAACAATTTCAGCCTTCAGTTTTTTCGATCATAAATCATAACCATTCACTCCTTATAAATTCTTGGGGATCTCTTTTCTGTGAAAATTTGAGATCATTTAAAATTCTCATAAATAATTCATCCTCAATCCATTGATATGTTTCGCCGAAGTTCTTAGCATTGAAATTTAAGTATTGACTTTCGATTAAAGAAGAAAAGAAAAGAGCAGAGAAATGTGTAATTAACTGTGAACTTTGCTTCACACCGTGGCGGAGCTACAGTGTACTGAGGGTGTCCAATTCACAGGAAAATTGTACCTTATATATAAGTAAAATGCTACTTGAATTGGTTAAATTTAATATTTTGGACTTCCTTAACACAATAAGAAGCTGCGGCGCAGTGGTGTGAGGCACTTTCGCTCATGTTGCACGCGTGGGTTAGAATCCCTGTAGTTGCGTTTTTATTTATTTTAAGTAGAACTCTCCTATTAACTTGCTCCTTTAATTGTCTAAGCTAATTAAATTATTTTCTAAATAATAGTTATTAAATTTGTTATTTTTGTAGCCAATTGAATATTCAATGAATTGGACTTTTTATTTTTTTCCATTAAAATTTAAAATAAAATTTAAATGTAATTATTTACCTTAAAGTTAATAAACAAATTTAAACTATTCATAAAGTGAACAAAAGAACACCTCGTTTGATTCTGCTTCCATTATTCATGTCTCATTATTGTCGTCGTCATCAGAAATTAGTGAAAACTTGAAACGTAAAAATGATTTCATTTTAAGCTTAATTCCC
>NC_064292.1:19792852-19841309 GCF_019186545.1 Solanum stenotomum
CCCCCCCCCCCCCCCCTTTTTGCCTTTGTTCGTCCACTTCATATTAAATTAAACACAAGTATTAAACCTAAATATTATGCAATTTGTTTTTTTTATTCGTAAAAAAAGTAATATTAATATTACATAGTTTATTTTAAAATTTTTAGTGCATCCATTTATCGAAAAAAATGCTTATGTTATACTTGGACACCCTTTGTAAAATTTCTAGCTCCGCCACTGTTTCACACAAAAAACTTCTATATATTGTCTGCGGAGATTTTCATTTCTGTTTCATGTTTTGTTTCTTTAATTAATTTCTTTTGTGTTTTCATTCGAGAGAAAATTTAATAATTAATATTCACATAACGAGTGAGCAGTGACGAATACACACATCGGTCTATTTTTTCTAATAAAATTAATATATCAAGTTGTGGGAGAGACAATACTAATAAACAAATACAAAAAAAGGCACATGATTGGGGTAAGATATTTCTTCTTTATTTTTCTATGTTCTATTCTTTTACCCTCAAACGAAGGAGTTTCTTCCAAATATTGCTAAAACAACGTGCAACAGTGTAATCCATTGAATTACTTGTTTTGATATTAAGTCCACTATTTCAAAAATAGATTTTCACTTTTACTTATAATATGATAATATAGCAATGATAATAATTATTTTTTAAATAGATATGTAAGTAAAAATGAACGAAAAAAGTAAAGTATTTGTTGCAAGAGATTTCAATCAAATGAAACACTAGAGTGAATATAACATGAACATATATTTTTGTCTTTCCTTCTTCATTGGCTATGAATTGGTCCATATATATTTTTTCTTTTTTTATATATTTATATTGAGTATGTGTAACACCCTGTTTCCGTCGTTATGAAAAAGCCAATGAGGAAGGAATTTGGGCCAGAAAACTTTTGAGTAGTAACTTGGAAATTTCCCGCCTAGGACAAACTTGGACGAAATCAGAGTCAGGTGAGATCTAGGGTAATCCGGTAATGGATGGGGGGATTAATTATAAGTTTGATCACGTGAGTGGATAGCCAAGACGTTAAGGAGCCTGTACAGCTTTGCGAAATCAAATTCGGGCGAGTAGAACTCCCTAAACTGATCTTGGCGTGAAAGAGTAGTTTTAGAACGTCAATGTTTGAAGGTGTGTTGTGAAATGGGAGCTTGGAACACAAATTCCGAGTTTCTGTCTCCGTGCAAGCCGCTGTGGTGGGATGGGCCCCGCTGTGGCAGGCCAGTCGCGACTTAAATCGGAGAAAACCCTAAAAAATGTTATTTTCTAGAAAACCTCATTCTTAAGAGCTAAGGGATGACCTAGGGCATTTTCAAATCAATTTTCCATGAATTCTTGCACCAAAGGTAAGTTAATTACTCCTCTAATTCGTATTTCAATTCTTAGAACTTAGAATCCTTGTTAATTATCGTTGGGGGAGGGTTTTAACCTGAAGTTAATGGTGGGAAAAACCCTAGTTGAGCATTAGGATCATGAGTTTGGCCTTGGGTTGATATTTTGTTATAATCCGGGTAAATTAGGCCTTGTTATTGATCCTTGCGTTAATTAATTGTTTTAGACCAAGAACAAGCTAAAAGACTCCAGAAAGGGAAGGCTCAAGTGTCATAGGAGTGTTCAGGCTTGGTTTCGAGGTAGGTGATGGATTTGACTTCCTGTTGTGCTATATATGCCTGTTAATTGCTCCATTGTATGCATGCATGTATGTAAATAGGAAAACCTGATAGAATCTAATGAAATGATTATGTATGAACAATTACATGCCATGAACCTGTTACTTGACTATGTGGCTATATGCACTATTCATTATGGGCGTGATTGTGACTATGGTTGTGCTGACTGGACTGGGTGTTACGTTTCGACACATATAATGGATGGGGTGTCACGTTCCGACACACATATATTGGACCGAGTGTCACGTTTCGACACACTAACAGTTTGGGTGTGGGTTCCATGAGAGGACCATTTGTGATTGTTATATTCATATCTATCTGCCATTGATATCGGGGAATAAAATATTGATCCTAAAATGATAATTGAATTATGCATCTTGTATATGTGTGTTTACTGTGTTGTAATTACTTGCGTATTTATCTTACTGGAGTAGCCGCGTGATCCTACTAGTACATCGTTGTTTTGTGTACTGATACTGCACTTGCTCTTTCCTTGTAGAGAACAGGGCATCTTTAGGCGGCTACTGACAGACCTCAACTAGGAGATCATTGACCAAGACTAGATTTGAGGGTGAGCCAGTTCTTTCAGGCTGCCATGGATACATCATTAGTTTAGTCCATTCTTTTTGGACTCAAACTATATATATATTCAGACTTTTACTTATGCTTAGTTTTTGATGTTGCATCCCTTTTTCTTAGACTTGTTGATTAGTAGATTTTTGGTACAATGAATTTCAGGTCTAGGGGTTGAATTTTCGCGTTACGCTTGGTTGTTTTAGTTAATCTTTCAGAGTTTATGGGAACTCAGTACTTAATTCATCATTAAAACCTGCTTCCGTATCTTTAAATGATTTAGTTTCTTTAAGTTGCTTAGTCGGGTTGTGGTAGTAGTTCTCCCACCAGAGGGTTAGTGTGGGTGCCAATCACGGCGGTCTGGGCCGTGACAAAGTTGGTATCATAGCCCTAGGTTCGTTGATTTCATTGTACCAAAACGAGTTCAATAGAGGCGTTTGTACTTTTCTTTGAGAGGCTATAGGACTTTAGGAAATCTCTCTGTCTTCTTCTCCTTCATGCTATGGCTTGATTCCAATTGGTATCCGGTCATCCAAATTGGTATCTAATCTCCTTCCCTCTACTTTCCGCAGATGGTTAACATACAATACAACGATGTCAGACCTGTAGCTCCCATCAATGAGCCAATAGAGGATCCCACAACAAGAGACCGTGGTCGAGGCAGGAGTAGAGGAAAAGAAGGAGCAGAGGTCGAAGAAGGGTAGTACCCGCCAGGGGTGGAGGTCAATTGAGAATGTTCCCACGGAAGAGGCCCCTCCTACACCCCAAGAAGAGGTGGAAGAGAATGTGGAGATCGAAGACGAGGAGGATGTTGGACCAGAGGAGGACACACAGGCTGAGACTACAAATCTTCCTCCCTTAGACCAAGTGATAGCTCAGCAGATCATGACTTTTCTGAGGGGGTTGGTTGGCTCTGGAGTCCTTCCCACAATGCAAGCTGCTCAACCTCCAGTCAACCACCCCATTGCTGCTACTGTTCCAAGGTGGATGGAGCATTAGGCACTTATGCCTTCTTTCGTCCCCTATTAGGTCCTGTGATGACTGGTACTGAGCATGAGATGTTGACCAAGTTTCTGAAACTGAAGTCATCTGTATTCCATGGTTCTGTGAGTGAGGATGCCTATGAGTTCATTCTGGATTGCTATGAGAGACTTCACAAGTTAGGCATTGTACACCAGCATAGAGTAGAGTTCATGACCTTCCAGCTTCAAGATGAGGCTAAGCAGTGGTAGAGGGCCTATGTGGAATGTAGATCGCCAATCTCGCCCCCACTCACTTGGATGCAGTTCCATGCTTTGTTTTTGGATAAGTATGTGCCCCAGACTTTGAGGGATCGCAAGAATGATGAGTTCATGGCTTTGGAGCAGGGGGGTTATGACTGTAGCTTCATATTAAGCTAGGTTCCATTCCTTGTCCAGATATGCTACACAGTTGGTGACCACGGGGATTCGTCTATTCGTCAAGGGATTGAACTCCGAGTTCACATGACCTCTACATGTAGAAGTTTTAATGAGGTGACATACTTTGTAAAGAAAGTGGAAGGAGTTCGACGTGATGGGCAGGCCAAGGCTTTGGCTAAGAAGCCTAAGAAAACATGTAATTTTCATGGTTCCTACTCTAGAGGTTTAGGTAGGTAGGCAATTGCTGCCCGACCAATTTAATCAGTCTTCCCGCTTCTATAGGTGGGTACTCGGGAATAGAGCTGTCAAAATGGGCTTGGCCCGCTAGGCCGACCCAACCAATCCAACCCTTGAATTAAGTGGGGTTTTAATTTTTTTGGCCCATTTAGGAACGAGGCTTTTTAGCCCAGCCTCATTTGGCCCGCTAGCCTCATAGGCCCAACCCGCAAGTCTCAGAGGCCAGCCCATGGGCTATGAATATTTAAAAATTATATATATTTTTAGTAGTGTTTTATTTGTAAAGTTTTTATCAATAAATATTTTTAAAAATAAAAAAACCAAGTCTTTTAAACTAGCTAGTTTCTTGTGGGAGGAATGGCGGAATGATCAACATTTTTTCGCTAAATCTTACACTGACTATTATGTATTTTTGTAAGTATTTACCAAAGTGTGTGATTCATAAATGTATTTTTGTAAGTATTTACCGAAGTGTGTGATTTATAAATGAAAATTTATATGTATTGATGTCATGTTCATAGACGTCAACGTTCGATACTCTTAGATACTCTTTCTAAGAGAGTAATATTTTTCATTTTTTGGTTGAAGGGCCAACCCCTCCCAACCCGTGGCCCGCTTAAGGCTGGGCCTGGCTGCTATTTTATAGGCCTTTTAATTAAAAGGGCCAGTCCATCCCAACCCATTTTACTCTCTAGCCCGTTAGGGTTGAGTTGGGTTGGGTTGAGCCAACCCATTTTGACAGCTCTACTCGGGAACTCCACAACAAAATCCTATTCAGGATAGTCACAGAGCCGCACCTGCGTCTGGCAGCAGGCCGTATTTTGACCGCATTTGTTACAATTGTGGAGAACCTAGACATATGAGGAGAGATTGTCCCCATCTGCTTATGCCTGACCCCGTGCAGGAGCAGACCAGAGCAGTGGTACCAGTGGGCAGCGGTAGTAATGGCATACACAAGGTGGGCGATGAGGAAATTAGCGAGGCCGTGGAGGCCTGGAAATGGTAATGCAGGTAGAGGAGCAGTGCAACCAGGCAAGAAGGTTGCCCATCAAGATGACATGGATTAATTTTATGCCTTTCCGGGCAAGACCGATGCTGAGGCGTCTGATGAAGTGATCACAAGTACTATTCTTGTCTATGACCGGATGACCACTGTTTTGTTTGATCCGGGTTCTACTTATTTATGTGTCAGTTCAGTTTACCTTGGGATTTGATGCGGTTTGTGAAGTGCTTGATGCCCCCATCCATGTTTCTACCCTAATTGGAGAGTCTATTACAGTTACCCATGTCTATCGTACTTGTTCTGTCATGTTTATGGGTTTCCAGACTTGGGGCTGATTTGGTTGTTCTGGATATGACTGACTTTGATATAATCTTAGGCATGACTTGGTTGTCCCCCTACTATGCTGTGCTTAATTGTAATGGTAAGACTGTGACTCTAGAGATAAAGTTAGAGTGGGAAGGGGTGTACAAGCCTAAGCCATCTAAGGTCATATCTTTCTTTCGGGCTAGGAAACTAGTGGGGCAGGGATGTTTGGCATATTTGGCTCATATTCGGGAGGTTGATGCTGAATCTCCCTCTATTGAGTCTATTCCTGTAGTGTTTGAATTCAAGGAAGTGTTTCCTATCGATTTGCCTAGTATGCCTTCGGATAGGGATATAGATTTCTGCATTGACTTAGAGCCGGAAACTCTCCCCATCTCTATTCCTCCTTATCGCATGGCTCCGACAGAATTGAGAGACCTTAAAGCATAAATCCAGGAGCTTCTTGATAAAGGTTTCATTCGTTCTAATGCTTTCATAATGCTCCTGTCTTGTTTGTTAAGAAGAAGGATGGTAGTATGATGATGTGCATAGACAACCGATAGTTGAATAGGGTCACCATTCAAAATAAGTATCCGTTACCTCAGATTAGATGATCTCTTTGACCAGTTGCAGGGTGCATCAGTTTTCTCTAAAATTGACTTAAGATCTGGTTACCATCAGTTAAAGATTAGGCCTGAGGATGTACCCAAAACGACATTCAGGACCTACTATGGGCACTATGAGTTCTAAGTGATGTCGTTTGGGTTGACCAATGCGCTTGCAACCTTCATGAATTTGATGAATGGTGTGTTCAAACCATTCCCAGATTCTTTTGTTATCGTCTTTATTGATGACATTTTGGCTTATTCGAAGAGTATGGAAGAACATGCCGACCATTTTCGTATTGTTTTGGGTGTCCTTGGAAAATAGAAGTTGTATGCAAAATTTTCCAAGTGTGAGTTCTGGTTGACTTCAGTTACCTTTTTGGGGCACGTGGTTTCAAAGAAAGGGGTAATGGTAGATCCCCAAAAGATCAAAGCAGTCAAGAACTGGGTCCGGCCTAGCTCTGTGAATGAAATTAGAAGTTTCGTGGGGCTCGCCAGCTACTATCGATGGTTTGTGAAAAATTTTGCTTCTATCGCCACACATTTGACAAGGCTGACCCAAAAGAAGGTGCCTTTCGAGTGGACTGACAAATGTGAAGAGAGCTTCGAAAAGCTCAAGACTGTTTTGACCACATCACCTATTCTGACACAGCTGGTGGAAGGTAAAGATTTCATTGTTTATTGTGATGTTTCACATTCGGGCTTGGGTGCTTTGTTGATACAAGATAGAAATGTCATAGCTTATACATCGCGACAGCTGACGGTGCATGAGATAAACTACCCGACGCATGACTTGGAGTTGGCAGCGGTAGTGTTTGCTCTCAAGATATAGTGGCATTAACTTTATGGTGTCAAGTCTGAGGTATTAACTGATCATCGTAGTCTACAATATGTATTCACACAGAAGGACCTAAATATGAGATAACGAAGGTGGATGGATTTACTCAAGGATTATGATGTAACAATCTAGTATCATCCGGGTAAGGCTAATGTGGTGGCAGATGCATTAAGCCGAAAGATGGTGAGTATGGGTAGTCAAGCTTGCTTGGGTGTGTCCAAGCGGCCTTTGGCCAAGGAGATTCAGACCTTGGAGTATAAGTTCATGCAGTTGGGTATCTAAGAGAAAGGTGGGGTGTTAGCCAATATTGAGGTTAGGACCACATTCATTGAGGAGATCAAGGCCAAGCAATTTGATGATGAGAGTTTGAATGAGCTCAGACAAAAGACAGTGTCTGGCAAGGCAAAAGATGCGGCTCTTGATGCGGATGGTGTTCTCAGTTTTAAGGGAAGAATTTGTGTTACCCGAGTGGATGACTTGATTCAAAAGATGTTGACAGAATCCCATGGTTCGCGATATTCCATTCATTCGGGTGTGACCAAGATGTACCGAGATTTTAAATGACTTTATTGGTGGCCTGGTATGAAGAAAAACATAGCTGAGTTTGTGGCTAAGTGCCCAAATTGTCAGAAGGTAAAGTATGAGCACCAAAGGCCTGCATGTTTACTTTAGCGAATGGCAATCCTTGAATAGAAGTGGGAAAGGATAGCTATGGATTTCGTGGTTGGTCTTCCCAAGACCTTGGGGAAGTTTGACTCCATTTGAGTGGTGGTTGACAGACTGACTAAGTCAACCCATTTCATTCCAGTCAGAGTAGACTATAATAGTCAGCAGTTGGCTAAGGTTTATGTGAAGGAGATAGTGAGGCTATATGGGGTGCCCTTTTCTATCATCTTAGACCGTGATACGCAGTTCACATCTAAGTTTTGGGGAAAATTGCATGAGAAGTTGGGCACTCAACTCACTTTTAGCACAACCTTCCATCCACAGACGGACGAGAAGTTAGAGAGAACTATTCAAGTGTTAGAGGACATGTTGAGGGCATGTGTGATTGAATTTGAAGGGCATTGAGATAGGTTCCTACCTTTGTTTGAGTTATCCTATAATAACAATTACTACTCCAGCATTGACATGGCACCGTTTGAGGCACTTTATGGGAGGGGATGTAGATCACCCATAGGGTGGTTTGAGGCTGGAGATGTGAAACCTTTGGGGGTTGAGTTGGTGAAAGAGGCTCAGGATATGGTGAGAAGCATCCAAGCTAAGCTTCAAGCAACCCAGAGTCGACATAAAAAGTATGCAGACCGTAAGGTAAGGGACATGACATTTCAAGCTGGTGAGCAACTTCTTCTAAAGGTGTCACCCATAAAGGGGGTGATGAGATTCGGCAAGAAGGGCAACTTAGTCCTCGATACATTAGGACATTTGAGATTCTTGACTGTGTAGGGCCAGTGGCTTATAGGTTGACTTTACCACCTAGCCTATGTGGAGTCCATACAGTGTTCCATGTGTCCATATTGAAGAAGTATCATGGGGATGGAGATTACATCATAAAATGGGACTCAGTTTTGTTAGACAAAGACCTTCAGTGTGAGGAGGAACCAGTTACAATTCTTGATCACGATGTACGGAAGCTGAGGACCAAGGAGATAAAGTTTGTGAAAGTTCAATGGAAGCATCGTTCGCTGAGGAAGCTACTTGGGAAACTTAGAAGGATATGTGATACAAGTATCCCCAGTTATTCGATGATTAAGCTACTACTCTACTCTTTCCTTAGCCTAGTTCTCTTAGTTTATCACTCGGGGACGAGTGATGGGTAAATTGGTATCTATTGTAACGACCTTATCCCATCGTTATGGAAAAGCCAATGGGGAAGTAATTTGGGCCACAAAACTTCTGAGTAATAACTTGGAAATTTCCTGCCTAGGCCAGACTTGGACAAAATCTGAGTCAGGTGAGGTCTAGGGCAATCCGGTAATGGATGGGGGAATTAATTATGAGTTTGATCATGTGAGTGGATAGACAAGACGTTAAGGAGCCCGTATGGCTGTACGAAATTGAATTCCAGTGAGTAGAACTCTCGAAACTGATCTTGGCGTGGGTAGTTTTAGAACGTCAAAGTTTGAAGGTGTGTTGCGAAATGGGAGCTTGGAACTCAAATTCTGAGTTTCTCTCTCCGTGCAAGCCGCTGGGCAGAATTAAATCCACTAGGGTGGGGCCGCTGTGGCGGGATGGGTCTCGCTGTGCCGGGCCAGCCGCGACTTAAACCAGAGAAAAACTCTAAAAACGTTATTTTCTACAAAACCTTGTTCTTAAGAGCTAAGGGACGACCTAGGGCAGTTTCTCATCAATTTTCCACGAATTCTCACATCAAAGGTAAGTTAATTACTCCCTTAATACGTATTTCAATTCTTAGAACTTAGAGTCTTTGTTAATTTTAGTTAGGGGAGGATTTTGGCCTGAAGTTAATGGTGGGAAAAACCCTAGTTTAGCATTAGGATCATGGGGTTTGTCCTTGGGTTGATATTTTGTTATAATTCGGGTAAATTAAACCTTGTTTATTGATCTTTGCATTAATTATTTTTTTTGGACCAAGAACAAGCTGAAAGTGTAACGACCCGAGAGCACGCCCTAGTCGTTACCGGTGTATTCGACCACGAAGAGGTCTTATACAATCCCTTAGCATTCATCATAACATGTATCATAGAATAAAATCACGAAAAATATAAAACTTTTACTTTGGAAGTTCAACTTCACTTCATATATGAAAAAGAGAATCTAACTTCGCCACAATGTACCATCTAGACATAGAAGTATCAAAAATGGGACTTAGACCTTACATCAATAAGAAGTCTTGAAATAGGAAAGTACAACAATGTCTTTCAACATAAGCAAAGAACTAAATATAGAAGCTAGATCACAGGGTCTTGTACTCGGACTTGAAGACTCACCAACTTGGTGAAGCAACTCCAAGTGTCTTGAGAAGTAAGCTTGAATCCTCAACGGTCTGAACCAAAATGTTTGGGAAAAAGGGAGAAAATATAGGTTAGTACAACACACGTACTAAGTATGGCTACTATGCCTAAAAACCATTGAAACATGCATAAAAGGACATTTAGTCGAAACATGATTTTTACCAAGTAAATCCAATATGCACACAAAGTAAGCATCATAGTCCAACCCAACATAATATCATCCCATATGTAGATAGCCCAAACAATACTAGTGCAATGCAAGAATAGAACCCCATAACCCTATCCAAAGCCAAGAATCACATTAAGCAACCTACTTCATGCATACATTCATAAGATCATATCTCATCATAACTTACCATATTCATAATGATCATACATATCATAGCTTCAACATACATAAGTCATAATCATCATAATCATAAGAGAACACTACTACAACCATCTCTTAGGATCCCATAAGTGCAATGTGCAAGAGAAGTCCCATACCCTCCCTTACACTATGTAGAAACCCTTAAGAAAGCCCTAGTAAGAGTTCACACCTTTCATACCTTCATTTACTTTTACATTAGGGAAATATTGCAATAACCGACATAGACCATGAGAGCTACATGAAATCCGGTGTTCTACTCCCACACCGAAAAGAGGGGGTTAACACTTGCCTAAGGTGTAACCATTCGTACATAGCTATCTAGGTGGATCCACTAATCTAGAGTCCTATGTGAGCACATAGTTAAGGGTCAATGAGATTGCTTCTAGAAACCCTAACTTACTAAACGTGGGGGTTTCCATCTCATGAGACAACACATACCATGGGTAATTCGGACTTGCTAAATGTGAGGAAATCCATGTGCGGAGCCGAATTTACTAAACGTGAGATCCCTATCTCATTTACATGCCTTTTCAGTGCTAAGCATCTAATTCTCTTTTGTAATCATCTTTAGACATCACATAAGTTCACATTAGCCTTTACTAGACTTTTATGTAGACATCTTACCATAATATCTCATATGTGTTCATAAGTGAGTAACAATCCTTTCACTTTAGAAACACTTAGCAAGTGAGTAAACCTTTCACTTTACATTACACTATAATCATGAGGACTACCTTTCAATCATATAGCAATCATACCATAACATACATACATACATACTTCATAGCTAATTTAAGTGTAGAGGGTTAAGGATGAGGAAACTCGGTCATAAACACCACAACAACACATTAGGTATAACATCATTACAATCTAAGTAATTCACTTTTCACACTTGAGTTTAAAGAGGAACCAACCTTCATACCTTCTAGCCCTTCTTGGGACATCCATACTTCAATTACCAAACAATTCATAACCAATACATAATACAAGGTAATTCATGAAGTAATAACATAATCAACATTAATATAAGCAATTGACATATTCCCTTCATAGCCTTCAAGGCTTCATTAAAAGACTCAACCTTAATTTCATAGAAATTATACATAACCTAGGGTAGAATCATCATACAAACATGAATTACATAACATCACATTCAATTCATAGCTTTCATTCAATCAATATCCAACACAAACTAGGGTTAGAATTAGGAAAAGAAGGGGAAACATGGGTCTCATGGGGAATTCTTCAAGAAACCACCAATACAACATAAATTCATCCATAATTGTTCATATAACATCAATCAAAGTCAGTTTATAACATCAATTTCACTTTAGAAAGAAGACCCACATTTTTGGATTGAAACCTAGAAATTGGAGATTTTGAAATTCATCTTGAAGGGGCCTCTTGGGGAAAGGAATCCCAAGAGTGATAAGCAACCATACCTTATTGAAGAATTAACCACGAAAATCCGAGTTGAAACCTTGGAGAGTCGGTCTTCTTCTTGAAGCTCCAATGTTCTTCAATGGAGTTCTTGAGAAGAGAGAGAGAGAGTAGAGAGAAGGAGGAACTTTAGGTTTTGATCTTTGGGGTTTTGTGTTTTAGTGATAACAGTGAGGTAAATTGACTTAAAAATCATTATATACACATCCCCTAAAGTACCCTAAATACCTCTCACTTAGTTGGACTCTTTAATGAAGTAAAAATTGATTTATGAATTTCTGCATTTTCGTCGCGGACTATTCACTGAAGATATTTGGAAACAAATTTCGAGACAGTAGTGTCCGCAACACGACCGCATCACGAAAAAATTTTTTGCTCCTTGGGGAAGCTAGTCCGCGACGCGGAGCTATTCCCACCAAGTGCAATTTGCAAGCTGCCAAGGCAGCTTGCTTGGCCAAGGTTGGGGTCCTCCTCGGGGCCCCTTAGAGTGGCCCCAGGGTGTCGTATTCAAACGTTCTGACCCGATAAACATATATTTACCTAATTTAAACCTTTTTATAAGATTATACCATCGTACAACACTCCCAAACCTGCCTAAAACCTAAGGACACTCTAGAACACATTCTTCTCTAGTTTTTGGACGTCATGGTCTTTTCTTGATATTTAGACTTTTACTCTTCCAAACCAAGTCAATTGCATTAATTTAGGTTTAGAAACATCATTTTAACTATTTTTAAGTCATTATTCACAAGATGAGGCTCTAACTTAAGTCATAGAATTTTCGGGGTGTTATAGAAAGACTCCGGAAAAGGAAGGCTAAAGTGTCTTAGGAGTGTTCAAGCTTGGTTTTGAGGTAGGTGATGGTTTGACTTCCTGTTGTGCTATATATGGCTGTTAATTGATCCATTGTATGCATGTATGCATGTTAATAGGGAAACATGAATCCAATCTAATGAAAGGATTATGTATGAACAATTACATGTCATGAACCTCTTACTTGACTATGTGACTATGTGCACTGTTCATTATGGGTGTGATTGTGACTGTAGTTGTGCTGACTGGATCGGGTGTCACGTTCCAACACATATAATTGATCGGGTGTCACGTTTCGACAGATATATATTGGAATGGGTGTCACATTTCGACACACTAACAATTTGGGTGTGGGTTCCATGAGAGAACCATTTGTGATTGTTACATTCATATCTACCTGCCATTGATATAGGGGAATTGAATATTGCTCCTAAAATGATAATTGAATTATGCATCCTGTATATGTGTGTTTACGTTGTAATTACTTGCATATACTTTGCTTACTGGAGTAGCCGCGTGATCCTACCAGTACATCATTGTTTCGTGTATTGATACTGCACTTGCTCTTTCCTTGTTGAGTACATGGCATCTTCAAGCGGTTATTGACAGAACCCAGCTAGGAGATCATTGACCGAGGTCGGATTCGAGGGCCAGTTCTTTCAGGCTGCCATGGATCCATCATTAGTTTAATCCATTCTTTCCGGACTCAGACTATATATATATATATATATATATACTCCAATTTTTACTTATGTTTTGTTTTCACACCCCTTTTTCTTAGACTTTTTGATTAGTAGAGTTTTGGTACAATGACTTTCAGGTCTAGGGGCTGAATTTTTGCTAGGGTTATGCTTGGTTGTTTTAGTTACTCTTTCTGATTTTATGGGAACTCAATACTTAATTCATATATAAATCTGCTTCTGTATCTTTAAATGGTTTAGTGTCTTTAAGTTGCTTAGTCGGGTTGTGGTAGTGGTTCTCCTACCGGAGGGTTAGTGTTGGTGTCAATCACGGCGGTCTGTGTCTTGATAATATGAAATTTATTATGTATGAATTTCCTTTTGTATTGTGGTCATTTTAATATGAGAATGTTATGTCACAAGATGCGCTCCTTGCTAGATAAGAAAATAGTGATTGATCATAAAATGATCTTAAATCAAATTAAATATTCTATTAATAATAGTTTTAATTTTATTCATCTATTAATTTTTTATTGAAATATTTTAATGTTTTATATCACGATACAATTTCTATTAGATACTAAATACTTTAATTAGACAACAACTATATGATATGTATGCGGCAGAAAAAAAGGATAAGACTACAATTCTTCAAAGATAAGGAAGAAAATTAAAGAAATGAAATATTTTTCACCATAGGTGATGTTGTTCATATATCTATATATCCACAAAGAATTGGTCAAGTTAAATATTTGACATACACTTAAACCTCTATTTTATCATCATTCGTTATAATAACATTTCATTGTGACAACCTAATTTTCTTTAGAACTAATTTTTGATGTTATATTTTTTGTCTCAAAAACATTCTACTTATAATAGTGTTTACATTCACTATAGAAATACATTTTTTTTTTTGTAAAATTACCTCTCTCTATTATAGCCTTACTCAAATATTAATTGAATAATATTTTGTAAAAGGTATATTACGTATAAAGATAAAATATTGAAATATTGATGGCAACTATTATTAGTGTCATGCACATACTAAATTTCAAGTATGAATATTTAAGAGAAAAAATTAAGTTAAATGGTGTCCATCATGTGAGGCTATAACCTCAAGAGGAAAGGCTATTGGTGACCTTTTTTATATTGATCATTGTTTTCTCTTTTATTTGTTAAATTTGTTTACAAAATTGAGTGAAGTGAAAAACAATACTACTAAAGAAATGTCACTTTCTCCCCATATTTAAACTTTGAGTGTATTTTGAAATGTTTCAATGATATCTGGTCATTTTGATCTAAAAACAAGAAAATCTATGACAATTTGTATTAATTATTTAAAAGCACTTATCCTAATTCTTATGTTATTTCAATTACAATTATTTATTAAAGAAATTAAATTTAGTTATATTAATTCTACTTTAAAACATCGTATACTATATGATATGATACATACGTGTGTTCATCCACATTGTTCTATTCTTACTTATACGTATGAAAGTTTCATCATAAAAATATCTCACTTCATTTTTTTTGCCACTTTATGTTTGTATTCGCCATTTTATAATGTGGGTATTAGTTTATTCAATTTTGGATGAATTACGAGAATTTATGTATGGAATCCATTGTAATCATAAGTTTATCATAATATGTGGTGAAGCCTCCAATCTACATGATTAAACAATTTTTCATATCAAAATTGTATTTACAGTTGACTCACAAGCCTTAGACATGACCTTTGCTTCCTACAAAACAGAAAGAAATATATCATGAAAAAGTTCCATAGATTTAACTTATTAATGGACAAAGCAATATGCCCAATCACATTGTTAATTCGTACCCAAGATGATAGATGATTATCAAGGGTATATCATTGACAATCTTTTGTACTTTTATGTTTATGCAATAAAATTACATTAAATTTCGTTAGTTTGATCTCTCTCTGTCTTTTTCATACTAACTTTACTTGTTATCTTTCTTGATTTTATATAATTTTCATAGGGTCAATGATTTGCATATTTGGGGATTAACTATATAGATTAAAAATTGAAATTGTCATTTATTTGCCCATTATTTAATAATAATAATAATGATTCTGTGCGTTGATTGTACATGCATCATTATAATTTTAGAATATTGTATCTTCTCTTAGTGGATCATCAAACAAATGCTTATATTCTTTTGTACGATTGTGTTGCTTCTTTTTATACCGTGTACTATTTAAAGTTGTTATTTATGATATTATTATTTTTATAGGAGAAAATAGGACCTTTTCTTGCTATCAGACATGGATACAGAAATAACTGTTGAGGATCCAAAATAATGCTTATTAATTTTATTTTAATGTACTCCATACTTTTTTTTTCTTCTGATTGAAGATTTCTCATTACACCTTTCGTATTACAGTAATAAATTAAGCTATTTATATGTGGTTGAAAATGAAAAATAGATAAATATAGGAAAAAGAGATAAAATTTGTGTTGGTCATGGACATGAAATAGGAAACTTCTTCAATGCTACAGTGATTCTTTGAATTTTTAAGTTTTATGAAATTTTGATTATTGATAAGTAATGTACAAATGAGTATCAATTGTAAATATTCTTGAGTTATAGTAGTTATATTAGGAGAATCTGGTTCTATCTAAAGTGATTTGTATTGTGTCATGATTGTGTATTGTAAATGAGTTTCATAGACTAGGATTAGTCTTTCTATAAGTTAAAGAATGCACCAATAATTAGAAATAATTGTTTAAAATTGGGGTATGTGTTATCAGCTCTTAGGTGTAAGAATTGTTACTTTAAAATTGCTTGAGTTATAATGAAGAGTTTGAAATTATTTATTGAAGATACAATAAAACCTCACTAAATTAATATAGATGGGACCATGAAACATTATCATTTTATAGATGTATTATTTAATCGATAAATTAATATTTATTAATTTAAAGAGTGTTTTGACACTACAAAATTCATTCGGAGATCAAATACTAAAGAATTTGTTTGAATTAACCCACTTGTGAAAATATCGTTCATGAACTTGAGGTCATGATTAATGATCTCGATTACAACATTAAAATGGACAGTAATAACTTGTTGGATTATCCGGGTGAAAATAATACATATTCAGAGATCCATAGGTTAGAAGAAATAGTGGATACCATCGGACTAAATAATGTTAATGAGAAAGTTGAAGATGATACAATACCTTTGGAACCAGTTACACGTAAGGAAACACTTATCACATCTAGAATTTTCACAGTTTTATGGTGCAGTTCCGTAACGACCCGAACCGTCATTATTTAGGAAAGAAAAAATGTCGGGGAAAAAATGGGTCCATCAGCCCGCCAGAGCGGCCAGATGCCGCCAGGGCGGCGGCGCTCCAGCGGGATTGACCCCGCCAGAGCGGGATGGGCGAGACAAATTTTAATAATGCGAAGTCTTATTTTCTCTTTTTTCCTAAAACACCAAAAAGAGGCGAGAATTATCCCAGAAACCCTCAAAAAGCTGCTCTAAGCTTAGGAATGATGGAGACAGAGATTTCTAGCGTAAGAATGTCGATAACTTGCGAATTTCCAGTCAAAATCCACCGTCTCATCGTTCAAAATCTTGGATTGGAGCTATAATCTCTCTACAACTACTTGGCGCCTAGGTAGGCTAGGTTTATTAATTGAGTAGTTATAAATCTGTGATTCACTGCGTAGTATATGAGTATTTGACGGTAGAATTCATGTGTAGGCTTTCGTGCACCGAAAAAGAAATAATTGTACATGTATTCCTAGGTGTTACGTAAGACGTATTCCGCTGTAGGAAGTCCTATTCTGTGAGTAGGGTTAGGTGATGGTTGATTTCTGGTGGTATTAGACAAACATGTTAATAACTTTGTTATATGCATGCATGTATGAGATTAGAGATGCATGAATCGAACCTAAGGAAAAGACTGATCATGTACAATTGCATGCCATGAACCTAATACTTGATTGTATGATTATAAGTATGTTCATTATGGTGTGATCGTGATTGTGATTATGTTGGCTGGATCAGGTGTCACGTACCGACACATATACATATTGGATTGGGTGTCACATACCGACACACATACATACATTGGATCGGGTGTCACGTACTGACACATATACATACATTAGATCAAATGTCACATATCGACACATATACATGCATTGGATTGGGTTCGACACACTAATAGTTTGGGCGTGGGTTCTATGAGAAGACCACTTGTGATTGATAGTTTCATAACTGCTTGTTATTGATAATGTGGATCTGTATATTGCCCTTGAACCGATAACTGGATTGTGCATTATATCTATTTACATATGGGGGTTTACGGTGTCGTAAGGTGATCGGGTATATCTCGTTAGTTAATAAAATGTGAATGATCAGGCCCAAATTGGGATGGGATAAGGTAAGTGGAGATCGAGGGTCTAGGGGTTAATATGTCCCACTTTAGAGAGGTGGTAATGTGTATTGTCGTTAAGAATTGGGGTAGTGATATGTCGTTAATGATAACAATTGGGTAGTACCTTGGATGTGGATTAGTATTGAAACCGTTAACAAGCCTTGATAGAACGTGCTATGGAGTTGAGGGTTGAGTGGTGATGTGGAAGTAGTAAGGGTAGGTCGGATGTTGAGATGGCCGGGTTGGTAGTGGTTACATTCAGAACCTCTTCTAAGAGGTAGAATGGTTAAGTCCTGATCAAGAACAGAGTGAGTAAGGGGTTAGAGCCAAGGGTACTAGTACGATCTAAAGTATCTGGAAATAGTAAGGACAGGAAAATATAAAGGTGGATGAATGAACAGTCTTATTGCATGTTTCTTGTTAGTCGATTTCTTATATTATGCGGTGGGTATCGGGTTGACCTATGATGCCTACCAGTACGTGTGGTTGTACTTATAATACTCTTGCTATGCCTTTTTGACATAGTCTGGTTGCAGGGTCAGTGATATTTCATAGGTAAAGACGAAGGCAATCTCCAACAACTCCTATTTTTCCTTTCGTGTAGTGGGAGCTACGTCATGTATTAATTATGTATACCTTATAATCTTAGTATCTCTTGTATCTATTTAGACTAAATCCATAGGGAAGTTAATTACTTTACAAGTTAACTTGAGTTGTTTTAAAACTCTTTATTTATGAAATCTACGTGAATTTCTTTCTATTTTTAGTTTTTCTTAACCTTCCGCATGTTTTAAACTGTTTGGGAATCGAGGGTTCTCCTTCTTAGGTGTTAGAGTCGGTGCTCGCATGGCCCGGTGGGTTGGGTCATGACTTATTGGTATCAGAGCCCAGGTTACCAGTCTTCCAGTACAAGAGAAAATGTGGACTAGACTCATGCGGATTGGTGTGTTGACGTCCACATCTAATCTTCAGGAAGCTAGGAAGCATTCTAGGAAATGTTCCATCTCTTCTCTCCTTTCGTATGAGTTGTCGTTTGTGGTATGAGTTGAGTCCAATTGGTATCTCCCGATTCCAATTGGTATCTTAACAGAGTGAGACGGACGCCATAGTCACGGCTGAAGGGACACAAACAAAGTAAATTGGAACTGAGAAGGTTCCAATTGATATATGGCCTTAGAGGCTGTATAAATGCATGAATAATCGGTAGTGATCATCTATGGAGCAAACTAATAAATAATTTAAACCTATCTGTGAGCTCTTGCTTGAAACTGTGAATGTCTGCTTATTATTTTCTGAAATAACTATTGGTGTGAATGATATTATTACTTGGATGCGATGATATGATTATGTGCACATTATGGCTTGCTGAAATTTGATGTGTGCAACATGCTAGACTAAATGTTCGAAACTGTGCGAGTTGTAATTACTTGAGTTTCATGAACTTGTTGTCGGAAAGAGACTCATCACTGGGTTAGGTGCAAGGGTCTAGATAAACTACGATGCGATTTGTAAAATGAAATATTGGCGTGAGTTGCGACCGACTATAACCGTGTGAGTGTATGAGCATATTATGGCAATGTGCAGGTTTGTGGTGTTGAATGAATGGAAAGGGATTCTGGATTGTGTACCATTGGGCTGACTTGAGGTAGACAACCACTATCCTAACTAGGAGGATCACCCTAAAATGCTTAGTTATAGCCTGGGAATCAATGGGGAATTTTAGAAATGGGAAGAACCCAGAAAATTGCTGACCTGGGGTACTGTTTTCGTCTGAGCCGTTCGGGTGGGATTATTTCCGCCAGGGTGGGGCCACTAGAGCGGGATTTTTCCCACAAGACTGGGACAAGATGAGACAAAACCTCAGCCCTATATCCCATGTTTTTCCCTAATCACACATATGGACCCTGAATTGTATATGGGACAATTCCCGCAATCCTATCAGTACTCAACAATAGAACATAAGTTATAATCCTTAATAATTATAAATTAGTTGTGAAAAACAACAAAAACCAGCATTCATGTGCTTACAAAATATAGGGAAAAAAAAGGAGAAAAATAAAGCATTGTTCATTACAGGCCCAAGAGGTGTGAAACCCAAATCGGAATCCCTGGAAATGGGAAGTGTTGCTGCAGGAATCCAAGTCCTTCTGGGGTAGCTCGCCAGACCACGCCTCGCTCAACCAAGGCAACTCTCGATAATCTCCTGGATCGAGTTGGGGAGGCTTCCGCTGGGGGACGACGCAAGAGAAGATGACCTTAATGGTTTTCCACATTCGGGACATCAGATGATCCCTCGCTAGACCCTTCTTCCTCTCATGACGCAACTGGCGTTGGAGAATCTCAACCTCGAGAGTAGTGGAGGGCGGAACTGAAGTCGAGACACTAGCATATGAGCTCCCCAATCAACTTTGGACGGCCTCCAAGTCCACCTCCACCCGAGCTTCTGATAGTATGGGCTGATAGGGTAGGGAGAGTGTCACCACCCTCATCATCTTCCCCTCCCTCGTCATCCACCTTAGCACCCGCTTGACTACTACTGGCCCTGTCCGTCTTCCTCTTCTTACTCGTGGAGGTGGAAGCCTGTCTAATCAATAGAGGGTGAAAAGGGGGATCCATAGAAAGTACCTCGTTAGTGTCCAAGAGTGGTACCCCCGCCCTCTTGCACATTATAGTCACCAACCCAGGTAGGAAAAACGCCTTCTTGTTGCCTCAGTAGAACACCTTCAATTCTGAGATGATTTGCGTGCCAACATTTAGTCCAATGCCCTGTATAGCGCACGCTACCACTAGAGCCTAGGGAAAAGTCATGTCAGTACGGTTGCCCTATGGGTGGATCCTCCTGGTAACCAAGTGCAGCCCCTTTTAGCATCCGGTGACCAGTTAGCACTAGAGATGCCCTTAGTAGTGTCCCAATAGGCCCGGTCCCAGCGCACAGGATCCACTATTGTATCCTTCAACCATCCCAAGTCCATCTCTCTAAGCTTGGCCTCGAACTCCGTATTGGGGACCTCTGGCACCTCGAGCACATAATTGATGAATGGAGTGTTCAGGGGGATGTCAACTCCCCGGATGTGGATGGTAGGGTGAGGGTCATCCCAGCGGACGGTAGGAAGGATAGTATAGAACTCCCTTACCCAGTTTGAGCGCGCAACAGGGGGAGCCTCGATTAGTGGACCCCAATAAAACTCTATCAGACGAGCATGAAAGGCGGGCGCCTTCTCCTCTAGGTTCAGTAAATGAAAACCCCTCTCACAACAGAACTTGATGTTTCGGTGATCGTGGTACCTTTCCCGACTGATAGCATTGCAAAATTGGATGAAAGGCAGATTCTCGTTGTTAAAACCAGCCATTTTAGACAAGCCTGTAAAATTTAGGAAGTGAACACGTTAGAAATCCATGGGGTTAGAAAAATTTTGGCCAAGAAAAGAAAAAATTCTAATTTGACTGGCAAGCGGCCACTGCACCACTGAATCCCACCACAGTGATATGCCATGAGATCTTAGCACATTTGATGCTCAAAACTAAGGATTATTGCGAGAATCGAGTGTATTTATGTGGATATGATGTGTTTGGTGATGTTTGTACAGGTAAAATAGGTGGACGTGAAAGAGAAAAGAAGAGAAGAAAATGCAAGCTAGAAATTGGGATTCTAATGTCCAAAGTGAAGACCACGGAGCCTTAGATGGGCCATGGTCCTCCTGACGAGCCGTGAAGATGCTTGTGGTTACTATCCAGTGGGCATACTTTTTAGAGTGAAGGTTGATGTTAGCGAAGTAAAGATCACAGATGCCCAGACGAGCTGTGGAGATCATGACGGGTCATGTTACAGCTCGTGGAGTTGAACCAGTGATCAGACGTTAAGGAATTAAAATGAGAGTTGACCAAGTGAAGACCACAAATACCCAGACGGACCGTGGTCCCTATGTCGATCCATGGTGTTGTCCGTGGTGCTTTTACAGTGTGCAGGCCTTGAAGACCCAAGTTTTGAGAAGTGCCAAGTAAAGACCATGGAGGGCTTCACGAACCATGAAGCCCTTCGACGGACTGTCAAAGCACTCGTGAAGCTGAGCGACAGACCAGTCCTACTTCATGTAGGACTCCTTTTAGACACATAATTTGAATTAATCTAGTCGTATTTTGTTTTTATCTCGTCATATCTGGAACGACCGACTGACTTTTGAACACTCTCGACTTTGGTTTTAAATTATTAACGTGGAATCGATCTTCGGAGTTAGATTTTGCTTTTCTGAATATCAGGAGTTCATTGAATTTTGCAGATTTTTATAAGTGATCTTCTTTAATGTTTTTACTACAAATATTTGTTTGTTTAGTAGAAATCATGAGTGGCTAAACACCACAACTAGGGTTGTGGGAACCATGACGGAAATCTAAATGTGAATTCTTAAAACGAGTAGAAGGTGAATTGTATTTGCAAGATCTAACTTAACATTCGTTAATCATTTAGTCTAATGAGTGCACACATTAGAGTAAGCCTGAATCTATCATTTGTTCGAGAGAAAAGAGATAGTTAGGAAAAAGTGGAGTTAACCTGATAAAATGGCATTAAAGGTCGAGTTCGAGAGAATAGAACTTTAATATCATTGTATGCGAGGGTAGAATTTGTTACCACTCGAGGACCGAGAGGAATTGAGTGGAAATTATCGAACTAGACTGAGAAGTGTTAGATATAGTCAACTTGCCTATAAGTTGTAAAGACAAACTCATATGAAAACTAAGTTACGAATGTACACTAGATGTAACGTTTTGGGAAACACGACCCTGGTTTCATTCATTTATCATTACAATTTTGGAATCAATACTCTGTTAACTGTCAACTTAAATTTTTTTATTCAATATTGGTTACTGAAATTTTCAACCAAACCCAATTTATTTTCCGTAATTACCCTCTTTAGGAAATAATAACAACATTTGGGTAAGCGCGCCAGTGAAATCATTTTTGCGAAGAAATTCTCTGTGGGATCGACCTCAATTTACGTTGAGTTCTATAAATTGACTTCGACCATTTATAATTCTTAATTAAAGTGTAAGTTTGGACTTATCAAATTTTGGAGCCGCTGCAGGGTAATTTCAATTTAGAGATATTTTATTAGCAGTTATTCAAATTGTAGTTATGTATTTCCTAATTTTACGTCTTGTTCTTTGTTTGTGTTTCTTACAGGTAAGTTCGACGGAGCATGCCAAAAACCAGAAGTAAGGGAAATCCTTTGATTCCTTACAATCCGGAACTTCAGAAAACAATTCGCAAGATGGTGAACGCGCAAGAACTTGAGGCTCAAAGGCAAAGACTGGCTTTGACGCTGAAACCATTGCAAGAGGTGCTCAGCAACATGTTGTGAACAAGACACCTAGGGCTGTGGAAGATAATGTAGCAGTGAATGAGATAAATCCTCCCCACCGCCAACTACTAGCTCCAAGAGGTCGAGCACAACAACTAACTCACATGGCGTTCGAAGAGGATGACTTAGATTTGGATGGAGCTGGAGCCACAAGAGCGATAGTGTTACCTGTACTACCTCCAGGTGTGAAATTTACAATCACCAGCACAATGATTCAATTGCTGAATTTGATAGGTATGATCAGGGGTGCAACTGGTGATGATGCGAATCAACATCTGATGAACTTTGTAGCGATATGCAAATCGCAGGAAATTCCTGGGGTTAGTCAGACAAGTATGAGGTTGAGGTTATTTCCATTGTCTCTCATTAGGGAGGTAACTAACTGGCTGAGTAAGATGCCAGATGATTTAATCAGGACCTGGACTAAATTAAAAGAGGCTTTCCTGGAACGATTTTATCCTGAATCAAAAGAGCTGCAGATGAAGGATGAGATAAGTGCTCACAAGCAATTAACAGAGGAAGCAATGCATGATACCTGGTGGAGGTTCAGCCAAAAGCTGAAAAAGTGCCCAAACCATGGTCTCACTAGGAGACATTTGAAACAGACTTTTNAAGATGCCAGATGATTCAATCAGGACCTGGACTAAATTAAATGAGGCTTTCCTGGAACGATTTTTTCCTGAATCAAAAGAGCTGCAGATGAAGGATGAGATAAGTGCTCACAAGCAATTAGCAGAGGAAGCAATGCATGATACCTGGTGGAGGTTCAGCCAAAAGCTGAAAAAGTGCCCAAACCATGGTCTCACTAGGAGACATTTGAAACAGACTTTTTATAGATCATTGAATTATGTTACTAAACCTGTTGCTGATGCAGTGTGTGGAAGATCATTCATGAGGAAACCATTCTCACAAAGCATTCATGTGATGGATGAAATGTCCAAGAATAATAGAGCATGGTACACCAGAGATGCTGAGGTAGGAGATCTTGGGTTCACATTTGAAATTTCAACTGAACAGTATAAAATAAAAGAATAAAGAGATCAGGACATGGCACACGAGAACCCAGATAGATCTACTCACAAAGCACATTGTTGCAAATTCTGAGAAGGTAAATGCTGTAGCGACCCCAAACAGGTCAGGACATCGATCTAGATTAGGAAGCCAAATATTTGGGAAACCAAGGAGGGTTCTGGAATTATAACTCGGGAAACAAATGATATAATTCTAGAAACGCAGGTCGGAACTAATCTAGAGAAGGGCAATATGAATGGCCAACAAATAGAGATCAAGGAAACGAGTAGAATAGAGATGGCTACAGAAATGATCACAGTGGTATTTATGTGCCACCAGGTAATAGAAATCGTGCAAGTGGTAGTTCCAGCTGGTCCAAGCTAGAAGACATGTTGGCTAAGGTGTTACAAAAAATTGAATCAACTAATGCCAGGGTGAAAGATATGAAGAGTTATTTCTCCAGCATGAGTCAACTAGTGGATTCTCATTCCATATCCATTAAGAAGATAGAGCAATAGTTGGGGCAGTTATCAGTATCACTAAACCAGAGAAAGAATGGGTCACTACCAAGTGACACTATTCAGAATCGTAAGAATAACGGACATTGCATGGCAATCATCACCAGAAGTGGTAAGATCCTAAATGAACCAATTTTTGTAGGTACTGAGCATGAATAGGGCATATAGCAAAGCAAAAAAGAGGAGGTTGAATCTGGATAGGTAGATGATGTAGAAGAGGTACAACCAATGGAGAAGCCAACATGAGCAAATGAGAAAAGGGTTGAAGTAACTATGCCTTTACAACAAATACCAAGACCACCTCCTCCATTCCCTCAGAGGCTTAAAAAGAAAGCTGAAGATGGGAAATTTCGCTAAGTTCATAACCATACTTAGACAACTATCAGTAAACATACCATTGGTGGAAACTTTGGAGCAAATGCCAGGATATGCAAAGTTCATGAAGGACTTGGTCATGAAGAAAAGAGCTGTAAATTTTGATTTATCTGACAATATTCATCACTATAGTGCTATTGCCATAAGATCTCTGGTTCAGAAAAAAGAGGATCCAGGTATATTCACTATAGCATGCACCATCGGTTCATTTGAGTTTGCCAAGTCCCTATGTGACTTAGGGGCCAGTATAAATCTGATGCCGCTGGCCATTTATAAGCAATTGGGTTTAGGAGTTCCAAAGCCCACATCGATGAGGTTGATGATGGCGGATAGATCGGTGAAGCGACATGTGGGCATCTTATGTGACATGCTTGTAAAAGGTGGACAACTTTATTTTCCCAGCTGACTTCACAATTCTGGATTGCGAAGTGGACTTTGAGGTTCCCATAATCTTGGGAAGGCTATTTCTGGCTACATGACGAGCTTCGGTTGATGTTGAGAGTGGAGAACTAAAATTCAGACTCAACAATGAGGAGGTAAAATTTAAAATTTGCAGGTCTATGAAGCAGCCTCAAGACATGAGTGTGGTGTTTGCAATAGAAGTCTTTGATGAAGGAGAGCTGGGATTTACCATTGAGGATAAGATGGCTGTTGAAACTTTAGCCGCCATGATTATGAACTTTGACGCAGACTATCGACATGAATATGTGGAGACTGCGAATGCTTTATAGGGCATGAGAGCACATTCTAATGCTACAATTAAGCTAGATCTAGATTTAAAAAATAGGCCGAGCCCTCCAGCGAAACCATTCATTGAGAAGCCACCTGTATTGAACTGAAACAGTTACCCAGTCACCTGAGGTATGTATTTTTGGGTGCTAACAATACTTTACTAGTTATCTTGGCTACAGATTTAAATGATGAATATGTGCAAGCGGTGATTATAGTGCTGATAAGGTACAAAAAGGCAATTGGGTGGACCATTGTTGACATCATTGGAATACCTCTGGATATTTGCACTCATAAGATCCAACTTGAGGAGGAATGCAGCCCAAGCATAGAGAACCAGAGAAGGCTAAATCCACCAATGCAAGAGGTGGTCAAAAGGGAGATCATAAAATGGCTAGATGCTGGGGTGGTATACCCTATTTCTGATAGTCATTGGGTTAGCCCAGGGCAGTGTGTACCCAAAAAGGGTGGTATGATGGTAGTGGCAAATGCAAAGAATGAGTTGACCCCGTAGAGACCAGTCACTGGATGGCGAGTATACATGGACTACATGAAACTGTATAAGTGGACCTTGAGAGATCACTTTTCGATGCCATTCATGGACCAGATACTTGATAGGTTGGCTGGCAAAGGGTGGTATTATTTTTTAGATGGATACTCAGGGTATATCCAGATATCAATTGCCCAGAAGATAAGGAGAAAATGACTTCTACATGCCCTTATGGCACCTTTGCATTCAAACACATGCCATTTGGGTTATGTAATGCACCAACAACTTTCCAGGGGTCTATGATGTCCATCTTTTCGAACATGGTTGAAGCCACTTTGGTAGTGTTCATATATGACTTTTCTGTGGTAGGTGATACTTTTGATGACTGTTTGTTAAATCTTAGAAGGGCTTTACAAAGATGCGAGGAGGTGAATTTAGTGCTGGACTGGAAGAAGTGCCATTTCATGGTTAAGGAAGGTATAGTTTTTAGTCACAAGGTGTCGCATGAGGGAATAGAGGTTGATAAATCTAAGATTGAGGTGATTGAAAACTTACCTCCACCTATCTGCGTGAAGGTATTCAAAGTTTTCTGGGCCATATTGTAGGTTTCTATAGGCGTTTCATTAAGGATTTCTCTAAGATTGCACATCCCTTGTGAAAATTGTTAGAGAAAGAAGTGAAATTCATTTTTGATGATTCATGCCTGAAAGAATTCAAATGCCTAAAAGAGAAACTGGTGTCTGCCCTTATTATCATTGGTCTTGACTGGGCGGAACCATTGGAAGTTATGTGTGAAGTCAGTGGTACTGCCTAGGGAGTTGTGTTAGGGAAGAAGTTCGACAAGATGTTCCACCCGATCTACTAAGCTAGAAAGTCGCTGAATGAAGCATAACGTAACTATATCGTCACTGAACATGAACTACTGGCTGTGGTTTATGCCTTTGTGAAATTCAGAGCATACTTGCTGGGTACTAAGGTGATAGTTCATACAGATCGTGCAACTCTAATGTATCTTATGGCAAAGAAAGATGCAAAGCCAAGATTAATCAGATGGGTGCTGCTCCTTCAGGAGTTTGACTTTGAGGTCAAGGATAGAAGAGGGTATGAAAATCAGGTGGTTGATCACCTGTCCAGGCTGGACGTTGAAAAGAAAGAGGAATTTGAATTATATATCAATGACTCATTCCCAGATGAGCAGGTATTAGCTACAACTCTTGATCTTGTTCCTCAGTTTGTTGATTTTACTAACTTCATTGTTAGTGATTTGATTCCTGAAGGTCTAACGTTTCAACAGAGAAAGAAGTTCCTACATGATGTGGGTAAGTACTTTTGGGATGATCCTTATTTGTACACGGTGTGTGCTGATAACATTATTAGGCGATGTATCCCTGAGGCTAAGATGCTATATATCCTAGAGGCCTGTCACTCCTCTCCAGTTAGTGGCCATCATGGAGGTGCTCAAACATCCCACAAGGTACTTCGGAGTGAGTATTACTAGCCTACAATTCATCAGGATTCAATTGATATAGTGAAGAGTTGTGATGTATGCCAGCAGCAAGGAGCTATCTATCGTCGCCATGAGCTACCAATGACACCCATTCTGGAAGTGGAATTGTTTGATATATGGGGAGTTGATTTTATGGGCCCATTTGTGAGCTCTTATGGGCAAAAGTACATACTGGTTTCAATAGACTATGTCTCGAAATGGGTTAAGGCAGTTGCTCTGCCTGAGAATGATGGAAAAATGTTGTTGGGTTTCTAAAGAAGAATATATTCTCAAGGTTTAGTACACCCAGAGCAATTATCAATGATGTAGGGTCTCATTTCTGCAATAAGGTATTCAGTGCTCTTCTGGCTAAATATGGGGTTAAACAGCACAAGGTGGCAACACCTTATCACCCGCAGACAAGTGGCCAAGTGACGGTATCAAATAGGGAATAAAGGCTATTTTGGCAAAAAAATGAATGCTAACAGGACAGATTGGGCAAGAAAGTTAGATGATGCGCTATGGGCATATCAAACAGCTTTCAAGAGACCTATTGGTATGTCTCCATATTAGTTGGTGTTTGGAAAGGCATGCCATTTGTCGGTTGAGCTTGAGCATAAGACACTCTAGTCTTTAAAGAAGTAGAACCTTAGTTGGAGTGAAACTGCGAACTTGAGACTAGATCAGATCAATGAGATGGATGAGTTCCATTTAAGAGCATACCAGAGGTCTGCACTATATAAGGAGATGATAAAGCTGTATCATGATAATCATATTGAGAAAAGGACCTTTCGTCATGGTGACTTGGTGTTGCTTTTCAACTCCAGACTTTGTCTGTTTCCTAGGAAATTTAGATCCAAATGGTCTGGGCAGTTTAAGGTAACTCAGGTATTCCAGTCAGGTGATATTGAACTTAAGAATGACAAGGGTTTGAGGTTTAAGGCCAATGGTCAGTGTATCAAGGCGTACTTGGGTGTTCCAGAAGAAGTGAAAATAGTGGAGGAATGCAAGCTTGATGAAGTTTGAGTAATCAAGTGACTTGCGTTACACCGTAACGTTAAATTGTGCGCTGCTTGGGAGGCAACCCAAGATTGTAATTGTAATGGGTAGTTTACATTTTATCATTTTTATTTGTTTTTATAGAGTCACTGGGTGTTGATGTGTGCAGGAAGGACTTGAATGAAGAAATGCAGAACTGGGTATAGGAAGCCCTTCATAGGCAGTCCCATGGGTCGTGGTGCCCTTCACGGGTGATTTCACGGCCCATCACAATCACCAACATCATATGGAATATACTGGAAATTGCAAGAAAAGGGTTCACAGAAGGGTTCACGGTCTGTCTGACATTGTACGGACCGTCTAACCTCTCGTGAACCCCAGGTAACTTTTTCCTATTCAAGTCTTGTCCACGGCTGCTTCCACTGAACGTGGTGCTTGATGAATCCACAATTTGGACTCATTTAGGGGTTTATTTTAATACATTTAGTATCCTCAAATGCATATTTTGTCTTAGTAACTGATGAAAATCCTTTAGTTTCAGGTATTTGGAGTTAGAGACTAAGCATGGACACTATTGGGTAGAAAGGAACAAGGCAGCTGAAAAGAACGAAGAAAAAACGGCATGAGGATCGCCTAAACCATTAGGCGAGTTGCCGAATGGCTATGATTTCACCTACTGTTCCAGTGTACCAAGCTCTGAAGGAAAAAATCGAGTTTGCGAGATAAAGGAGCAGTCGGTGAGTCTTCGACCGATTCCGCGGTGCAATATTCCATCGCCCATCGTTACAGAACTTGAATTTGCTGAAGGCCAATGCAGAAAGTCGATGAACCAGACCAAAGGGCGGATCGATGAATGGATCGTGATCCCGACTAACTGCGCCGAGTGGTCTTTCGCAACACATGTTTTGACAACTATAAATACTTATTTAAATTCTTAGCTTATCAGATTTTGTAGTAAATCAGTATCAAACATTATTTTCAGTTTTTAGAACTTAGAGTTTTGGAGACTTTGTTCCTTAGCTTTGAAGATTTGAAGGATCCTATTTCTAAGCAATTAGAAGAGGGTATTAAGGATTCATCATCTTTAACGTGTGTAAAGACAATATCTATCGTACCAATTTGATGGAAATACTTTTCGGTATCGATTTCTATCTCTTTACTATGTGTAGCTAAAACCCCACTTCTTGGGGTGTGATTATGTGAATATGGGTTGAATTTATTGTTGGGTATTGCTAATTGATTGTTTATTCGTTGTTTAAAGGTGATTTAGTTCCATAGTTGTGTTTGAATTAAATGGGGTTGTAGTTGCAGATACAATTTTATCTTCGTGTTTTTGAATTGCTTGAGAGAGAGGTTTTAAAACCAAAACTATTGAATTAATAGTCGGTGGTTATTGGGTTGCCATTGATTCAGCTCGAGAGAGTGAATCCTAAACCCTCTCCCACACATTCAATTCGAGAGAATGAATGGACTAAGGAGAAAACTATGCTTCATTGCCGCTTATCGGTGTTCGAGAGAAACCGATTTGATTCAGGGTAAATTGTTTGAGAGAAAATTTACCCCTACTAAAGTCTAGGTTAGTTACCAATTTACAGCGAGTTACTATCAATAACATTTATCCGGTTGTTTATTTTAGCTCATATTCCTATCACATCCCAAGAATCTCGTCTCCACATTTGCATTTCCATTTTAGTTGATAATTGATTACAAACCCCCCTTCGATAATTGACACTTGTGTCACCCTTTAATTTGATATGTTTTTTTTTTCATAAAAGTTTATATCTATAATTGACTTGAAGACATTCTTGCTTTTCTCTTAATTCTAGATTACAAACCGCTTCCTTGGGACTCGACCCCAACTCACTAGTTGGGTTATATTACTATTGAACGATTGTGGACGCTTAGTATTGGATGAAGTGCCCTGATATGTCAAGTCAAAATGGCACCGCTGCCGGGGAGTGTTGCTAATTGAGAATGTTTAGTTAAAGTTGAATTTTGTTCTTGTTAGTTATAGTTCTACTTAGTTAATTTTTACCTTTGTTTTGTGTGCTTAGGCTTTTAAATATAAGAGATGAGCATATCGGGCAGTAATTGTGAACCAACGGATTTCCTTCCATTAGAAGTGATGATGTTCAGGGATCGCATTATAACCTTCAAATAATTAGAAGGTGAAAGGATTCACGAGTCGTGACTAAGGTTTAAAGCACTGCTGGTTCAATGCCCAACTTATGAAATACCCGACGTAGTCCTTTTGGAATGTTTTTACAGGAGTCTTAGTCCCGGGAGTAAGGTGTTAGCTGATCAACTTATCCCGGGTGGTATTGCACAACAACCCTATGTGATAGCAACCCAATTGCTTGATCACATGGCTGAGACAAGCCAAGAAGTCGAGAGGGACTTCATGTTAACCGTACTAGTAACTCAGCTGGATGATTTGGCCAGCAAAATATCAGAGATTGAAATCCAGTGCAAAGGAAAAGAAAGATACATACCCCCTCATGAGTGGAGAAGATCTGAGAATAACGAGAGTAAACGTGTCGAGGAAACGCTGTTAATCATTCTCCAAAAGATTAGTGAGCAAGATAGAGTGCTGGAAGAGATGAAGGAGAATATTGAACTGCTAAATTAGATGGTCAGTTCTCACTCTAGATCTATCCAACTAATTGAAACTCTCATGGGTCATGTATTACCTCAGTTTCACCCAATTGAACAAATGGGGTTACCTAGTTGCACTAGGGCCAACCCTAAAAATAGAGCTTGAGTAAGGACTTGAGTCGTGCCACGACGTTAACTAAGGCGCTTCTTGGGAGGCAACCCAAGGTTTTGTCGTTTTAAATTGTTATTTTAGAATAATGGTGTGTTGATTATGCAGGTTAAAGTGAGGGAAATGTTTGAGAAGTGTAGATTGGCGAGCTAAAGTCCAGTCGGTGAAAAGCCAAAGAGGTCGGAGACCCCGACCTAGACCGCTGTTAGACTCAAGACAACTTTAAGGTAGAGTCTGTGAAACTCGGCGACTCCAAGAAATTATTGGCGATTTATCGATTAAGTCGGCGATCTTGATCATGTTCGCCGTTTGGGACCCCACATCAACTGAGGGTCCTGTGAAACTCGGCGTGGTAAGTAACCACTCGGCGTCACCGAGTGGGTCGGCGATTATGACTAACGTCGCCGAATGGGCGAGAACTGGATGATTTATTAAAGGGCCAAAGGTTTAAACTTCAAACTCTTTCATTTTCCCTCATTTTTCATCTTCCCAAACTCACACTTATTTAGTATTTTTGATATTTCCGCATTCTATAAGTATTTTAGTTGATCGATTCGTGCTTGGATTTGGACTACATTGCCGCCTAACTTTTCAATCTTATTTTTATCGGCATTTAAGGTTGGTTTTCCAAATTCCACATTTAGTTTTAGTAATTTGTACTCTTACACAAGCAATATTATGTTGTTGATGTGTGCTGGGCCTCTCTGTAAGGATTATAATGTTTGAATGCCTGTTTGTAATTCGATAATCCTGCCTGTAATGTTTTCAATGTTAAATTCCCATTTTTTTTTGGCTATAAAATGAAGTAAATTTTGTGGGGTTGTGCTTGCAATATTTGGATTGGTTGGGTGAAGTTTGAGTAGCCTGTATTTGTGCCAAACAATGTAATTTGCTTAATGATAGAGCGGGTGACTTCGTTTTTAAAGGCAAATGTCATCAATTGGCCAAATATGGTAAAATTGGGAGAAGTCTGAGTATCTCGGGGTAATGGGTGCTATGGGTCTAGTCTTAATTTAACTAGTGCATGTTTTGATTTTATTTTTGGGGGTTATGGGGTTGAATTTGAGAAGTTGGGTTGAAAATAGGCATGTTGGGTCATTTGGCGAGCTGCGTTGAGCTCACCGAACCACTCGGCGGGTTGCCTTATGTCCCCATCTCACCTTTAATTTCATGCTTTATGTGTTATTGTATTCTGTAACTTTCGGCGAGAAGCCTGAGGTCGCCGAAGGAACTCGGCGACTCACCGAAAGCCTTCTTGATCGCCTTTTGTCTGCACCCCTGAACCCTTTTTGCACTGTAACTTTCATCGAGCTAATTCTTGCTCGCTGAAAGATGTTGGCGATTCACCAAAAGACCTTTCCCTTTGCCGACTTGCCTAGAATTTTGAGCCAATCCCTTCGACGAGCCCGATCCAGCTCGCCAAAGCGATTCGGCGACTGGTTCGGCGAGTTTTTCTACAACTGTGTTTCTATGAATTTGATTAAGTTCTTTTTAACTTTTTTTGACGTGTTACAGGTATGGTGAGGACAAACATAGACATGCCACCCGGTAAAAGAACACATGGTATCACAATCAACGAAAGGGAATTAAATCATTTAAAGAAAGGAAGGCAAGAACCTCCACCAGGTGAAAAAGGAAAAGGCAAGAGACCCAGGTCTGACAGGGATACTGTTGGCTCCCAGGTTTCTCTATCTGAGCCTGATGATGACCAGCCTCTACAGTTGCGGCAGTTTACGCTCCGAGCTAGATCTCACCCACATCTACTAGAGTCCCTCTTGCTTCCACACCAGCAAAATTAGTGCCAACTCCGTCACTTCCTGTGGCTCCTGTTCCACCAGTTGTTCCTCCACCTAGACTCCTTAATATTTTGAAAGGAGATGGTTTGTGAACTATCCTCGAGGAGAAGATGCTCTCTAAAGAAGGTCTAAAGGGCAAGTACTCCAGTGTAGCGGAGTTATTACAGTGGGCACCAATTCCAGGTTTTCACCAGGCCTCAAGGTTCGTATATTCCTTCATGGGTCCGTGAGTTCTACACAATATATGGTGAACTAGTCCCGAAGAGTAAAAAGAAGGCTAGTGAGTTCAGAACGGTTAAGTCGGTCACTGTTCAAGGTGTAGAAGTGAGATGCAGTGAGGAGTACATTAATGATGTATTAGATAGACCTCCAGGGTTTGCACTCTCATATGAAGGTCTGCCTACGACACAAACCCTAGAGGATCTAAAGGGTTGGCTTGCCCCCTTTATTTCTGATACCACTCCTAGATGGATTAAGGTGGGAGTCAAGATTGAAAAGAAGGATTTGAATATAGCTGCCCATTATTAGTTCGAATTCATCAGTAGTTCACTTATGCTTTCACAGAATGAATCAATCCTCCGACATGCAAAAACAGCCTGCTTGGGATCTATCTTATCAAAGAGGTGGCTCAAATTGGGCCTTATCATAGAGCAGAAGATTGCCATGAGAGCCAAGCAGAGGCAGACCTCTTTGCCCTTCCCAGTACTGATCACAGAGCTGTGTCGGCGTGATGGAGTGCCTCAGGATGCTGTTAGAGATTTTGATATCATCCCATCCTCTTCCACTGACATCCGGCGCATTGAGGCAGAATATAGTAGAGAGAAGGCTGACAGGAGGAGGAGAGCTCTAGTGGACACATCCCTGGAGGTGAATGTTGATTCGATACCTATAGAGGCATCTTTTCCTACTCCGACCTCCCGGCCCTCAGGTATTTTTGCTTCTCCTTCTTCGTCTTCACAGGGTCCAAGCACCTCTACTTCTTCCCATCAGCCCAAGATTACTCGGGCGATGATTCTGAAAATAGGGCATCTAGCCTATTCAGCTGACGTGAGGGCGACTCGATTAGAGGAATCCGTCCCCTTGATGATTGAGGCTGCTATTCTAGCTGCACTAATCCCCTCTGGGCTTCTGTGGATGATCTGGCTACTAGAGTCACAGCTTGTGAGACTAGGTAGGAGGAGACCTCCGCTATTACGGGTTTTAAAGACGAGGTAGCTGACTTGAGGAAGGACGCCAACCATCTAAAGTCTATTGGCTTTACTTCATTGCTGGAGGCAACATATGACAGAGACTCTCCTGAGACTTCAGTGATCCCTCTGGTTACAATCGGAGATGAATGCAAGGATGAGGCAGATGTTGATGAGCCAGATGCTGAGATCGATGAGGAGCAGATAAGGATATGAGAGGAGAGAATAATCATTCATGGCCCCTGAATGGAAGATAATATATGGAGATTTGCCGGATCTTGAGGAGACGATCATGCAGTCAGTGATCCAGACATCACTGACCGAGACTTTTATGTCAGCTCCTAGTGGCTCTGATACTGTTGTTCCTTTTGAGGTGACCCCAGGCATTGATGCCCAAGTCCAGACTGATGCACTGGGCACTGATGCCCAGACAGATAGAGAGACTGCTTAGATAGGATCCCATATTTACCTCCCTCTCTGTCTTGCTTTTATTTTGACTTGTGGATATTATATTTTTGCTTACATTTGAGGACAAATGCTTTTATTTGTGGTGGGGTGAGGCTCACCTTTTGTGTGACATTCATTATTCTTGTTTTTTCTATATTTAGGCTTTAAGCTAAAAATTGTGTTTTTACACTGCTTTTGGGGATGCTTGATCTTGTGGCTCCTTGCTTTTAATTGTAAATGATTTTTGACCCTTCCAAAAAAAATTTGCCATCTCTTGTATGTGTTGAATGTAGCTGTTCTTTTGCAAATTTGAGTACCAATTTTGATCAATAACAATGACTCGAATAGTGCTCATAATCGAACAAAAATGAATGCGCAGCTATGACGAGGCCAATTGAAGTTGCACTATCGAATTGAGTCTCTTGTGATGAACATTGCACACTAGCAAAAGTGTGAAGTCTTGTTTGACATTGGTGTCAATGCCTTGTGTGATGAGCTTACCGTGAACCATGTGGGATGACACCTAGAATTTGCCCCGTTGGTCCGGTTGACTAAGTGATGCAATTTCTTGATATGATCTTAGCAACTTTAAATAGTGTGAACCAATTTGAAATTATACCTCTTGTGTGGCTTACCTTGTGAGTGTGTGAACCTCTTTTGATCACCCTTTGAGCCTTACCCTTTTCTTGGAAAAAACTTGATAACATTGTGACCTTTTATCGATCCATTACCCATAATCCTCATGATTTGTGGTTTGTGTGAATAGCCAACTTAGGCCAAAAGCCTAAGTTGGGGGTGTGGTGAAAAGAAAAGGTAAATCAAGAAAATGCAAACAAGTCCCTTTTGCCCATGTTTTGAGAAAAATGGAATCCCTCCATATAAAAAAAAGAAAAACAAATAAAGATTGAGAAAGAAAAAGTTGTGAAAATACAAAGAAAATGGGGTTTCTAACGGTCCATGGAGGATGAATAAGAGGTGACTTTTGAGCTTGAATAAAAATGATGAAGAAAAGGAAAGAAGATGTTGTTCACATCACATTTCATGAGGATTTCAGCCTATAAGACTAAATGACCATACCATTACACTTAGTCCCATTACAAGCCTTGAAAAGACCATTTTGATCTTGAATGAGCTGAAGAAAAAATCGATTGGAAAATAAGGGCAAACCTATGGGTGAAATCATGCATTGTGTTTATCTTTGTGAGTGTAAGTGTTGATCTTGATTTCAGAACTTTAAATAATTGAACCATTGAGTGAATATGAAATCATTATTTGTGTGAGGGAATTTGAATACCTTTGTTGAGCTTGAACTTGCATTTGAAACAAGTATCGTGAGCTTGAGATTCTTTGATAATGGTGAGTCACAACTTGAATCTTTGAGTGCACAATTGATGCTTGCACGAGTAAGTTGAGTCTTTTTATGTGTATTCATGATTGAGTATTGTGAAGCACTATTCGAGACATCCTTTTTGAACTGCTGAACTTGAGTTTTACTTGAGGACAAGCAAAAGTTTAAGTTGGAGGTGTTATGAGTCCATGATTTGGACTGTTTTAGGGATTTATTTTAATTGATTTAGTGTCCTGAAATGCATATTTTGTCTCAATAATCGATGAAAATCCTTGAGTTTCAGGTATTTGGAGTTAGAGACTAAGCATAGACACTATTGGGTAGAAAGGAACAAAGCAGCTGAAAAGAACGAAGAAAAGACGGTTGAGGATTGCCTAAACCATTAAGAGAGTCACTGAATGGCTATGATTTCACCTAATGTTCCAGTGTGCCAAGCTCTGAAGGAGAAAATTGAGTCGGTGAGATAAAAAAGCAGTCGATGAGTCGCNTGAATGATTCCGCGATGCAGTATTCCATCGCCCAACGTTACATAAATTGAATTTACTGAAGGCCAATGCAGAAAGGCGATGAACCAGACCAAAGGGTAGATCGTCGAATGGATCGGCGATCCCGACTAACTGCGTCGAGTGGTCCTTCGTAGCACATTTTTTGACAACTATAAATACTTATTTAAATTCTTAGCTTAGTATCAGGTTATTTAGGAAAGCAGTATCAAACATTATTTTCAGTTTTTAGAACTTAGAGTTTTGGAGACTTTGTTCCTTAGCTTTGATGATTTGAAGATTCCCATTTCTAAGCAATTAGAAGTGGGTATTGAAGATTCTTCATCTTTGACGTGTGTAAAGAAAATTTCTATCATACCCATTTGATGGAAACACTTTTCGGTATCAATTTCTATCTCTTTACTAAGTCTAGGTAAAACCCCAATTCTTGGGGTGTGAGTTTGTGAATATGGGTTGAATTTACTGTTGGGTATTGCTAATTGATTGCTTATTCACTATTTAAAGGTGATTTCGTTCAATAGTTGTGCTTGAATTTAATGGGGATATAGTTGCAAATATAATTTTATCTTCGTGTTTTTTACTTGCTCGAGAGAGGTTTGAAAACCAAAACTACTAAATCGATAGTCGGTGGTTACTGGGTTGTCGTGGGTTCAGCTCGAGAGAGTGAATCCTAAACCCTCTCCCACACATTCAGCTCGAGAGATTGAATGGACTAAGGCGAATGTTGTGCTTCATTGTCGCTTATCAGTGTTCGAGAGAAACCGATTTGATTTGGGGTAAATTGTTTGAGAGAAAATTTACCCCCACTAAAGTCTATCTTAGTTACCAATTTACAGCGAGTTACTATCAATAGCATTTACCCGGTTGTTTATTTTAGCCCATATTCCTATCTCATCCCAAGAATCCCGTCTCAATATTTGCATTTTCGTTAGTTGTCATTTCAGTTGATAATTGATTACAAACCCCCCTTTGATAATTGACACTTGTGTCACCCTTTAATTTGATATGCTTTTCTTCGTAAAAGTTTATATCTATAATTGACTTGAACACATTCTTGCTTTTCTCTTAATTCTCGGTTACATACCGCTCCCTTGGGACTCGACCCCAACTCACTAGTTGGGTTATATTACTATTGAACGACCGTGGACACTTAGTATTGGATGAAGTGCCCGGATACGTCAAGTCAGTTCTCTTCAAGGTCCGTTGTACATAACCCAACAGAATCTGAACCCGACCCGACCCGCATGAGGATAGAAGTTGAATTAAAACGTTTATAAACCCTCTAAAGCTCCAAGAGTTAGTTTTTCTTCTTCCCCCCATCCATAACGGCTCTAAACACTATTAAAGGTTTTTCCATCATCTATAAGTTCTAAATCCAACAAAGAATCGAAACCCTAGTTCTATTTTGTGAAGAAATTGAAGTCAAATTCATCTTCTCTCTTTTGGGCGGAAATTCTACTCTAATTCAAAGTAAGTTCTTCTAATACTTGTTATAAGTTTGATCTTATCTAAAAACAAGTTAGATTTACCTTGATTTAGTCGAGTTTGAGCATTATTTTGTGATGACTGATCATTGATAATGCCTAATTGTGTGGGTTTGTTTAAATTCCAAGTTTTATTTATGGGTGTGAGGCATTTGGGAGGAACTAGTGTTGAATGACGATATGAGTGTGAGTTTGAGTATTGTTTGTGAGAAAAAAGTGTGCTTAAGTGAATTTCGCTGATGAAACTGTTGAAATTGAGGTATTATAATTGTTTGTATGTGGGTATGCTTGTATTGGAAAGAAATGGCTAAGTGTAAGACCACGATAGGCTTCACGGACCTTGGAAGGAACCACGAGCCGTGAAACTACTCGTGGTACACACTTAGCATTCAATACACACACATGCTATGTTCACGAGGATTATCACGGACTGTGGTTCACTCCACGGGCCGTGAAACCTTTTGTGAACAATAATCAGTTCAGTTCTATGCTGCACATTGACTATGTCATAAGTCCACGAGGAGTTTCACGGACCGTGGTACCCACCACGGCTCATGTGGCCTTTCATATTAAAAAAAATAATTTTTACTTTTTGTACTTTCATTTCTGTTGTTTCATTTTACTTCCGCGGCCATTCCCAATGTTGGGTGATGACATTCTTAAGGAAAGGCATCACGTTGTAGCTACACAGGCGAAGTCTGAGTATCCATTATTGTTTCATTTGACTGATTCGATTACTAATTTGTGTTTGTATTTTTCACGTACTATGGCACCCAGAAGAAAGTCCGCACCTCCACAGTCCTCACCCCGTCACTCACCAACTCACAGTGAGAATCCCACAAAATCTAGTGGCTCAGAGGTTTAAGTGAATACGATTATTGAAGAACACTTTCCTCGCACTACTAGATCGCGAGCAACAAGGGTAATTTTCAAGACACTCCTCCCCAGTCTAAAGAGGGAGGTAGTGAATCTGATAGTGGTGAGGAATCTGGTAGTAGATTCGGTGGCAGTAGGGCATCCAACAGTGGTTCCAGTAGCGGTGAGGGATCTGGTAGCGACTCTGATATCAGCTCAGGTAGCGGTGAAGAATTTGCTAGCGGGTCTCAGGTGGATGTATCTGCACCTCCACCTACAGTAAGAGTAGAAGCTAAACCTGGAGCACAGAAAGAGGCAGGTACTGAAAAAGAGGATGATAATGTTACTTCAGATGATACAATTGTCCAATATGTTCATTTTCGTGAATTCGATCCAGTGGTGAGACAACAACTGATTGACTGTTTCCGATCTATGTGGACTGTGAACAGGTCCGAAGATTTCATTAAGAATGGAATTGTGAATAAGTTAGGCAGCTTTAAGGATAGATCACTCCTACCTGAGACTAGAGTAGTGATGGCGGATATCCAAGCATTCCCAGATATTTACAGACTCTTCCAACTTCACCAGTTTGAATGGATGAACAATGCCCCTGGAGAATTCGCTAACCACCTACCCCGAGAGTTCTATACATGTTATGCAGCTACTCTAATGAACCTTGATGAGGATATTGAGATAACTAAGAGGGCATAGAAGACAGTTGCAGCCACGTTGGGTCTTTTTGATACAGTCACTGTGAGGAGACAGACCGTGAAAATCTCTGAAGAGATGATCAATAAGATGCTACATGGCCCAGATTACACAGCGCCATCATCTATGAGATTATTTGAGGGTAAACACCATGCTGTTACTAGTGAATCGGAGATGGAGGATCCTAGTTCGCAAGAGGTCATCATGTGTTGGATTGCAGGTTATATTGCCAGATAAGGAGAAGCGGTAGCATGGGTGTCTGAGCCACAAGTACAGATTACAAAGGCGTCTCTAAATTTTTCAGCCAAGGTTTGGTGGTCCATAGTTCGAGCCCAGTTGCGACCCACAACAAATGATAATACACTTTCCCCATCGCTGGCATCTTTGGTTGCTTGCCTCATGGCCGGATACCTTGTGAATGCAGATCAGATCATTGCTACGGAGATGCGAGACAGGGCGCTGAATGAGCGAATAGGTTTGCCATTTCCCTATCTGATAGGGAAACTTTGTTTGCAGGCTAACATTCCACCAAATAAATTGGTGGATAAACTGATAGAGGCATCCAGGGTAACTGGTGATTCCAAAATCAAGGACATCGCCAATCCTTTGTTTGGAAAAAAATCAGGGGCGATAAGACCATTAAAAGTAGTACCACATACACCAGTAGTCATCCCACAGGTTGAAGGCCAAACTGAGCAGGGTGAATCCTCAAAACCAGCTTCGGGGGTACCATCACCATCCGCTTCAGCCTCACAGGCAACATGTATTTTTATCACTATCCCTACTATTATATTTGAAAGGTTGGCTGCAGATCAGAGAAGGACTCAAGCCCTAGTGGATCAGATTGTGGCCAGACTACCTCAGGTAGTTCAGCAGGACGTGTCAATTGCAAAGAAGCGGTTAAAAGATGAGATGCGAAAAGAGCTGGCAGTGCTAAAAAACAGAATGGACGGCCTTGAGGTCCATGTACAAAATCAATTACAGGCTGCCGATTCAGTAAATACGGAGGAGTTAAAGACAATCACTTTGCCTCCACCGGGTGTCACGAAGTCTTTAATGAGCATTTGAATGACCACCCGAACACTCATGATCTTGATGCTTTCTGGGGCAAGGTGTCCCACCATAAATCTAGTAAGAAAACACACAAAGCTAGAGATTCTGATGAGGAGCTGCTGACTCAACTATCTAAAGAGGAAAGAAGACAACACAAAAAAGTTCGCAAGGCATCGAGGAAAAAAATGAGAGAAGAAGAAGCACTTACGCAATAAAGGCGAGATGCAGTGGTAGCTGGCACTTATGGTAATGGAGTACCTGTCCTAGTTAGTGGTAGCCAACCTGAATTAGAGCAGATTTCTTCGAGTGCACCTGTTGATAAGGGTGTCGATGCTGACCCGACAACCGATGCCTAGTGCGTCGTAGGTATGAACCCTCCTCATAGCCTATATTGTTTTGCTTTATTGACTTTGAGGGAAAAGTCTTTTTTTTGGGGAGGGGGTGGTGAGCAATGTGCCATTTTAGTTGTTACAATGAATGGAGGTTGACTATGTTGTCTAATAAATTGTGTAGTATTGGTGTCTTTGTGTATTGAGTGGTCTAGAAATTAACTGTTGAGCAGTTGGTGTGTCTGAAATCATAACTTGTATGACCTTTATATGAAGTTTGACTTTTAGGTTCTTTAGATGACATCCTAGATATTTATGGGTTAAACATTGCTAGTCTGGAACATAAATTGGTGAACTAAGAAACTAGAAAATGTAGTCCGGTGTCATGTGTGTGTAGAGTTTGATTGAAGTCTAACGCTAGGAGCGGGAACTAGAACTTGCCCAAGTAGTCTTGCAAGAATCTGAGAATAACTGGATAGGAAAGGATCAGTGGGCCATTTTTGTTAAGCCCACTAAAAGCAAAAAACAAACAACCAAATAAAAAGCATAACGCTTGAACCCGATTTGAACCTGGAAACTAATTTTGTTCTTACCCTCTTGTTATCATATCCTTGGATCTCCAATGATACGATGCCACAACTCAGGCCAAAAGCCTAAGTTGAGGATGATTACAACCCGAGTAGAAAGGAAAGGTAGAAAAAGAAGGCTCACTCCGTCAGCTTGAAGGCACAAAGTCTAAAGAACTTGTTGTAATAGGAGAAATGTGCAACAATAATAATAATAATAATAAAATAATAATAGCTGCTGGGATGTACTGAAATGAAAAAGGAGGGAATTGCTCAGAAAAAGTTGTGTGCAAACGAAACTTTGGAGAGCCAAGGTATTAGTCACTCACAAAACCAAAAATCCATACCCTAGCCTGAGCCTATTTTACAAGCCGATAAAGTCCTACAATGATACTGTTTCGGTTGTTTGAAAGATACGTAGAAAGCAAGGGCAAGCCTATAGTCTTTTGTTTTTAGTGTTAGAAGTTCTTTGAGAGTGTGAGCGTAGAATTTAGTCTCAATTATCATGTGTGAGGGACTTCTTTGGTGTGAGGACACTGTGATTACATTTGATAGTAAATTGTGTTGGCTGATAGTATACATGCATAAGCATAATCGACAGTGAATAATAGGATGTCATATATTGATCCTTGCATGTTAGATAAATGGTTTGAGATACAAGTTGTGGTTGAGAAGGTTGTTGCATGTTAGTATAATATCTATGGGGTTTCTGAGCGTCAAATGTTTGTCTTGATCATCACTTGAGGACAAGTAATGGTTCTAAGTTGAGGGTGTTGATGTGCCGTGAGATCTTAACATATTTGATGCTAAAAAACTAAGGATTATTGCGAGAATCGAGTGTATTTATGTGGATATGAAGTGTTTGGTGATGTTTGTATAGGTAAAATAGGTGGACGTGAAAGAGAAAAGAAAAGAAGAAAATGCAAGCTAAAAATTGGGATTCTGATGTCCAAAGTGAAGACCTCGGAGCCCTAGATGGGCCGCGGTCCTCCTGAAAAGCCGTGAAGATGCTCGTGGTTACTATCCAGTGGGCATACTTTTCAGAGTGATGGTTGATGTTATCCAAGTAAAGATCATAGACACCCAGACGAGCCATGGAGATCATGACGGGCCGTGTTAGAGCTCGTGGAGTTGAACCACTGATCAGGCGTCAAAGAGTTAAAATGAGAGTTGACCAAGTGAAGACAACTGACACCCAGATGGACCGTGGTCCCTATGACGATCCGTGGTGTTGTCTGTGGTGCTTTTCCAGTGTGTATGCCTTGAAGACCTAAGTTTTGAGAAGTGCCAAGTAAAGACCATGGAGGGCTTCATTGACCGTGAAGCTTTTGACGGACCGTCAAAGCACTCATGAAGTTGTGCGACAAACCAATCCTACTTCGAGTAGGACTCTTTTTAGACACATGATTTGAATTAATTAGGTCATATTTTGTTTTTATCTTTTCATAACTTGAACGAGAGACTGAGTTTGGAACACTTTCGACTTTGTTTTTCAATTATTAATGTGGAATCGATCTTCGGAGTTGGATTTTGCTTTTCTGAATCTCAAAATTTCATTGAATTTTGCAAATTTTCGTAAGTGATATCCTTTAATGTTTTCATTACTAATCTCTCTTTGTTCAGTAGAAATCATGAGTGGATAAACACCATAACTAGGGTTGTGGGAACCATGATGGAAATCTAAATGTGAATTCGTAAAATGAGTAGAAGGTGAATTGTATTTGCAATATCTAACTCAACTTTCGTTATTCATTTAGTCTAATGAGTGCACACATAGAGTTAGCCTGAATTTGTCATTTGTTCTAGAGAAAAGAGATAGTTAGGAAAAAGTGGAGTTAACTTGATAAAATGGCGTTAAAGGTCAAGTTTGAGAGAAAAGAACTTTCACATCGTTATACGCGAGGCTAGAATTTGTTACCACTCGAGGACCGAGAGGAATTGAGTGAATATTATCTAACTAGACTGAGAAGTGTTAGATATAGTCAACTAGCCTATAAGTTGCAAAGACACTCATATGAAAACTCATTTACGAATGAACACTAGATGTAACATTTTGGGAAACACAACCCTGATTTCATTCATTTATCAATACAACCTTGGAATCAATACTCTGTGAACTATTAACCTAAGTTATTCAATATTAGTTATTGGACTTTTCAACCAATTCCAATTTATTTTCCTTAATTACCCTCTTTAGAAAATAATAACAACATTTGGGTAAATGCAACAGTGAAATCATTTCTGTGAAGAAATGTCACGACCCAGGGGTACCCCCTAGATGTAACACAACGTACTTGACCCTGAAGGGGTCTCATACAAACCCTTAGCATATCATAAACATAAGTAATAGAAATAATGCGGAATAATTTTTTTCTTTACAATCGAAGTCTTTCATAAAACCAAAATAAAAGTGTAGACATTGTCTCCAAAAGCCATCTAATATAATCGAGAATAAAATAGGGTCACAGCCCTTACAATATAGTCTCAAAATAGAACATAAGGAAGAAACTAGAAATGAACAACTCTCATCCTCGAACCATGAGGACTCACCAAAAGCAAGGAGAGAATCAATCCAAACTTTGATCAAGAAGGAAGCACACCTAAAAAACCAGGCCCTACACTTATAGGAAAATGTAGAAAATATGGGTTAGTACAAAAATGCACTAAGTATGATAATCATGCATAAAAACCTTTAAAACATGCTAAAATGGGACATTTTAGTTGAAACCATGCACTTTATCAAGTTTAAGAGTCATCATGCCCATTAGTGTAAATACATTAGTCAACCATCTCATAAGCAACCCTAAGCAATACTTGTGCAATGCATAGATAAGATCCCATAATCCCATCTAATACTAAGTACCACCTTTAGGTCACCAACCTCATACATATCATGCTTGGGCCTCATCATAGTCAATACACATAGACAAGGAGACATTCATGTTCATTAACTTGTAACAAGGAAAGCTACTCATAGCAACAATCCATATTAAACTTGCATAATTCATATATCTTCATAGCATAGGAGGACCACAACATAACCCCTCTCAAAGTCTACTTGTGCAATGCATGAATAAAGTCCATACCCCCATTCACACTAAGTAGAGCTCCTTGAGAAGTCACAAGTATAGTTCATGTTCATGTTCATGTCATAGTTCATATTCTTGTCATGTAGGGAAAATAGCCTTAACCGACATAGACCATGTGAGTTACATGGAATTGGGTGTCTTTCCCCCACATCGAAAGAGGTGTCCTACTTTCCTAAGGTAGAACTAGAGTTTGTTAGCTTAGGTGGATCCATTAGCTAAAGACCTATGTGGGCACATAGTTACTGGATAGAGAGATTGCTTATAGAAACCTGGAATAACTGAGGTATAAGGTTTCCATCTCATGAGACAACTATTTTGGGAACCCGAACTAACTGATGTACAAGGAACCCATTTGGAAAGCCGGACTAACTGTCGTAAAAGCTTCCATCTCATTTGCATATCCACTCGATGCTAAGCATAATTCCCTTTAAGTTCATGTTAAGTCTTTACTTAGGTTCATGTTTAGGGAAGAATGCTCTGGCACTCCATTTAACATGGTTTCATGATATAACTAATAGATTCAAGAGGTGAGAATAGACTTTCAACCTTTAGAGTCATCAACATGTGAGTAAACCTTTCACATCATATCTTAGTGTGTTTACGAGAATGGCCTTTTAACCAACACAACAAGAGTATCATAATCTTAGACATTTCATGCATAGTCATGTATAAGGGTATATGTGAGAATTACCTTTCAACAATACAACAATTGCTTTATAAAAAGAGAAACCTTATTTCTCAAAGTATTCATAAAGCACATGCATTATTCTCATAGTCATGTATATGTTCTCATTCATAGTCCTTCAAGAACCCTAGATCAAATAACATCTTGAATAACTACTTTAGACATGGATGTTCACATATTTCAATTAGACTAACTACTACATGCATAATTTGATCACAATCCACCAATATCAATCATCACCCACATTTTAAGATTATTTGACAAAGTAGGGAAATTCATGGATTCATGGGTAATTCATCATAAAAAAAGTAGTAATTAATCAATTTTATCATAATATAAGTCAACTAAATCATTGAAATCATTTTGAAAAGGAATTCATGACTTGGAGTGAAACCCTAGCTTTTTGGGGGGTTTTCATGTTGAGAAATTGGGTTTTGAAGGGACTCTATGGGTGGAAGCTACCCATAGATGAAAAGCTACCATACCTTATGAAGATTCCTCACTATATTGGGTGGAAAAAATGACTCCTTGAACCTTAGACTTCAACTTCTTCTTCTTCTTCTTCAATGAAGGTTTAAGTGAGAAATATTTGGGAGGGAATGAGTTTATTTTGGGGTCTTGAAAGAATGAATTAGTTAACTTAGTTTAGGGGTCTATTAGGTTTATATAGTTAGTCTTAATTAGTATTAAACAGCCCTACTTAATTAATTAATTAACCCTAAGTCCCTTCCTTAAACTCTAACTTAAAAACTAAGTGATCAACACAACCCTCACTCACGAAACCTCACCCACGGACCGTGGGTGGGTCCATGAGCCGTGCTAGTTGGATCGTGGTTTGTTACTGGAGCTAGGAGAAATAGGGGAGGTCTAGCCTCGACCCACGACACCCACTTATGGTGTGCGGGTCCACCCACAGATAGTGGGTGCCCTTTCGTGGGTAGGTTGTCTTTTTGACAGCGCTTTTGCTGCCTCAAGGTCCTCCTCAAGGACCCTTGGTTGGTCCTTGGGGATTCATACTTTGACCTTTAAACCCAGCGGAGATATTATACGAGAAAATAAAACCTCCAATACAGGTTATCAAGATAGGATTAACTAAAGATATAATTATACCCGAGGATATCGGACAACAAGAAGAGATATGAAAAATAGAGATACCAAGTTTTTATGCCAACAAAAGGATAATTGGTATATCAACAATTATACAAGAGCTAGCAAATAATTATTTAAATGGAAACGCTATATGGAGCTACTATGCAAGAGACCAGCTAATGATTTATTCCAATTCAAGGGAGATAAGGAAAACAGATATGGATGAAGTCCAAAGATGGATTTTATCACTACTAAATCCAGAAAAATGACCTACGACACGAGCACTAAAAGAAGGATTTATTTCAGCAGAATTATTAACCAGATATTGCAAGCTAATTGGTCATAAATACTCGGACCATATATGTTCAAAGTGCAACGGAGAAGATAATATAATTCCAGACGTCCAGCTGGAATAATCAACGAGGAAGAAAACAAGAAGGAGAAAAAGATAAGAACGGAAAAAGTTAGGTGTAAAATAATGTAAATGTAAAAAGTCATAATAGTTTGGTGTGTGTCATAAAGTAGGTATTGGTCTTTGTACAAATAATGACAACTGTATGTGGTAGATAGTGTACATTATTAATATGTGCAAATAAGTCGTAAAAAGGATATTGGTAGACAAAATAAGAACTATTCATGAATAGTAGTTATGAATAGTAGTAAATAGTAGTGGACAGATGTAAAAAGTGTAAGTATTTAGAATAGTAAATTTGTATGTCTATATATAGACTTAGTAGTAAACATTGTAAAGCAGACAATGCCTGATATAAAAAACTTTCTTTCAAAAAACTCTCAACTAAAAATTTAGTATTTAGATAAATGGAGCAACAATCTGAAATCCAATCAGATATTTCAGATAGCATGACTAAGCAAGAGGCAAAGGTATATTGTTCAAAAAATATGCGGAACTAATTTCATAAATTCCTGAATATCATATATGTGATTGAATAAATTTATGTTAGTTATTATGTATTAGAATTATTTGAATCATGATTTCTAGTTTATTAGCACACTGGAAACAAGGAGAAATCTTCTATACTATGCCATCCTAATGTTGAAACTGGTAGACAAGGAAAGTCGTTTAGGGGAGTAAACAAAGTTGAGGCGCTGATAAGAAGGAAGTATCCGCTAAAGTATGATGCTAGTAGTGACAGGAAAACATAATAAACATATAATCTAGTTCATAATAATCTAATATGAATTTAATCGATTATGAATATGATAGGAAGGAATAATTGAAAAACCCCGCATAACAACGAATATGACTACATACGTGCATGATGTCTTATCTTTAGTATTTTATTTGGTATCGGATAATTATATGTTTTAGTTTTTGCATTTAAATTTCTATAATCAATAACCATTCTACTTTTTCCTCTTTTTTGTTCACTATGTTTATTTACTATAAATGTCGGGCTTGTATGCTTACTATTGCTTTCTTGTATATAGCCTCTTTCTAGTAATTCATCTATATGTATTTTAAATTCGATTAAATCATTAAAATTATACTTTAATGATTTTGGGTTATTATACTATTATTATCAATTAGCTCAATTTTTATTTTTGTTTTATGTTTCTCCCATCCTTGTAAAGGGTCCTCACTATATAATAGTTCTAACTTATCTTGAATTATTTTTATTTTATCTATAAAGAATATAATTAATTATATTTTAGGATCTTCTTCTTTTATATTTTCCAATTTTTGTGTAATTTTTTCACTTCCTTTTATCCATTCTGTTGTTTTTCGTTTTTTAATATTTACTCTTTTTGCTCCTATTTTTTGTTTACACGGTGTCCTCAACCACCAGTGTGTTTTTGTTATTATATGTGGGTATAATTTTTCTAAAAATGACATTCCTAATAGCATATCTTTTGTAGTTAATTCAAAGTTATATATTTCTTCTATAGTTAATATCTTATCCCATATTTGTATTTTTATATTTTTTGCCTTATATGTGATTATGCTTCCTTCATTATTAAATCTTGTTACTACTATCGGTGTTTTTAATTTTTCCCATTTATCTTCTGGTAAACAATTGTATTTACATATATTAGCTTCTGCTCCCGTATCTATCATTGGTGTATAATATCGGTTATAATATCCTTCTATTATTATCTTTGCAAGTATATATATATTTTCATATTTTTATTATACTAAAGCCCTTTTTATTATTACTCTTTTATTTTCATAATTTATTGTTAACTGTTTGTCTTCTAGATTATATGGTTTTACTTGTTCTAGCCATTTTATTCCTAA
>NC_064292.1:19844847-19846268 GCF_019186545.1 Solanum stenotomum
AATTATTCCTTCCTATCATATTCATAATCGATTAAATTCATATTAGATTATTATAAACTAGATTATCTGTTTATCATATTTTTCTGTCACTACTAGCATCGTACTTTAGCGGATACTTCCTTCTTATCAGCGCCTCAACTTTGTTTACTCTCCTAAACGACTTTCCTTGCCTACCGGTTTCAACATTAGGATGACATAGTATAAAAGTTTTCTCCCTATTTCCAGTGTGCTAATAAACTAGAAATCATGATTCAAATAATTCTAATACATAATAACTAACATAAATTTATTCAATCACATATATGATATTCAGGAATATATGAAATTAGTTCCGCATATTTTTTGAACAATATACCTTTGCCTCTTGCTTAGCCATGCTATCTGAAATATCTGATTGGATTTCAGATTGTTGCTCCATTTATCTAAATACTAAATTTTTAGTTGAGAGAGTTTTTTGAAAGAAAGTTTTTTTATATTAGGCATTGCCTGCTTACAACATTTACAACTGCGTCTATATATAGGCATACATACTCTAATACGCCTTTTACATCTGTCCACTACTACTTACTACTATTCATGACTATTATTTACTACTATTCATGAATAGTTCTTATTTTGTCTACCACTATCCTATTTACGACATGTACATATACACATGTCATTATTTGTACACTTATTTTAAAAGACCCATACCTACTTTATGACACACACACCAAACTATTATGACTTTTTACATCTTATCTACTTATTTGACAACTTTGCAGCTTATTTTACATTATTTTACTTACATAACTTTTTCCGTTCTTATCTTTTTATCTTCTCCTTCTTGTTTTCTTCCTCGTTGATTATTCCAGCTGGATGTCTGAAATTATATTATCTCCTCCGTTGCACTTTGAACATTTATGGTCCGGGTATTTATGACCAATTAGCTTGCAATATCTGGTTAATAACTCTGCTGAAATAAATTCTTCTTTTAGTGCTCGTGTCGTAGGTCGTTCTTCTAGCTTTAGTAGTGATAAAATCCATCTTTGGACTTTATCCATATCTGCTTTCCTTAGCTCCCTTGAATTGGAATAAATCATTAGCTGGTCTCTTGCATAGTAGCTCCATATAGCGTTTCCGTTTAAATAATTATTTGCTAGCTGTTGTATAATTGTTGATATACCAATTATCCTTTTGTTGGCATAAAAACTTGGTATCTCTATTTTGCATATCTCTTCTTGTTGTCCGATATCCTCGGGTATAATCATATCTTTAGTTAATCCTATTTTGACAACCTGTATTGGAGGTTTTATTTCCTCGTATAATATCTCCGCTGGTGCTGTATAGAATTTTATATAAAATAAATTTCCTTTCGTAACTCTTTTGTATGTGATGAATGCTTTGTGTAGTTCTGGTATTCCACTAACTTCTTCTCCATC
>NC_064292.1:19846949-19849249 GCF_019186545.1 Solanum stenotomum
CCTCAGTCTCAGTCTGAGTAGCTTTGTCGTGATAGGTAATCTGCAATAACATTCTTATCAGTTTTTATTACTTCAATTGTAAATGTAAAATTTAATTTATTTAATACCAATCTCCTTATTTCTTTTGTCTTTTGTTGTTACCGAATCTTGTATTTTTCTTGTTAGCCACCATTTTACTTGTGTATTATCTGTTCTTATAATAAATTTGTTATGTACAGTATATGGTTCAAATGATAATAAACACTTACATACTGAATATAATTTTTTTCTATTTATTTCCCATTTTATTTCTATATTATTAAATGTTCCTGAATAATACCTGCAATGATGTTCTATCGTAGTGTCATCATACCTGTATTTTAATATTCCTCCATAACTTTTTTCACTCGCATCTGATTCTATTATATAAGTAAATTTTTTGTTTTCATCTGGAAAGTACAGTTTAGGTAAGTTTTTACAAAATAATTTCATCTTTTGTATTTGTATTTGGTCTTTTTTATCAAACTGATATTCTATATCTTTCTTTAATTTTTGTTGTAATGGTTTTAAATTCTCTGTTAATTTTGGTATGTATTCTCTTACTTGATTTACTAGTCCTAAGAGTGACTGTAATTTCTTTTTTGTATCTAGTTGTTCATTTGAGTTAATTATTTTTTGTAGTATATGTATTTGCATTTTTATTTCATTTTTATCAATTTGTATTCCTAAGAATTCTATTTGATTTTTCATTATATCTGCTTTCTTTTTACTTAGACTTATACTTTAATATTCTATGATGTGTATAAATTTTTCTAATAATATTATATGTTCATCTTGTGTCTTAGAATATAATAATATATCATCAATGTACATTACACAATTTTCTATTTGTTTAAAGTAATTGTCCATAAAGTGTTGATTTCTACCTGGTTCGTTTTTATATCCAAATGGTAATACATTTCATTCATAAAATCCTTGTGGTACAGTGAATGCTGTTAGTTTTTTAGATTCTTCTTCTAGTTTTAAGTGATAAAATCCTGATTTACAATCAAATTTGCTAAAATAATTATATCCTTGTATTTGTCTTATCTTTAGTATTTTATTTAATATCGGATAATTATATGTTTTAGTTTTTGCATTTAAATTTCTATAATCAATAACCATTCTGTTTTTTCCTCTTTTTAGTTCACTATATTTATTTACTATAAATGTCGGGCTTGTATGTTTACTATTGCTTTCTTGTATATATCATTTTTCTAGTAATTCATCTATATGTATTTTAAATTCGATTAAATTATTAAAATTATACTTTAATGGTTTTTGGGTTATTATACTATTATTATCAATTAGCTCAATTTTTGTTTTTGTTTTATGTTTCTCTCATCCTTGTAAAGGGTCCTCATTTTATAATAGTTCTAACTTATCTTGAATTATTTTTACTTTATCTATAGAGAATATAGTTAATTCTATTTTAGGGTCTTCTACTTTTATATTTTCCAATTTTTCTGTAATTTTTTCACTTCCTTTTATCCATTCTGTTATTTTTTCATTTTTTATTATTTACTCTTTTTGCTCCTATTTTTTGTTTACACGGTGTCCTGAACCACCAGTGTGTTTTTGTTATTATATGTGGGTATAGCTTTTCTAAAAATGGCATTCCTAATAGCATATCTTTTGTAGTTAATTCAAAGTTATATATTTCTTCTATAGTTAATGTCTTATCCCATATTTGTATTTTTATATTTTTTGCCTTATATGTAATCATGCTTCCTTCATTATTAAATCTTGTTACTACTATCGGTGTTTTTAATTTTTCTCATTTATCTTCTGGTAAACAATTGTATTTACATCTATTAGCTTCTGCTCCCGTATCTATCATTGGTGTATAATATCGGTTGTAATATCCTTCTATTATTATCTTTGCAAGTATATATATTTTCATATTTTTATTATACTAAAGCCCTTTTTATTATTACTCTTTTATTTTCATAATTTATTGTTAACTGTTTGTCTTCTAGATTATATGATTTTACTTGTTCTAGCCATTTTATTCCTAAAATGATATTTTCATTTCCTTGATATATTTTGAATTTTATCGTTATTGGTACTCCTCCGATGATTATTTCCTTTTCTGTAGTTTCTTCGGTATACATTAATGCTTTTGGTAATTCGGAGTATGATTGTTCAATAGTTATTATTTCATCTTCCGTTACTAATTCTCTTGTAATATAGTTTTCTTCTCGTCCTGTATCTATTAATATTAAATATTTTCGTTGTTCCATTATTCCCGTTATATAATAATGATGTGGTTTTATATCTTC
>NC_064292.1:19854133-19986520 GCF_019186545.1 Solanum stenotomum
CATGCATAAAAACCTTTAAAACATGCTAAAATGGGACATTTTAGTTGAAACCATGCACTTTATCAAGTTTAAGAGTCATCATGCCCATTAGTGTAAATACATTAGTCAACCATCTCATAAGCAACCCTAAGCAATACTTGTGCAATGCATAGATAAGATCCCATAATCCCATCTAATACTAAGTACCACCTTTAGGTCACCAACCTCATACATATCATGCTTGGGCCTCATCATAGTCAATACACATAGACAAGGAGACATTCATGTTCATTAACTTGTAACAAGGAAAGCTACTCATAGCAACAATCCATATTAAACTTGCATAATTCATATATCTTCATAGCATAGGAGGACCACAACATAACCCCTCTCAAAGTCTACTTGTGCAATGCATGAATAAAGTCCATACCCCCATTCACACTAAGTAGAGCTCCTTGAGAAGTCACAAGTATAGTTCATGTTCATGTTCATGTCATAGTTCATATTCTTGTCATGTAGGGAAAATAGCCTTAACCGACATAGACCATGTGAGTTACATGGAATTGGGTGTCTTTCCCCCACATCGAAAGAGGTGTCCTACTTTCCTAAGGTAGAACTAGAGTTTGTTAGCTTAGGTGGATCCATTAGCTAAAGACCTATGTGGGCACATAGTTACTGGATAGAGAGATTGCTTATAGAAACCTGGAATAACTGAGGTATAAGGTTTCCATCTCATGAGACAACTATTTTGGGAACCCGAACTAACTGATGTACAAGGAACCCATTTGGAAAGCCGGACTAACTGTCGTAAAAGCTTCCATCTCATTTGCATATCCACTCGATGCTAAGCATAATTCCCTTTAAGTTCATGTTAAGTCTTTACTTAGGTTCATGTTTATGGAAGAATGCCCTAACACTCCATTCAACATGGTGTCATGATATAGCTAATAGATTCAAGAGTGATAATAGACTTTCAACCTTTAGAGTCATCAACTTGTGAGTAAACCTTTCACATCATATCTTAGTGTGTTCATGAGAATGGCCTTTTAATCAACACAACAAGAGTATCATAATCTTAGACATTTCATGCATAGTCATGTATAAGGGTATATGTGAGAATTACCTTTCAACAATACAACAATTGCTTCATAAACAGAGAAACCTTACTTCTCAAAGTATTCATAAAGCACATGCATAATTCTCATAGTCATGTATAGGTTCTCATTCATAGTCCTTCAAGAATCCTAGATCAAATAACATCTTGAATAACTACTTTAGATATGGATGTTCACATATTTCAATTAGACTAACTACTACATGCATAATTTGATCACAATCCACCAATATCAATCATCACCCACACTTTAAGATTATTTGACAAAATAGGGAAATTCATGGATTCATGGGTAATTCATCATAAAAAAAGTATTAATTAATCAATTTTATCATAATATAAGTCAACTAAATCATTGAAATCATTTTGAAAAGGAATCCATGACTTGGAGTGAACCCCTAGCTTTTTGGGGGGTTTTCATGTTGAGAAATTGGGTTTTGAAGGGACTCTATGGGTGGTAGCTACCCATAGATGAAAAGCTACCATACCTTATGAAGATTCCTCACTATATTGGGTGGAAAATATGACTCCTTGAACCTTAGACTTCAACTTCTTCTTCAATGAAGGTTTAAGTGAGAGAAATATTTGGGAGGGAATGAGTTTATTTAGGGGTCTTGAAAGAATGAATTAGTTGACTTAGTTTAGGGGTCTATTAGGTTTATATAGTTAGTCTTAATTAGTATTAAACAACCCTACTTAATTAATTAATTAACCCTAAGGCCCTTCCTTAAACTCTAACTTAAAAACTAAGTGATCAACACAACCCTCACCCACGGACCATGGGTGGGTCCATGAGTCGTGCTAGTTGGATCGTGGTTTTTACTGGAGCTAGGAGAAATAGGGGAGGTCTAGCCTCGACCCACGACACCCACCTACGGTGTTCGGGTCCACCCACGGATAGTGGGTGCCCTTTCGTGGGTAGGTTGTCTTTTTGACAGCTTTTTGGCGGCCTCAAGGTCCTCCTCAAGGACCCTTGGTTGGTCCTTGGGGATTCGTACTTTGACCTTTAAACCCAAAAACATTTATTTTTAGTACCAGAGGTTATTTTATGACTCTAATTATTATGTTAAACCCCAAATATGTTACTAGTTTTACATTAGGCTCTAGCTTAGTCTTACTAGTTTTTACCGGGTGTTATAAGAAATTCTCTATGGGATCGACCTCAGCTCACGTTTAGTTCTATAAATTGACTTCAACTGTTTATACTTCTTAATTGAAGTGTAAGTTTGGACGTGTCACACAGCGGCCCAAATCCCGCCAGAGAAGGATGAGAGAGGCTGCTACAGCGGAATGAAGGCCGCCAGAGTGACCTTCATCTGGGACGAACCTCAAGCGAGATCATGGTACCCCTTCGTCCCAAAAACCTTATTTTTCACAGAATTCCATCAGGTCAGAGTCTATAAAGAATCCTAGTACCTAAATATGTTGTTATTCTAGTAAAATAACCCCTAAATAGTGTCCGAATATGAGTTTTACACCAAGAAAACCTTTCAACTTCCCCCAACCATTTTGGTTTTTGACCATGTTTTCATGAAATCCTTAAACCCAGAATGTCGGGAAGACGTTGGGAACGAAAGGGAAGTGTCCATACTGCATTTTTCTAACAATATCAAGCAACCTATGTTCAAAGTTTTGAATAACTACCCCAAGGCCCTCTAATCAATTGTTTAGCTTCATGTAATCATAGTTAAGTTAGTATTGAAGTAAATAGCATAAGGAGCAAGAACATTACCTTGAAGTTGATGTTCGAAGTGAAGTGATTGAGAGGTTTTTGAGAATTTTTGAATGTAAAGGAGAGGAAATGGGGAAACCATTCCCCTTTCCCCCCTTTACTGCCTCTGATCTCCCGCTACAACGGGAGGTCCCTCGCCACAACTGCCTCGCCTCAGCGGGAAAACTACCGCTCTGGCAGGGTCAGGCTGTGTAAATTAGACATGTTTTTTTTCTGTGTGTTGCTTCATTTCCCTAACCGGCCATTGAGGATAGAACCTTTCTTGTTTCAAATTTGAAACACCACCATCCTTCATGGTTGTGTAATGGACCGAGTCGTTACTTTAGAAGTACTCCGAAAAAAAGTGCTTGTTAATCCCTTCTCTAGTTGTTCAAAGACGAACGAGGGGTAAATTGATATCTATTGTAATGACCCGAACCATCGTTATTTATGAAAGAAAAAATGTTAGGGAAAAATTGGGTCCATCAGCCCACCAGTGCGAGCTAGATACCGCCAGGGTGGCGGCACTCCAGCGGGACTGACCCAGCCAGAGTGGGAAGGGCGAGATAGAGTTTAAATAACATGAAGTTTTATTTTTCTCCTTTTTCCTAAAACACCAAAAAGAGGTGAGAATCACCCCAAAAAACCCTCAAAAAGCTTCTCTAGGCTTGGGAAGGAAGGAGAAAGAGATTTCTAGCGTAAGAACGTCGATAGCTTGCAGATTTCCAGTCAAAATCCACCGTATCAGCTTTCGGAAGACTTGATTGGAGCTATAATCTCTCTACAGCTTCTTGGCACCCAAGTAGGCTAGGTTTATTAATTGAGTAGTTATAAATCTGTGATCCACTATATAGTATATGAGTATTTTACAGTAGAATTCATTTGTAGGCTTTGGTTCACAAAAAATGAAATAATTGTACATGTATTCCTAGGTGTTACATCAGACGTATTCCGTAGTAGGAAATCCTATCCCGTGAATAAGGTTAGGTGATGGTTGATTTCTGGTGGTGTGAGACAAACATGTTAATGACTTCGTTAAATGCATACATGTATGGGATTAGAGATATATGAATCGAACCTAGGGAAAAGACTAAATATGTACAATTGCATGCCATGAGCCTAATACTCGATTGTATGATTAGAAGTAAGTTCATTATGGTGTGATCGTGATTGTGATTATGTTGGATGGATCGGGTGTCACGTAACGACGTATATACATACTTGATCGGGTGTAACGTATCGATACACATACATACATTGGATCAGGTGTCACGTACCAACACATATACATACATTAGATCGGGTGTCACGTACCGAAACACATACATGCATTATATCGGGTGTCATGCTCCGATACACTGAAAATTAAGGTGTGGGTTCCATGAGAGAACCACTTGCGATTGATAGTTTCATATATGCTTGTTATTGATTATGTGGATCTGTATATTCTCTTGAACCGATAACTGGATTGTGCATTATATCTATATATATGGGGATTTGCAGTGTCGTAAAATGATAGGGTGTCACGCCCCGAGGCTACCCTTAGGCGTGGACACGGGACCTAGGATCACGAGTGACCCCAAGCTAGCCCTGTTGTACATCATAAGCAAACTAAAGTAAACTGAAGCAATAAATACTGTGCGGAAGCTAATCATGAAATAATCTGAAATGATGGGGAATACCCATGATACCCACAGAGGGGACTTACAACCTACGAGGGCACGTCGTTCTGGGACTATGAGGGTGACTGACCATAGTCCAACTCGGTATTAACTTTCTCCCAATTGATTATGTAATTAACAAGTTATGACTAAAATTCTGTAATATACTAGATACCTCAAAATACTGATATGCTAACTGAGAATGCAACATTAATATACTGATAATGACACATTCAAAAACTGAGGCATGTATATCTGAAATATCTGACCTAACATGTGCAATTCATGAGCTAAAAGAACTACATAGCTAGGGTTCTGAGAGTCATGCAAGAAATAATGTAACAACATGATAATCTGATTTGGATAATTAAGTAACTAGTTCATGATAATCTACTATAGTTCTAGAAACCCTAGGTCTATATAATAATAAGGGAATCAAGAATCTGACTGAATTTTAGGGTCCTAATGGGCGAAAGGAGCACACTAGTGAAATCCCACATACCTGGTGATGAATTCCATGGAGAAATATTTTAATTTTAGGGATGGAACTGATGGAACCTTGTTGCGTTCTTGAACTAGGGTTCTTGACTTCTTTCTTCTCTTACGCTCTAATATTTCTAAGTTTTGATGAATGATCTAACTTAGGTAGGTTCTACTTATGTTTCTAGGCTAAAACTGAACAAAACCACATAGTTTAGGGGTCCAACGCATAAGGAAAAGACCAAAAGACGCCTGACTTAACTGTTGTCGGGGTCACGGACAGATGGGACCAACAGATTGTCGGTCGAGTGATGGTCCATGCTGGTCAACCGTCAGTTGCGACTGGGGGTGTTGATTCACAGATACGGACCACGGTCCATGGGTTGACACTTAGAATATTTTTCCGGGGCTGAGTCTGGAGAGGGTTGCAGTTGCAAATTACGGACCACCAGCACAGGCCGTGGTTCACCCTACAATCCATGGGTGGCAACCGTGGGTTGCACCAGCAACATCTAGACATCTGCAATTTTGGTCTATTTTGGATACGGGGTGTTACATCGGGTATATCTCGTTAATGAATAAACTGTGAATGATCAAGCCCAAATTAGGATGTGATAAGGTAAGTGGAGACCGAAGGTCTAGGTGTTAATATGTGTCACTTTAGAGAGGTGGTAATATGTATTTTCATTAAGAATTGGGGTAGTGCTATGTCTTTATTGGTAACAGTTGGGTAGTACTCTTCATTGAAATGATTAACAAGCCTTGATAGAGCGTGCTATGAAGTTGAGAGTTAAGTGGTGATGTGAAATAAGTAAGGGTAGGTCGTATGTTGAGATGGCCGAGTTGGTAGTGGTTACATTCGGAACCTCCTCTAAGAGGTAGAATGGTTAAGTCCTGATCAAGAACTGAGCGAGTAAGGGGGTTAGAGCCAAGTGTACTAGTAGGATCTACAATATCCGTAAATAGTAAGGGCAGGAAAATATAAGGGTGGAGGAATGAACAGTCTTATTGCATGTTTCTTGCTAGTCGATTTCTTATATTATGCAGCGGGTATCGGGTTGACCGATGATGCCTACGAATACGTGTGGTTGTACTGATACTACTATTGCTATGCATTTTTGGTATAGTGTGGTTGCAGGTTCAATGATGTTTCATAGGTGACGACGAAGACAATCTCCAACAACTCTATTTTTCCTTCTGTATAGTGGGAGTTGCGTCATGTATTAATTATGTATACCTTGTAATCTTAGTAGCTCTTGTACCTGTTTAGATTAGATCCCTGGGGAAGTTAATTACTTTACAAGTTAACTTGAGTCGTTTTAAAACTCCTTATTTATGAAATCTACATGAATTTCTTTCTGTTTTTAGTTTTTCTTAACCTTCTGCATATTTTAAACTGTTTGGGAATCGAGGGTTCTCCTACTTAGGTTTTAGAGTAGATGCCTGCATGGCCCGATGGATTGGGTCGTGACAAGTTCGAAAAGACAACACCAGAACTTTTGAATGCAATAAGAAAGTTAGAGTTGAGTTTCAACTAAATTTAAATTTTAATAAAAGACAAAACACAATATAATTATATTTCACTAAATTGTCTTAGATATATTTGTACTTTTAAAGAATTATAAATTTATAAGATTATTGAGACCATATAATTATATAGGTCTTCTGAAAATATATTATCTTATTATCTTACCGAAATAAATAATTTTTTCCATTGGCCCAAGTAGGGATCGAAGAAAAATATTATCTTAGAGAAATTATTAATTAATCGAATACTAATTTGGTGAAGTTTTACTGTAAGTAGATCGTACTTTTTGCCTCCTTAAACAAAGAATTTTTCACATAATAAACCTTGATTTAATATCCACAATTTGTTTCTTGCATAAACACTAAAAAAATAATTAGATTTTCAATTTATAAGTGACATCAAACTAACATTATATTTGATCTTCTTATCTATCCAAGAATGTAAATCAAGGATAAAGTAAACTAATGCAAGTTGGATATTGTTCTAAACCTTAAATGTTGAGGTGTCAAAAAGTAATTCAGTATATGCTTCAAATATGAATACTTTAGTTACAGAGAATTCATGTTAATCTCCCCCCAATGCCTACAAGGTAATGTATAGAAAATAGTACAATGATAGCAATAGTAATATAGGAAAGACATAATACATAAATATTCATTTTTATTTGGCTTTAATTGGCATTTACACCCTCCAATTTTAGGTGTCTGCAAGTAGACACTTAAACTTGTTTAAAATTGAACAAATAGACACACGCATCATACATGACATAATACATAAAATTGTCATGTTGGACGCCATGTAGGATGAATGTGTCTATTTTTTCAATTTTCTATAAATCTAAGTATCTATTTGTGCACTACTGGAGTTAGAGGGAATAGATGTAAGTTAACCCCAAGTTAAATGATATATTTATGTATATACCTATAGAAAATGTTCATTATGAAAGACATCTAACAAATAAGTCCAAAATAATAATTTACATTTATAATTCTTATAAATATTACTTTATTCTATCGATTATAGTTATTTAGATATCAAAATACTGTTTTATTAAGTTTATAGTCTGTTTTTCCCAACTTAAAAAGTCGGCTTATTTTGAAAAGTGTTTTATAAAATGGTTTATATAAAAAAAAAATTGGTGAGAAATATTTGTGCTTGACTAAATCAAATTTAAAATCGTTTTTGAGAAATAATTAGTGTTTGATCAAACTTTTAAAATGTGCATTTAAATATATTTGCTTAAAAATGTTCTTTAAAAAATATATTCTTTTTCCAACTTCTAAAAAACAATTCCTACTCTCCGAAGCACTTATTTCTACAAAAAAATTTGGCCAAACACTTCACTAATTATTTTTTAAAATAAGAATTTTTTTTGAAGAAAATATGATCACGTAGTTTGAACCTCTAAAAATCTTGGCCAATTAGGCTATGATATTATTTAACAAGATTGTATACACATGAGCTGGCATACACGTGTAACACACATATCAAAAAACTAATATTTATAAACTTCACGTTTTATGTAACAAACTAAATATAAAGAGGTCGAAGAATTTCACATACATAATTTTAGTAACAGAGACGAAGTATTGACTCACACCAACTTACAATCTTAAATTCCCAAATAAAAAACAACTGTGATTTCAGTATGATTTTCATGTTATCATTTATTGCAACATGCATTTTATTTTATAAATTAAAACTTTCAAAAAGATTTAAATAATCACAATTCAAATTATCTTTTTCATATGCATCCAAATGTTTTAGATAATAGAACAAAGAGTAAGATAAACTCATTGTCAAGTTTTTGAAATTTGGACGAAAGAGAGGAGCTAGAAAAAATTAGTTGGAAGAAGAAAAATATTAGTCCCCATCCTAATTACAACCTTCAAAATTTTGTAGTCTAAAATAAATCTTAAATATTTGTGTGACTATAAATTATTTCATAAATATAAAAATACTAATTTATCAAATAAATTCATGATTAAAATAGAAAAGAAAGAAAAAAAATCAGTAAAAATTACAACCAAAAAAATGTTAGCAAAATTCAAGTTTAGAACTTTTACAACTTAATAGTTGATATCACATGGGTGTGATCTTTACACATATTTTTATATACTATAATAAAGATCATGTTTGTATTTATATTAAAATAACATAAAAATGGAAAAAATAAGGTACCATGTAGATTATGGCCTAATAATAGTGAAGACGTTACTCCTACCCCAACGGCTCAGTGGGTTTGAATTTTGCCCCGAACCTTTTTTGGAAAAAGAAACAAAAATGCAGCATTAAAATTTACATAAAAATTGTGCAATACTAGAATTGAACCCCAACGTGAAAGTTGAGAACTTGACCTTTCAAAACTGGAACCATCCGCCTACATGTTAGTGGGAGTGACAAGTCTAATATATATATATATATATATATATATACACACACACATACACACACCCATATATATACAATGTTTCAACCGAGTTCACTAGGTGTCGTGTGTCACGACCCAAAGTACACCCTAGTCATAATATGACATAGGACCCCGAGAGACCTTATACAAGCTAGTTAGCATACGTTATACAAGATAATAAAATTTAAAGAGTTCAAAAGACATTTTTATATCATAAAGAGTTTGACTAAAGCTGAAGTCTAACATAAGTCTCAAAACTATCTAGGACATCATAAGGAAAGTGATTGGGACGTAACCCATACATCAAATACAAGTCTGAAATAAAAATGACATAAAGCAGTAAAGAGTCTCGGTCCTCGGAATATGAGGACTCACCAATATTCAATGCTCAATAGGATCAACTAGCCACGAGTGTGCGGAATGGAAGCATCAGACCCTACATTAGTGAAATAATGTAGGCACAAGTTTGCATTTGTACATGAAATGTACTAAGTATGATAGCAATTCATAAGAGTAATGAAATCATGCTTGAAAGGACTTTACATGACATGCAATGACCAAACTTAAATCATAAATATCATATTAGAAGACATAGGTTGTGATCATGGTCAAGGCAAGCTAAACATCTTTAAAATATATTTGAGATACTTCTAGAAGTAACCGTAGTTCATTATTGTGGGAAGCTTTCCATTAACTGACATAGACCATGTGATCTATACCATAGAATCTAGTGTCTATCCCAAACCGAAAAGAGATGTACTTACTTACCAAGGTAATAACCATAAACTTGAGCTAAAGTGGATCCACTAGCTAATGTCTATCTAAGACAAACCTATGGTGGCACATAGTTATGGGACATGGGTAATCGCCGCTTGTCCACTCGGTGCTAAGCAGAAATCCCACGGAATAATTATTAGTCATATTCTCAAGTGACCAATCCAAGCTAGAGTTCATTCGAATATCTCCTAAATCTTGGTTCAAAGTTTAGTTGAGAAAACCTTTCAACCGTAGGAATCGTTCATGTGAGAATAAACTTCAATAATAACATCGATGTTTACTCTCGAAGCAACCTTAACTCATTTAAAACAACTTCATAAAACACATGCATATCTGCATAATTAAATAGTTCATGGGTTTATCATAAGATCAGGTTTGAAAAGCATAATTGAAGCATGGGAAAGTGCAATTTCAACTAAATATCATAGATTAACATCAAATAATGCATTAGAAGCTTAATTGATCAAAATAAATCATAATTATAAGAAAACCACATTTCATGAATTGAAACCCTAATTTGATAATTGGAGAATTTAAGTGTAGACTTGAAATCTTTGGGAACCACATGGAGGAAAGGAGTTTATGGGTGAATGCACACATACCTTAATACCATTGCCCATGAACAATGGAGAATTTGGAGACTTTAATGGAACCCTAGCTCTTCTTCTTCTTCCTTAGACTAGAGAGGATTTGGAAGGAATAACTTGGTCAACTTCTAGTAATTTAGGAGAATGCATTCAATTTGGGTAATTTGAGGGTTAAAACGTTTATATAGGAGCTAGGCTAGAAGGTAAAATGACATATTATTGAGTTAAAATAATTAGGAAAAGACCTAAAATCCCTTAAAATAGAAACTATTGAGCCTCTCCAACGGTTCAGACCTACGGTCCTTAAGTCCTACAACGGACCATCCTAGTCGACCGTAGGTGGTGTTCATGGACTTGAATGTGGACGATCCATCGATTGGGAGCATGTACGGTTGGTAGGTCTACCTACAGAGTGTACATGGCCACCATAGGTCCTAAAAAAAATTCCCAAAAGATTATTTACTTCCCTTCTCACCTACGGAATCCATCTATGATCAATAGATGTCATGACCCAAAATCACAAGTAGTGATGGCATCTATATTCCCAACCGATAAGTAAGACAGCCCAATACTTTTATCAATTCAATTCAATATTTAAACTATAAAGATAAGATACCACATAATATCAACACTAAGTCATTTACAAGTATGAAATGCGGAAACCTAAAACACTACCCCAAAATTTAGTGTCATAAGTATAAGAGCTTCTAAACTACGATACAAGTCAGGAACTAAATGACAAACCTAGACGTAAGGAGTATCATGTCTAAATACTAAAATAAAATGATAACTAAAGACATAGAGAGAGGGGTGGGCCACAAAACAACCAATTAGCTCACCACAGCTCCAAGATAGTTCAAAACCCAGCTCTAAAAGCTCCACGAAATGTGCTCGAATTTGAAATCCTATCTACAATGCAAAGGAGTGTATCAAATGTAGTATGAGTATGAAACCAAGTGTACTCAATATATTTCATAGACCGACAACGAAGAAGTAGTGGCAGGAGTATATAAGAAAATAATCCTTTAATTTTACAAGTCCACATTATATTTATCAACCAACTTTTCATCAATAATGATAACAAAATGTCATGTAATGTCCAACCATCAATAAATCACATAATCAACAAGAATGAGGGATGTAATGAGATGCAATGCAATGTGACACCATGAATTGATATGCCTCAGATGCCAAGTACTCTCTCAACCGTATATACATGATACTCCTCGAAAATACATCGAGAGTTCATGACCCATGGGGAACTCACGAGGTCCATATACCGACACAAACAATCTCCATGTATTTGTGCGGACGATCTCAATGCACTATTATAAATCAAACAATCCCCAACATGGACTATCTCTACGTGCCCAACTTATAATCATAACCAATTCCTCGCACGGATGATCTCCACATGCCCTAATTATAATCATAACTTGATCTCAATATGGACGATCTCCACATGTTAGACCTTTACTCATACTCAATCTCATGTCAATGCATGTGCATAATATGATATCAAAAAGAGGGATGATGAAGCATCTCAATAATTCAAATATCGCTATGACATATAATCACCTCAATTGTCACAGATGTATGGGTTCAGTAAAGAACACAACCGCACAAAGAAATCAAGTCACTAAATACATCAGCTAATGTCCATATGCTTTGTCATTCTCAACTTACAATATATCATTTTTATAGTAATAAAATTTCCCTTTAATAACATTGGTACTCGTACCAATGACCATCACACCATTGGTACGAGACCCCATCTTTCACCCTTACCCATTTTTTATTCCATGTTAATCTTTTATTATAAAACGTCCATCAACGAAGTCTAGGAAGTCTTAACATACCTCAAAAGTCAAACATGTGCCACAAATTCTTCAAGATTTTGCCTTTCCTTTTTGTAAAGCTTCAAAGCCTTACCAATCTATCAAATACATAATTATCATCAGAATATGAATCTAATGACACCCATATTACTATATTTAGTTTCGGCTCGAAAATCAGGTGAAAAATTCATCCGAACCACCAAATCTGAATTTGAATTTTCTTTTAGATTTTGTTTACCCATGATAAAATAAACTCGCATGCAAAATCTTAGCTAAAACCGATCATTATTCGATCCCAAATCAAGATTTTGTTCTTAGAATCCTAGACCTATATTTTCTTAATTCAATATAATTTCTACACATTTCTAACCTAAAAATTTCTTCATAATTACATAAAATGTTAATGTAAAGGATGAAAATCATCACTTTGACACTTTGGGATGAAAATCTCAATATTCTCCTCCTTTTTCCTTTTCTTTCCTCCCTTTCTTTTCCCTTTTTTCCTCTACGTAATAATATTTTTTTGTTTTCTACACTAACTGCAATGCTACTGTGAACAGTAGAAACAAAACTTTTGTCCAACCCCCTTTTTTTCATTATTTATTCATTTATTATTATTATTTTCGTTTTTTGGGCTTTGTCCATTTTCTTAATTTTTTTTTCTATTATTATTAATAACAAAATAATCCTTTATTTAATCTAAAAATCATGTCACTCCTTCTCACAAGTCATAAATTATTATAAAACCTACTAAAAGGGTTAAACTAATAAAAATGGGCAAAATATATAGAACGACTAAGAGGGTCGTTTAATCCTCCACCACTAAAACATACGTTTGTCGTCGAACGTAAAGAGAAAAAAAGCACATGGAGTATCGGATAGTTGAGAATATCTTCTCTGTATGTTCGACTCAACCTTTTAAGAGGATTTTTTAATTTTCCATCCATAATAACTCTAGAACCTTTCTCAAATACCAAATTCTTGGTCGAATTCTATTGAGTCACACTGAATCACATAACAACCATTGACACAATACTTTTTCAACATCAAAGCATGAAAAATCAAATGAACACCTCATAAATCTAGTGGCATATCCAACTCATAAAGCATTTCTCCAAAATGTAGAAGTACCTCAAACGGATCAATGAATCTAGGATTGAGTTTGTCCTTCTTCCCGAACTTCATAACACGCTTCATGGGTGATACTTTCAACAAAACCTTCTCTCCAATCGTTCACTTCGAATCACAACCTTTCGATCCACATAACCTTTCTTTTATCCTGGGCTATGAGAAGTCTATCTTAAATCAACTTGACCTTATATAACAATTTCTCAAAAGATCCATGCCTAAAGGTTTAACCACAAATGCATCAAATCAATAAATTGGAGAACAATATTTTCTATCATATGAAGTCTCAAATGGGACCATCTAGATGCTGAAATGGTAACGTTGTTATAAGAAAACTCTACTAATGATAAGAATTGATCCCACCGACCATCAAAATCAATCACGTACATCTACAACATATCCTTCAACACTTAATAATATACTTGGACTGGTAATCTATCTGTGAATGAAAAGTTGTGCTAAGATCTATCGAATACCCAACTTGTTGTGTATTGACTTCTCGAAGTTAGATGTTAACTAAGTACCTCGGTTCAAAATGATGAAAATGGGCACACCATATAAACACACTATCTCTTGAAAGTAAATAGTAGACAATCTCACCACATTATACGAACAAAAATCAATAGAGTGTGTTGATTTGATTATTCTATCCATGATGACACAAACAATATCAAATTTTCTCAAAATCTATGACATTCCTATCACGAAATTCATGGCAATTCACTCCAATTTCCACTCGTGCATAGACATATTCTGAGTCATAACATCTAATCTCTAGTTCCCATACTTCTCATGCTAGCAATTCAAACATCGAAACACATACTCTACAATGTTTCTCTTCATTTGATATCACTAATAATGCTTCAGATCATAATATATTTTTTATCCTCATTGACAAATAAAATATTTAGAGTTATGAGATTCTTTCATAATAAACTTAGTGAAACAATCAACTTTTAAAACACAAATATGACCCTTAATTTTCAAAATGCCCTTCGAATCCAACATTCCTTCCTATATCCCCCTTTAACACCTTGTCTTGAATTATTTGCAACTTCTCATCTTCGAATTGCCTAGCCTTGATATGACCCACCATAAGAGAGCGTATCTCAATATGAGCAACAACTCTGTCAAGATTAAAAATATCAAGTCTCATAAATCTATTACCCAAGTAGTGAACATCTATTCCACTCGCAACATAATCAAGCTACCTATAATGATTGACTTTCGTCTCAATGCATTTGCTACTACATTTGCACTGTCCAAGTGATAGAAGATAGTGATGTCATTATCTTTAAGCAACTTTAAGCATCTCATGTGCCTCAAATTTGGATCTCTCTACCTAGAAATATATTGAATACTACGATAATTGATGAACACCTCATATTTCTTTCCAAGTAAACAATGCTCCAAGTTTTAGTAGATAAAAAACATCATTATCAACTCTAAATAATGAGTAGAGTAGCTATTTTCCTACACCCTTTTCTGTCTCAAAGTATACTTTATTACCTTACCTTTATACATCAAAACATTTCCAAGTTCAACTTATGAAGCATTATAATACTCCGTGAACTCCCTGTTTTTCATTGATAAGGTCAAAATCGAGTAGGAAGTCAACAAAGTCTTAAGTTTTTCAAAGCTAGCCTCACACTCCTTAGATCATTAGAAAGTTAAATTCTTCTGAGTTAGTTTTGTTAATAGCGAACAATAAAAAGGAAAGTAGTCCAAATTCCATCGGAATGAAATAGACATATCCCAATCTTTAACTGTTTCAATACTCTACAAATCTATCATATTGTCATCCTTAGTCACCACAAGTTTGAAAATATTACAAAACTAAGATAGAACTCACACTTAAATAAACTTTAAATAGGGTCGCTCTTTCTTCAAATTTTAGAGTACAATCCTCAAATGATACTCATCCTCATCTCTACTATGAAAGTAGATCAAAATATCGTCAATGTAGACTATAGCAAAGAAATATCAAATAAGTCATGAGCATCGTATTCATCAATTTCATAAAAGTTGATAGTGAGTTAGTCATTCCAAAAGTCATATTTAAGAGCTCATATGTCATAAGGGGTCATAAAGGCTATCTTAAAGATATCATTCGCCCTAACCATGAATCAATAGTAATCAAATCTCAATTCAATCTTAAAGGTTACCAAACTCCTTGACAGGTCCTCAATACACGAAATATGATACTTGTCCTTAATAATCCCTTTGTTAAATTTTCTGTAGTCGATGCACATCTTTCTTTTCACAATTAAGACTAGAGCAATTCAAGGAGAAATACTTGATCGAATAAAAGAACTTACTCAAAAAGTCATATTACTATTCTTTTAATTATGTTGGAGTGTTCCGATAAGAAATGATAGAAATGGGCTAAATTCTGAACTCTAAGTCATTACTTAAATCAACATCACAAACAGGTGAAACACCTACAAAAATCTATTTCATCACTGATACCGATTCCAAAGGAGAACTATCGATACTCATATCATGAATATAATCCAAATAAGTGAGATATCTCTTCTCAATCATACACTAAGTCTTTGAAAATGATATTACATTCCCCGAATAGGTACTAAAGGTGACTAACCACTTCAGTTTAAGAATACCCAACATATCTAAGGTCACAATCTAGAATTTCATAATATGGATGAAGTCAATCTATACCCAATATGATATCAATGTCTGGCATATTCAAAACAATTAAGTATATCCACATGTTTTATCCTATCAAATCAACAACTTAAGATCGATGTAATGATCCACCAATAAGTACCATCTAAGGGTGTATGAATACGTACACACATAGAAGGAGGGTCATGAAACATATTAATTAAAGTAGGTCCATAGTCAAAACAAAATTGCAAAAGATCTAAAGCATATTGAACAGTACTCGGAATAGCCTAGGTTACTCCAACAGATTTGTAGGGTGATTCCTTTCCACTATGCTGATGTCTTTATGCATATTCCCACATAGTTTCATACATGTATCCTTGTACGAACTTCTTTAACAAAGAACTCTCTTTCCCTTTTTGTTTTTAAGTTGATCCTCAATATGTAAATATATCTCATTAGGCACCACTTTAAAAGTCTATGCTAATTGGAACTCAACTTAGCTCATATCTCTTGATGTATTATATTGAGACCATGTCACGACCCAGGGGTACCCACTAGATGTAACATGGCGTATAGAACCCCGAAGGACTCCATACAAGCCACTTAGCTCTCATTACTAAGAAATAGAACAATAAGAGTAAAACAATAGTCCAAGTCCAAAATATTTCATAAACAAAAAGGGGAAGTCTAAACACTTGTCTCATCATAGCCATCTAATACAATAGAATTAAATTGGTCCTAGCCCATACATCATGTCCAAAAGAGAAAATACATGACATAAAGTGAGAACAATAAATTCCGTCCTCAAAGCATGATGACTCACCAAATCTCAAAAATAGATGTAATTACCCACAAGCCACGAAACTGAGCACCCTGAATATCGAACCCTACATTTGGGGAAAATGTAGGCAAGAGTATGAGTTAGTACAAAACAATGTACCAAGTATGATAGCCATGCATAAAACATATAAACCATTCTAATAAGGGACATTTCATTTCATGGCATGCAATTGACAAAGCTAAGATGTGATATAAGAGAGTTACAAAACATAAGTCATAAATTATGGTCAATGCAAGCTAACTTCATCTTTAAAACCTTTGACCTCATATGATATACTTCTTGAAGTAACCTTAGTTCATTATTACTTGTGGGGAATTAGCCTTAACCGACATGTAAGACCATGTGAGATATTAACATGGAATCTGGTGTCTTCCCCACACCGAAAAGACGTTTCCTACTTCCCAAGGTAAGACTATAAACTTCTAGCTATTGTGGATTCACTAGCTAACGTCGTTCTGAGACAACATCTAATGGTGGCACATATTTATGGGATAAGGAGATTGCTACTAGAAAACCGACTTCTACTAATAGGAGAGCTTCCATCTCATGAGATTGCTTCTATAAACCCGACCTCTACTAACAGGAGAGCTTCCATCTCATCATCAATATCCACTCGGTGATAAGCATAAATCCCATGGAATAGTAATTTATTACTTGACTTCATTAATCATGGAAAGGTGCCCTTGGACAACCAAACCAAGCTAGTTCATTAGGATAGCTCTTACTCTTTGATGCAATTAGGTGAGAAAGCCTTTCAACCTAAGAATCCTTTCTATGTGTTAAAACCTTTCACATCATGCTAGTATGTGTTTAGTGAAAATATCCTTTCACAACACAACATCATCTTTGGTACTTTACTCTCAAAGCGCCCTTAAAACATTTGCATGGATTTCAAAAAACAATGCATAAGTCCATGATTTACCTCTTGAGGTTCAAAACCCATTTTCAATCACCAATGCTTAGAAAACATGGGCTAAATGTGGATTTCATCATAAATATATCTAAAGATTGCAATACATGCTCAATTTTATAAAACTTTTCCTTGAAGATAAAAATCCCACATCATATGATTCATAACTTGAAAACATGGGGATTACATGGGTTCATGGGGTAAACATCATAAAATCATATATTTCATCAATTCATGCAGAAGAGATCATAAATCAATCATTTAAATCAATAATGAAAAGAACCCACGCTAATTGAAGAAAACCCTAACTCAATTGGGGAATTCTACCTTTTAAAATAGAGGTATTCGGGAACTCCATGAATGGAAGGAATCCATAGATGAAAACTATCATCAATTGGACCCAAATGATGGCTATTGTGGATCCACTAGCTAATGTCTATCTGAGACAACATCTTATGGTGGCACATAGTTATGGGATAAGGAGAATGCTACTAGAAACTCGTCCTCTACTAATGAGAGACCTTCCATCTCATGTGATTGCTTCTAGAAACCCTGCCTCTACTAATGGGAGAGCTTCCATCTCATCATCAATATCCACTCAGTGCTAAGAGAAAATACCACATAATAGTCATTTGTTACTTGACTTCATCAATCATGGAAAAGTGCCCTTGGACAACCAAACCAAGCTATTTCATTAGGATAGCTCTTACTCTTTGATTAAATTAGGCTAGAAAGCCTTTCAACCTCAGAATCATTTCTATGTGAGAAAACCTTTCACATCATGCTAGTATGTGTTTAGTGAGAATATCCTTTCACAACACAACATCATCTTTGGTACTTTACTCTCAAAGCACCCTTAAAACATTTGCATGGATTTCATAAAACAATGCATAAGTCCATGATTTTCCTCTTGAGGTTCAAAACCCACTTTCAATCATCAATGCTTAGAAATCATAGGTTAGATATGGATATCATCATAAATACATGTAAAGCTTGCAATACATGCTCAATTTCATAAAACTCTTCCTTGAAGATCAAAATCCCACATCATATGATTCATAACTTGAAAACATAGGATTACATGCGTTCATGGAGAAATCATCATAAAATCATCATATATATTTCTTCAATTCATGCATAAGAGATCATAATTCAATCATTTAAATCAATAATGAAAAGAACCCATGATAATTGAAGAAAACTCTAACTTAATTAGGGAATTCTACCTTTTGAAATAGAGGAATTTGGGAACTCCATCAATGAAAACTATCATACCTTGAATCCAAATGCTAGCCTTTAATGGAGAAATAGAGACCTTAGCTTGAAACCCTAGATTAATCCTTCTTCTTCTTCTTCTTCTTCTTATTCAAGTTTCTAGAGAGATAATTATTTGAGAGCTCTTTTTTTTTGGTGAGTTTAGAGAGTATGATTCTAGTGGGAAATTTGGGGGTAAAAAGGCTTATATAGAGGGTCCTTAGCATAGGCAAAACGACATAGTATAGGAACTAATTAATTAGGAAATGACCCAACTGCCCCTAAAAAATATTTGACAGGTGGCCATTCATGGACCTCAGTCGACGGACCATGGTCTGACCCACAGCTCATCCTGGTGGACCGTCGATTGGTGTCAGAAAGGTGGATTTGCGGCCTCGAACCACAGACCCCGACCACGGACCGTGGTATGACCTACGGTCTGTGGGTCATATCATGGTCCTGAGCCCCTATAATATCCTAGGTAGGGCCATCCACGGACCACACCTACAGTCCGTGGTCCCATCCACGGGTTGTGGGTGGCCCTCGTGGTTGGAACCTGCATTTTTCCCAAAGTTGCTTCTTTTCCCTTTTTCGGATATGGGGTGTTACAATATCTACTCCTTGGGACCATTCATCCTCGAATGAGATTCAAACTGGTTCTAGAAAAGTAGGAGAGGAACTTACAACCCAACCTATAATGCAGTGCATATAACCAAGGAGGAAGTATTGACTCCTAGCTAGGACGTTCTCAAAACATCATAAGAGGGGTGAAACTAACTCTATCAACCCAATATGCAGGCAATGCACAGAAATAAGGAGGAAACATCAACTTCAAGCTCATCATACTCAAATGCATTATAAGGAAGTAGGAACTACATCTAGCAACCTAATATGCATGACATGTCAAAATTACTCATGTTCAAGGAGGAACCACCTTCACCAAGCTAAAAGCATGCTCAACACAATATCATGGAGCTCATATGCAATTCAATCTCAAAAGCATACCTAAAGTATCTTCATCAATTCATCTCATGAAGTCTATAGGCAACTCATACTTAATGCACAACCAACTTGAGGATAATCAATCATGTAAACTCATTTTCTGTCAAAACTTAAGTTTTCATGAACATGCATCACATAAGGAAATCATGGAAACACATAAAAACACATGACTCCCAAAACAAGGACACCCCAAGAGGAACTCATTACCTCAAGCTAGAATAGGAGTAGAAGGAAAGAGATGAGGATATCGAGACATCATATAGGCCTCGGCCTCCCAATTATCACCCTCAACTAATTGATTCTTCCACAAAACCTTCACGGAAGCTATTTCCTTGTTTCACAACTTCTTGACTTGCTGGTCTAGAATCTCTACCGCAACTTCCTCATAAAAAAATGTCATCAACTACCAACCCTTCTAGGGGAACTATGGATGTCGGATCTCCAATACACTTCTTAAGCATAAAGACATGGAAAACAGGATGCACGGTTACCAACTCATTTGGAAAGTCTAACTCATAAGCAACCTTACCTACACGTCTTAAAATCTGATATGGGCCTACATACCAGGGACTAAGCTTCCCATTCTTACCAAAGCTCATTAAACCCTTAATGGGTGAGATTTTCAAGTAAACCCAATCGTTAACATCAAAATCTAGATATCTTCTTCTCACATCGGCATAAGACTTTTACCGACTTTGAGCCATTTCCAACTTTTTTCGTATAAGCCAAACTTTCTCTATGGCTTCTTGTACCAATTCATGACCTATTAGGGCAACTTCACCCACCTCAAATCATATAGGATATCTACACCTCTTACCATATAAGGCCTCAAATGGAGCCAAACCAATACAAGAGTGATAATTGTTATTGTAAGCAAACTTGATTGATGGCAAATGGTCTTCCCAATTGCCCTTAAAATTGATAACACAAGCCCTTACCATATCTTCCAATGTTTGGATAGTAATATTCGCTTCCCCCATCGGTTTGGGGATTAAAAGACATTCTAAGCTTAACCTTAGTGCCAAGCCCCTTTTGGATGACTTCCAAAACTGAGAAGTGAGAAGGGTACCACAATCGGAAATAATGGACTAAGGCACTCCATTAAACTTTACCATTTCACTCAAGTACAACTTGGGATAGTCCTCCGGTGAGTAGGAAACCTTGACGGGAAGGAAATGAGCTGGTTTTGTCATCCGATCCACTATCACCCAAATCGAATCATGTTGTCTCCGGGTACGAGGCCAACCAACTATAAAGTCCATATTCAAGTCTTTCCATTTCCAAGTAGGAATGCTAATGACTTGAGACAAACCTCATGGTTTCTGATGCTCAACTTTCACTTGTTGGAAATTTGGACACTTAGCCACAAATCCCACAATATCTTTCTTCATCCCATTGCACCAATAGACCTCCCGTAAATCACGGTACATCTTGGTGGCTCCCGGGTGAATGTAATACTGTAAACTATGGGCTTATGCTAAAATGTGTTCCCTCAAGTCATACACATTTGGAACACATAAAAAACCTCGCTATCTAAGTACCCCATCTCCCCATTAGGAGAAACACTCAACGGATTTCTTAAGCACCGCTTCTTTCAATTCTACCAAAATTGGATCAAGACCTTGCTTGGCTCTCACATCCGCCACAAAAGATGATTCAGAACCATTGTGGACAATAACACCACCTTTGCTTGAGTCCATTAGTTGAACACCTAATAGAGCCAATCTATGAACATCTCGAACCACTTCTTTATTTTCTTCTTCAACATGAGCAACACTACCCATAGATAATCGACTAAGAGCATTTGCTACCATATTAGCTTTACCGGGGTGATAAAGGACACTCATGTCATAATCCTTCAATAACTCAAGCCACATTATTTGGGGAAGATTCAAATCCTTTTGATTGAACACATATTGCAAACTCTTGTGATCGGTAAACACATCTACATGTACTCTATACAAATAGTGTCTTCATATTTTTAAGGAAAAAATGATAGCCACTAACTTAAGGTCGTGAGTAGGATAATTCTTCTCTCATGGATTTTAAGTTGCCTTGAGGCATAGGCAATAACTTTCCCATTTTTCATAAGTACACACCCTAGCCCAATTCTTGAGGCATCACAATAAACCAGAAAGTCATCTATCCCTTCTGGTAAGGTCAACACCGAAGAGGAAGTAAGTCTATCTTTCAACTCTTGAAAACTCTTCTCACACACTTCAGACCATATGGACTTAGCCTTTTTTAGAGTCAAAGCCGTCAAAGGAGAGGAAATTGAAGAGAATCCTTCAACAAACCTTCTATAGTAACTGGCTAAGCCTAAGAAATTTCTAATATCCGAAGGAGTTAGAGGTCTAGGCCAACTCTTGACCTCATCTGTCTTCTTAGGATCTACCTCAATACCCATACTTGAAACAATATGACCAAGGAAAGCAACGGATCTTAACAAAAATTCATATTTGTTGAACTTTGCAAAAAGTTATTGGTACTTAAGAATTTGCAACACAATCCTCAAATGATCAATATGCTCACCCTCACTCCTTGAGTAGATCAAAATATCATCAATGAACACAATCACAAACATGTCAAGGTATTGTCTAAACACCCTATTCATTAAATCCATAAACTCCATCGGAGCATTAGTCAACCCAAAAGACATTAACAAAAACTCATCATGACCATTCTAAGTTCAAAAATCCATCTTTGGAATGTCATCATCTTTCACCCTCAATTGGTGATAACCCCATCGGAGATCAATCTTAGAGTAATAACTTGCTCCTTGAAGTTGGTCAAATAAATCATCTGTCCTTGGAAGAGGATACTTGTTCTTAATGGTAAACTTGTTCAACTATCGATAAATAATGCATATACGAAGAGAACCATTCCTCTTTCTAACAAACAAAATTGGAGCACCCCATGGAGAGATACTCTGTCGGATGAAACCTTTATCCAACAAGTCGTTCAACTATTCTTTCAACTCCTTAAGTTCTGCCGGAGACATATGGTAAGGATGAATAGAGATAGGTTGTGTATCTGGGAGAAGGTCAATACCGAAGTCTATTTCCCGCTCGGGAAGAATACTGGGTAAGTCATCTGGGAACACTTTTGGAAACTCATTTACAATGGGGACCGACTCAAGAGAAGGGTTTCAGAATCTACATCCCTCACCCTTACTAGATGGTAAAACCAACCCTTAGAAATCATCTTTCTAGCTTTAAGATAAAATCCAAACTGACCCTTAATTAGGCATAGAATTTCCCCTCTTCCACTCTAGGATAGGCTCATTCGGGAACTGAAACTTGACTACACGAGTTCTACAATCAATAAAAGCATAACATGAGTACATCCAATCCATACCAAGAATCACATCAAAGTCTAACATATCACGCTCTACCAAGTCAATAAGAGTAACTCTATGGGACAACGAAATGGGACACTTTCTATAGACCCTCTTAGCCATAATACAATCACCAATAGGAGTAGAGACAGAAAAATGTTCTAGCAACACATCTAGAAAAATATCAAACCTCATAGCCACAAAAGACAAGGTAGCACCGGGATCAAGTTAAGCATAGACATCAAGTTGGAAAACTTTTAACATATTGGGGACCACATCCGGAGAACTCTCTTGTTCACCTCGAGTTTGAAAGGCAACGAAATGGTTTTGCTTAGGAACATTGGAACCCACACCACTAGTAGTAGCTTGCTTGCCCTCTCTTCCTTTAGCTATAAGCATCAGGCAATCCCTTATTTTGTGACCACTCTTACCACAAATAAAGAAACCATCCGTGCCGGCTAGGCACTTACCATTGTGCTTCCTTCCACACTTAGTGCAATTAGACCTAGGTAATATAGATCCACTACCATTACCTCCTTGAGGCTTAGGGTTAGACACCCTATCTTGGTTGAACTTAGGAGGAGCATTGGAGTAACCTTGACCGGAAAACCTTTGTCGAAATCTAGGACTACCTTGTCCATCGGACCTTGCATTAGAGAGATTTCCATCACCGGTCTTAGCGTTTTTTTCCTCCCTAGACTTTTCCTTGAGTTTCTCTTCCTTAATTTGTTGTGCATGTACCATGAGATAAGAGAGTCCATGTCATTAATGAACATAGCGGTTCAACATTCTTTTACCACATTTCAGACACGCCCGAAACAAACTTACTCATTTTATCCCTTGAATCTGCAACCATTGATGGAGCATACTTAGACAATTGAGTGAACTTAAAAGCATATTACCTTGCACTCATACTTCCCTGTCGAAGGTTAATGAACTCAAGAACGTTGGCCTCCCTCATCTCAAGTGGGAAGAACCTATCAAGAAAAATGGCCTTAAACTTCTCCAAATCAAGAGGACCCACATCTTCTGGTCTCCCTTCCTTTATTAGTTATACCATATTTGAGCCACACCCTTTAGTTGATAAGCCGCCAATTTTACTTTTTCCACCAGCGTAACTCCCATGATTATCAAAACCTTGTAGACCTCATCAATAAACTCTTGAGGATCTTCCTCAACTTTGGAACCATGAAACTCCAGAGGATGCATCCTTATGAAGTCCCTCATTCTTGAAGCCGCCATACCCATATTTGGGTTCACGGGAACCACCACCTTCTTATTTTCCTGAGCTGTCATGGCTTGAGCCAATACTGGAAAAATAGCTCTAAACTCTGCATTCGACACTTGCTCGGTCAAAGGATCGACCGAAACTTTAGGAGCTTGGGGAGGAGCTTCTTGTTACACATTCTCCCTCACATTCCTTTTAATGTAAGCTCTTCGAGAAGCCATATCCTGAAAAATATAGGATAAGGATTAAAAGAGAGACTTTATAGAGTTAAACTCTATCGCACGACTTTAGAGTAATCAAAGAAGTGGAGTTTCCTAATCATCTTGTAGCCTTTCATTCATAAATGTGGGGCACTTCACACTTATGAACAAGACTCTACTAGACGTGGCTTATGAGGCATCCTAGGACCATTCTAAACCTTTTGCTCTGATTACCAAGTTTGTCACGACCCAGGGGTACCCCCTAGATGTAACATCGAGTATAGAACTCCAAACGACTCCATACAATCCACTTAGCTCTCATTCATAAGAAATAGAAAAATAGAATTAAAACAATAGTCCAAGTCCAAAACATTTCATAAATGAAAAGCAGAAGTTTAAAACACTTGTTTCATCATAGTCATCTAATACAATAGAATGAAATTGGGCGTAGCCCATACATCATGTCAAAAATAGAAAATACATGATAGAAAGTGAGTACAATAAACCCTGTCCTCGAAGCATAAGGACTCACCAAAGTTCGGAAATCAATCAAATCACCCACTAGCCACGAATATGAGCACCCTGAATGTCGAACCTTAAATTTGGGAAAAATGTAGGTAAGAGTATGTGTTAGTACAAAACAATGTACCAAGTATGATAGCCATGCCTAAAATATTTAGATCATGTTAACATGGAATCCTACGTCTACCCCACATCGAAAAGAGGTGTCCTACTTGCCAAGGTAAGACCATGAGCTTCTAGCTATTGTGGATCCACTAGCTAATGTCTATCTGAGACAACATCCTATGGTGGCACATAGTTATGGGATAAGGAGAATGCTACTAGAAAACCGTACTCTACTAACGGGAGACCTTCTATCTCATGTGATTGCTTCTAGAAACCCTGCCTCTACTAATGGGAGAGCTTCCATCTTATCATTAATATCCACTCAGTGCTAAGAGAAAATATTACGTAATAGGCATTTCTTACTTGACTTCATTAATCATGGAAAAGTGCCCTTGGACAACCAAACCAAGCTATTTCATTAGGATAACTCATACTCTTTGATTAAATTAGGCGAGAAAGCCTTTCAACCTCAGAATCCTTTCTATGTGAGAAAACTTTTCACATCATGCTAGTATGTGTTTAGTGAGAATATCCTTTCACAACACAATATCATCTATGGTACTTTACTCTCAAAGCACCCTTAAAACATTTGCATGGATTTCATAAAACAATGCATAAGTCCATGATTTACCTCTTGAGGTTCAAAACCCACTTTCAATCATCAATGCTTAGAAATCATAGGTTAGATATGGATATCATCATAAATACATGTAAAGCTTGCAATAGATCCTCAATTTCTTAAAACTCTTCCTTGAAGATCAAAATCCCACATCATATAATTCATAACTTGAAAACATGGGATTACATGGGTTCATGGAGAAATCATCATATTTCTTCAATTCATGCTTAAGAGATCATAATTCAATCTTTTAAATCAATAATGAAAAGAACCCATGATAATTGAAGAAAACTCTAACTCAATTGGGGAATTTTACCTTTTGAAATAGAGGAATTTGGGAACTCCATGAATTGAATAAATCCATGGATGAAAACTATCATACCTTGAATCCAAATGCTAGCCTTTAATGGAGAAATTGAGACCTTATCTTGAAACCCTAGATGAATCCTTCTTTTTCTTCTTCAAGTTTCTAGAGAGATAATTATTTGAGAGCTCTTTTTTGCTGGTGAGTTTAGAGAGTATGATTCTATTGGGAAATTTGGGGGTAAAAAGGCTTATATAGGGGGTCCTTAGCATAGGCAAAACGACATAGTATAGGAACTAATTAATTAGGAAATGACCCAACTGCCCCTAAAAAATAACTGACAGGTGCCCATTCATGGACCCCAGTCGACGGACCGTGGTATGACCCACGGCTCATCCTGGTGAACCGTCGATTGGTGTCAGAAAAGTGGATTTGCGGCCTCGAACCACAGACCCCGACCACAGACTGTGGTATGACCTACGGTCTGTGGGTCAGATCATAGTCCTGAGCCCTTAGACCATCTTGGGGCAGGGCCATCCATGGGCCATACCTACGGTCTGTGGTCTTATCCACGGGCCGTTGGTGGCCCTCAAGGCTGGCACCTGCATTTTACCCAAAGTTGCTCATTTTCCCTTTTTCAGATGCGGGGTGTTACAGACCACCTCGTGACTTACATACATACACTATAACAACATCGTCATTATGCCATTCAAATTGAACTATCTAACTTATTTTTAGTATACCTCTACTCTAAAGGATAGAAAGAAAATCTTTCATACGAATCTTATAACAAGTCTTGTAACCTCAAACGTTATTATAAAGAATCGTTATTTATGTCTTTTTCATCCCTTAACTTTTTATCATACCCTTTTCAACATAACTATTCTCTCAATTGGTTAATCAATCCTCTCAAGCTTACTCTTATCTTCAAGATATTCCTATCTTACTATTCTATTCCTGAATTATTGACTTGTCATTAATACTCTTGTGTCATAAGACTGTTGTAATAAATACCACCAAAGTTAAAATATTCTTGTCAAAATCACACCTCGAGCAAGTCATTCTTACTATTCCTAACCTTCTTAATTGAATTATTCAAAGTCATAATGCTTATTACAATAGTCATCTTACTAGTCATATCACAATATCTCATACCATACAACATAACACCATTAATATCATTGACATACGAACTTGAGAACGTCTCACTATTGGCGAGAGAATGAGAAAATGAAGTTCAGATCTTAAAATGAACCACATAGGCACGACAAAGAATGGAAGAATGAAAATTTCCTAAAGTCCCATAACCTCTCGAAGATAAGTAACAGACGTCTCTGTACCGATCCACAAGACTCTATTAGACTCAGCTCTTGTATTCGTGAGATCGATGAACCTAGGGCACTGATACCAATTTGTCACGATCCAAAATCACAAGTCGTGATGACACCTATGTTCCTAACCAATAGGTAAGTCAACTCAATACTTTTATCAATTCAATCCAATAATTAAAGTATAAAGATAAGCGATAATATAATGTCCACACTAAGTCATTTACAAGTATGAAATGCTTAAACCTAAAATACCACCCCAAGATTTAGTGTCATAAGTACAGGAGCTTCTAAACTATGATACAAGTCTGGAGCTAAATGACAAACCTAGACGTAAGGAATATCCTGTCTAAAAACTAAAATAAAATGATAACTAAAGACATAGACGGAGGTGTGGGCCACAGAACAACCAAGTAGCTCACCACAACTCTACGATAGTTTAAAACCCAACTTTGAAAGCTCCACGAAATGCGCTCAAATTTGAAATTCAATTTGCACCGAAAAAGTGTGCAGCAAGTGTAGTATGAGTACAAAACCACGTGTACCCAGTATATCTCATACACCGACAATGAAGAAGTAGTGAGAGGAGTATGTAAGAAAATAATCCTTTAATTTGACAAGTCCACATTATATTTATCAACTAAGTTTTTATCAATAGGGATAATCACATGTCACGTAATGTCAAACCACCAATAAAGCACATAATCGACAAGAATGAGAGATGTAATAAGATGCAATGCAATGTGACACCATGAAATAATATGCCTCAGATGCCAAGTACTCTCTCAACCGTATATACATCATACTCCTCGAAAATACATCGAGAGTTCATGGCCCATGGGGACTCGCGAGGTCCATATACCGACAAAAATCATGTGTCTGTGCGGACGATCTTCATAAGAATAGGAATTTAATAACACTCATATTACTATATTTAGTTTCGGCTAAAAAATCGGGTCAAAAAAAGTTATCCTGAGCCACCAAATCCCAATTTAAATTTTCTTTCATATTTTGTTTACCCATGATAAAACAAACTTTCTTGCAAAATTTAGCTAAAACGGATCGTTATTCGACCCCAAAATCAAGATTTTGTTCTTAGAACCCTACACATATATTTTCTTAATTCAGTATAAATTCTACACGTTTCTACCCTAAAAATCTGTTCATAATTACATAAAAGTTTAATGGAAAGGATGAAAATCATTACCTTGACGCTTTGGGATGAAAATCTCAATTTTTCTTTCCTCCCTTTCTTTTCCCCTTTTCCTCTGCATAATAATATATATTTTTGTTTTCTATGCTAACTGCACTGTTGTTGAGAACAACAGAAATAAAACTTTCGTCCAACCCCCTTTTTCATTATTTATTTATTTATTATTTTATTTTATTTTTAGTTTTTGGGCTTGGACCATTTTCTTAATATTTTTATATTATTATTAATAACAAAATAATCCTTTATTTAATCCGAATATCATGTCACTCATTCTCACAAGTCATAAATTATTTATAAGACCTGCTAAAAGGGTTAAACTAAGAAAAATGGGCAAATTATATAGAATGACTAAGAGGGTCATTACAGTAAATACTTCTACCAACCGTAGGTTACGATCAAGCCTACAACCCAAAATCCGCATTTTTTCATTCTTTTCAAACTGAGGTGTTACAATATCTCCCCTCTTGAAAATATTCTTCATCGAATGGGACTCAATACATTATAAGGAGGGTAGGAATAAGATCTAACACCCCTACAAGAATGCAATCACATAAATCCACATATCCGATAAGGAAAATCAATCAAATATTCTTCAAAAAGCTAGGGAAGTACGAAATAAATCTTCATAATCACATTATTTGCTTTGAAGGTTGTTAATGATCTATATTCTTACACTTTATTTGATATGGTAGGCTGATTAATTTAGTACTCACATAAAAAATAACCAATAAATTAAAAAATATATATGTAAAGGAATTATGTGTTTATAAGAAAAGCATCATTAACACATGTCAATTGTCATGTTATTATTAAAAAAAGTGTCATTAAAAGATAGAGTACTATGTAAAGGTTTAGACTAAAGAATTATAAACAAAAAGGTGTGTGTTAACATGTTAATGAAATCGAGAAAACAAGAGTTAGAAATTGTGGTCATTAAGTTATATCAATGAAAAAAAGCCCCTGGTTCTGACTTCTGTCCTTTTCTATGGGTTCTTCATAGTCTTTTTAGTTTGTTTACAAGATATATATTTTTAATTTTTCTTAATAACATTTTACATAATAAATGAAGATCATAATATTTTAATTTTTTAAATATTACATATATTTTAATTTAAACATATAAAATTTTAAAGAATTTGAATTTGATTTATAATAAAAAGACAAATAAATTAAAATAATGTGTTTCTTTCGAAATGTTTTTGCTGTAGATGAAGAAAAGTTTGTTGTGATTGGAGGAGATTACCCCAGGACGTTACACGCGGCACCTCACCGGAAAAAGCTATGTTCCTTTTTATTAATACTCACTTGATTACTTGTAAAGCATGCCTTCGTGATATTCCTTTTGGTGATGTCGTTTTACGATTTTAGTGTAATATGTTTTGAATTATGGTCATATAATACACTTATTTTTCTTTAAATTCTAGAGCTCTCATCTTTTTAATTTCTTGATGATTCGAGCTTATAATAATAAAAAGTGAAAGTAAAAAGTGTCTACCATGCAAATAAGTTCCTCTAGTTTATAATATACTTTATCTATATTGATATTTTGTTTTTTTGTCACCTTTTGATTTTTGATTTAAAATAATTATAAATAATTAAGATTTTAGATGAACTGTTAGTATAATTTAAACTCTTATTCAAATTACTGACAAGAAAAGAAAATATATTTTTATTTGAACTTAATACTTCCTTATTCGGTGTTGGTTCATTGATTTGACTTTAATAAATCCAATGTCTACCGCCTTATTCTACATAGATAATACGGCATATAATCAAAACAAAAAATAAAATGCATTTTTTAAAGTATTAATAATTATTTCACTTTATCCCATGACTTGGAATCCAAAATTTATCTATTAACGATGAAAATGCTTAAAATACAATTCTTTGTTTTAAACATTGATTCTGAGATAACTTTAAATCAAATTTATTGAGTTTGATTGGGAACTTTTTTTGCAGCATATCCAATTTTGTTATATATGTACACCATTTGTAAAATCTATATCATTTCATACTCAAATGCACATAAGCATATATGGAGAAATCAATCAAGGTAACTCATTTTCTCAAAATTTAAGTTTTTCATGAATATGCATAAATGAGGAATCATGAGAATATATAAGACATATGAAACCAAAAGAGTAAACCATGAGAAACTAAATGCCTCAAGCTAGAGTAGGAACGGAGGGAAATACATGAGGAAAATGGGACATCATGTCGGTCTCGTCCTCCCAAGTAGCACCCTCAACCAACTGATTCCTCCAAAGAACCTTTATGAAAGCAACTTCTTTGTTTCTGAACTTCCGAACTTGCTGGTTGAAAATACCAACCAGAACTTCTTCATAAGAAAGACTATCCTTTATGCCAAGACTCTCCAATGGTACTATAGATGTTAGATCACTAAATCATTTCTTAGACAAGGAGACATGAAAAATTGGATGCACCGATGCCAAGTTATTAGGTAAATCAAGTTCATAAGAAACTTTACCAATACGCCTCAAAATCTGAAATTGGACCACATAATAGGGACTAAGTTTCCCTTTCTTTCCAAATCTCATCTCACCCTTAATGGGTGAAATTTTCAAATAGACCCAATCATATACATCAAACTCAAGATTTCTTCTTCTAACATCGGCATAGGACTTTTGTCGACTTTGACCCATTTTCAACCTTTCTCTAATAAGTCGAACTTTCTCCATAGCCTCATGTACCAATTCGGGATCTATCAAAGTAACTCCACCCACTTCAAACCAACATATAAGATAGCTACACCTCCTACCATATAGAGCCTCAAATTGAGCAATACCAATGAGTGATAGCTACTTCCTAATTACCCTAAAGTCAATTACACAAGCTCTCAACATATTTTCCAAAGTTTTGATTGTACGCTCTGCTTGCCCATCAATTTTAGGATGAAAGGCCGTACTATGCTTAAAACGAGTGCCAAACTCCTTTTGGCAAGATTTCCAAAACTGAGAAGTGAATTGGGTACCACAATCAGAGGTAATGGATATGGTCACTCCATGCAACCTAACCATCTGCCTTAGATATAACTTAGAATATTCTTCCTCTGAATAAGAGACTTGGCGGGGATAAAATGAGACGGTTTTGTCATACATTTTACTATAACCCAAATATTCATATCCAAATCTTACCACATCCAAGTAGGAATACTGATATCTTAAAAAAAAACCACCCGGTTTGATGCTCGACTTTAACTTGTTGACAATTAGGGCACTTATCCACAAATTCACCTTCTTCATCCCATTCCACCAATAGACCTTGCGCAAGTCACAGTTCATCTTGGTGGCTCTCGGGTGAATGGAATATCGAGAACTATAGGCTTCCGATAGGATTTTCTCTCTCAAGTTGTCTAAGTTGAGAACACACAAAAGACCTTGATATTGAATCAATCCATATCACCCTTGGGAAAAAGCCTCAACCGACTTCTTAAGCGCCGCTTCCTTCAACTCAATAAATATTGGGTCAAGGCCTTGCTTTGATTTCACTTCCGACATAAAGGATGATTTTGAACCATTGTGAACCATAACACCACCTTTGGTGAAGTCAACCAACCAAACACCCAATCGGGCCAATCTATGACCATCACAAACCAACTCCTTCTTATCTTCTTCAACATGAGCAACACTACCCATCGATATGTGACTAAGAGCATCCACTACTACATTCTCTTTGTCGGGGTGATAGAGACACTCATGTCGTAATATTTTAGTAACTCAAGCCATATTCTTTTGTGATGATTTAGATCCTTTTGTTCGAACACATATTGTAAACTTTTGTGGACAGTGAAGACATCAACATGGACACTATATAAATAATGCCTCTAAATCCTTAAAGCAAACACAACCATTTTTAGCTCTAAGTCATGGGTAGGATAGTTCTTTTTTTGAAGACACTTGATTCTTGAAGAAACCATCTTACCTTAAGCTTTGGTGGATTGAAGATGAGAAAAACTTGAAGAAATAACTTGAAACCAGTCCTTACACGTTCTTGAGAATATGATAAAGTATATCCCAAACTTCTAATATAAAAACAACAAGTTTGGCCGACTTTCTCTAAAGTGCCACATGTCCCGCAGTGATTGGGCAGTGCGCGTGTCTGTCGTAGAATGAACATAACTTTTTACTCTGATATCGTTTTAACGAGAGGTTTGTTTTGATGGAAACTAGACTTAAATACCTTAAACTGTATAGGTTGTAGGTCCCTCTAACTCGTTATATATTAGGAGATATGCTCGTTCAAAGTGAGAAATGAGATCATTTGTAGTATTCCTCCACAATGAACCTTTAAACTTTAATTTCTTTAATGATCGCTTTGACCTAAAATTTTGTTTAACCCTTCAAATGACTAAATATAAGGGTTACATGGTATGCTTAACCATTCTTAATGATATACCTCCCCCGATATCACATCTATGCATTGGTGTTTACAAGTCGCAAATGTATTTTAAGTTACGGGATATTACACAAATTTTTTCAATGGGCATATTACGTGAAGGATCTCCAAAGAACTTCCGCAACATAGAAACATGAAATACAGGATGAACTACTTCCAATTCTGAAGGCAAATTAAGCTCGTATACCACTATACCGATCTTTCGAATAATCTTATACGGTCCAACGTACCTAGGACAGAGCTTCCCTTTCTTTCCAAATCGCATGATGCCCTTCATAGGTGATACTTTCAGGAAAACCCAATCTTCTACCTCAAACTCTTAGTTCTGTCGGTGAACATTTGCATAAGACTTATGTCGACACTGTGCGGTATGAAGCCGATCTATATTAAGCTTAACCTTTTCAATCGTTTTTTGGACTAGATTGGGACTTCAAAAATATACTTCCCCGAGCTCAAAACCAACCGATTGGGGACCTACACTTCCTCCTATATAGTGCTTCATAAGGGACAATCTGATTACTAGCTTGAAAGCTGTTATTATAAGCAAACTCGATAAGAGGTAGATGATGATCCCAACTTCCTTTAAAATACAACACGCAAGCACGTAACATATCCTCAACCATTTAAATAGTACGTTCTTCCTGTCCATCAGTTTGTAGATGAAAAGGGGTGCTAAGATTTACCTGAATTCCTAGACCTTTCTGAAACGATCTCCAAAAATGTGTTGTAAATTGAGCTCATCGATATGAGATAATAGATAATGGAACTCCGTAAAGGTGAACAATTTCCTGAATGTAAAGCCTAGCATAATCTTCAACTGAATATGTCATCCTAACTGGAAAGAAATGAGCATATTTTGTCAGCCTATCGATAATTACCCAAATGGAATCAAACATTCGTGGACTGCGAGGAAAACCAGTGATGAAGTCCATATTTATCATATCTCAATTCCATAACGGAAGCTCAATATACTGGGTTAGGCCTCCAGTCCTCTGATGTTGTGCTTTAACTTGTTGACAGTTGGGACATTCAACTACCATCTTCACAATATCTTTTTTCATGACATTCCATCAATAGATCTGTGAAAGGTCCTGATACATCTTCGTCGCTCCAGGGTGAGATGCATATCTAGAATAATGGGCCTCCGAAAGAATATTTGTACGGAGCTTCCCAACTGTCGGTACACATAAGCGACCCTGGTATCGAAGGACTCCATCTCCAGTTAACTCAAATAAGGGGTGTTGTTGTTGTGGAATATTTTGCCTCAATTTCCTAAGCTTAGGATCTTCATGTTGCAACCTTTTGACTTCAATCACAAAGGAAGATTTTGCCATATTCTTAACGACAACACATTCGCCTCCTGCATCTACCAAGCGTACTTGCAAATTAACTAGTTGGCATATGTCTGTTGTAATTCCAACCTTTTCAGCTTCAACATGACTTAGACTACCCATGGACTTTCGGCTAAGCGCATCAGCAACAACATTAGCTTTGTCGAGATGATATAAAATGTCAATATCGTAGTCCTTTAATAATTCTAGCCATCTCCTTTGTCGTAGGTTCAACTCCCTCTGCTTAAGTAAATACTGAAAGCTCTGGTGATCAGTGAACACATCTATATGAACCCCGTATAGATACTGTCGCCAAATTTTTCGGGCAAAGACAACTGCAGCCAACTCAAGATCGTGTGTAGGATAATTCTGCTTATGCTTCCGCAACTGTCTAGAGGCGTATGCAATAACCTTACCATGCTTCATAAGAACACAACCTAGGTCAATTCTTGAGGCATCACAATAAACAACATAGCCCTCACTACCATCTGGAAGAGTTAGGACAGGTGCAGTGGTAAGCCTTTTTTTTAGTTCATGAAAGCTCTACTCGCATGCATCGGTCCACTGAAACTTTGTTGCCTTATGTGTCAATTTTTTCAGTGGTGCAGAAATAGAAGAGAATCCCTCCACAAACCTTCGGTAATACCCCGCCAAGCCTAAAAAGTTGTGAACCTACGTCGGATTCAAGGACCTCGGCCAAGTCATCACTGTTTCAATCTTTTGTCCATCAACCTTAATACCCTCACTTGTAATAACATGACAAAGAAAAGCTACTGAGGTAAGCCAAAAATCACATTTAGAGAATTTAGCATATAACCTACAATCTTGGAGAGTCTGTAATACAGCTCACAAGTGGTCTACATGATCTTCTTCCGACTGTGAATATATAAGAATATCATCAATAAACACAATCACAAATTCATCCAAGAATGGTTTGAAGACCCGATTCATAAGATCCATAAAGGTTGTTGGGGCATTTGTAAGCCCAAAAGACATGACAAGGAACTTAAAATGGCCATACCTCGTCCTAAATGTTGTTTTTGGGATATCAATTTCCCTAACTCGCAACAAGTGGTAACCAGACCGCAAGTCAATCTTGGAAAAGCATTTGGCACCTTGTAACTGATCGAATAAGTCATCAATCCGTGGAAGAGGATATTTTTTCTTTATAGTGACTTTATTTAGTTGTCTATAGTCAATACACATCCACAAGGATCCATCTTTCTTTCGAACAAAAAGCACTGGGGCACCCCATGGGGAAGTACTTGGCCTGATAAAGCCTTTATCGAGCAAGTCCTTCAGGTGTTCCTTCAATTCTCTTAGTTCTGCAGGTGCCATTCTATAGGGAGGAATCGATATAGGTTGCGAATCAAGAACCAAGTCTATAGCGAAATCAACTTCCCTTTCGAGGGGAATTCCTGGAAGATCATCAGGGAATACCATTGGAAATTCATTCACGATAGGAATTGACTGAAGAGTCATGGGCTCCTTATCAATATCATGTACATGAACCATATGGTATAAACAACCTTTAGCAATCAACTTCTCATCCATAAGGTATGAAATAAACTTACCCTTAGGTTTGGCTGGATTACCCTTCCACTCAAGGACTGGCTAACCTGGAAAGTAAAATCGGACTATCTTTGCATGACAATCAATATTAGCATAGCAAGCTGCCAACCAATCCATACCCATGATAACATCAAAATATAGCATAATCAACTCAACTAAATCAGCGGAGGTTGGACGATCATTATTTAATATTGTACAACCCCGATAGACACGACTAGCTAAAATAGAACCGCCAACCGGTGTAGACACCTCAACTGGTTGTGGCAACAACTCAGATTTCATGTCAATCTTAGTAACAATAAATGGAGTAATATATGAAAATGTAGAGCCAGGGTCTATCAATGCGTAAACAACTTGAGAAGATATCGTCAATATACTGTAACAACATCAGGGGATGCCTCTGAATCTTATCATCCTGTGAGTGCATAAAAGCGATTCTGACCACCGTTTGAACTTGTATCTCCTTCACCTCTCCCTCTACCACGACCCTGAGTAGACTGTGGTCCTGGTCGTGGGGCACGAACTGAGGGTGAAGATGTTGTTGTGGATCCTAAAGGCTGCGCTAGATCACTTATGCTCAAACTCGGTCATCGACTAATAGAATGTCATGTCTGCCCATAGTGATAACATGCACCTGAACCCTATCTACAATGCCCAGTATGCGTCTTACCACACTCGGTACAATGAGGAGTGGGATTCTTATCTTTACGGAACGATCCTGTCGACGACCTTCAGGCTGTCCGGAGCTCTGACTTGGTCCTGACTGACTATAACGATCAAACAGCAGTCCCTGCACCTGTGGTGAGACACTACCCATCGGCCAAGGTGGATATTGATGGAAAGGGGGCCTAAAATCACCATGTGGATCCCCATAGTACGGGCCCTCTTACTCTGTTCCCTGTACCTGCGGATATCACGAATCCGTTTAGAAAGGTCCTCTATAGTCTGAGCGAAAGCCTGTATGCGGGAAATATCTACGTCATGTGATAGGGATGCTACCCAACAATCTCTGATCAAATGATATGCCAAACCATCAACATAACGATGAACTCTGGCACTCATGGTACGTACAATATTTGGTGCATATCTTGCCAAAGAATTAAACCTGTGGCTATAATCCCTCACACTCATGGTTCCTTGCTTCAAATTGATAAACTGGTCAAGATGCACTCTTGAACTTCCCATGGCAATAGTGGGAAAGAAAGGCCTTACAGAAGTCCTCCCACTCTACTGGCGGAGCATTAGGTCCTCTAGATCTCTCCCATGCCTCATACCAAAGGATGGCTACATCACGTAGCCGAAAAGAAGCCAACGCCATAGCCTCTATGACGAAGGCATGCGTCACCCTCAATACTCTATATATATGGTCTATAAATTCTTGGGGATCCTCAGTAAGACTAGACCCTGTAAATAACAGAGGGGCCAAATGAAGAAACTCTCGTACCTTCAAACTTTTCGACCGGTCTCTCTGAATATCTACTCCTGACTCCAGTTGTCGCTCATGAATAAAAACCATCCTAGTCAGCAACTGAACTGCCTCTCTCATCCCCTGCTCCCCAGAGATCTCTGGTGGAGGAACAATAGGTATTGGAGGTCTTGTGTCTATATCTTCCTCAGGTACCAATGGAACTAGTGAGGCTGAGGGTACTGCATCTCCTCGGGCTTCAACAGGTACCGAGGAGGCTGATACTAGGGATACTGGAGATCCACCATGTGCCTCCAAGGGAAATCTATCTCTTTGACCCGGTAGGGAATGGCTAGTACCTTCCCTTGGATCCATACCTATATCTCGATCTGCCATATCTGGAGCGAGTGTAGTCTGTTAGATAAGAAACATTAAGCACGATTTAGATTTCAAATGTTCTTATACTTTTGGAATATAGCACGATCTTTCAGTTGAATGAAATGTAACCATTTTTAAATGTCATGTAGCCTCTTGATTATAAGTGTGTTGCACAGCACACCCATAAACAAGACTCTACTAGACACGACTTGTGGACCCCCGGCATACGACCTGCTCTGATACCAAGTTTGTCATGCCCCGAAATAGGGGGCGTAACTAGCACTCGATACCCTAATACATCAAGTTACCCACTGAAACATACTAGCTAAACCCAACTTGTAAGGCAAAAGGATTGGGCAGCACAACTTCTAAAAACTGAAGCCTGGACCCAGAGGTCATGACCTCAAAGAGAATAGCCATACAAACAATAGTAGACAAACCAAAAAAAATTAAAGATGTACTATCTAGCCGACAAGGCCACAACCGAAAACATGCCTACTTACACACACATATATATATACATGCCAAGACTATTGGCTGGAGGTAGAAACATACAAAAAGAAAACCCAGAATATTATGTCCACAATAGCCTTTATGAGTGACATAAGCATTGTTGGGACAAGGCCCCGACTATACCCAAACTGTACAACAAAAGTAAACATCCTCTGATAGCCCCAGGAAAAGATGGAGCTTACAAACTCACAGTTGAACTTGAATCCTAGCGGGTGGGTCGATTAGAGTCCCTGCATGTACATGCTCGCACAAAACAAAAAGCAGCATCCCCAGGCAAAGGGACGTCAGTACGAATAAAAATGTACTGGTATGTAAAGCGAATAGTAAAATCATAAACATTTATTGTAAAAGGGTAATAGACATACCACCTGAAACTGAAACCCAAATAATCTCCATGGCTGACCTTTAGCCCCGTACTACTTAAATATGCATGGTATGCTCGTATAATCGTATGTCGGGAATACATATATATATATATAGATGTAAATGCATGACATGCCCAACCAAATGCTAGCAATGGTGGTGCTTTTCGGTAGCGAACCGACATCATATTCGCCAACTTGTGGTCATAGGTGTCTCATACGTATAAATATAGGCAATAGGCCCCATAACTCTCGATTATAGCTCGAGAGTAAAATGCATAGCATGTCATGTCATGTCATGGATTTATAACACCTATGAGTAACTTTTGTCATGTTGCCAATCTTGGCCCGTTTGTAGTCTTGTTCTCATAACCCCATAATAACTTTTGTATAACATATAACAATCTCATGGAACTTGATATGTTCTTCCTAATAAGCTTGAAAAGTTAACTCGAAATTTAAAAGGATAACCTAACCTTGTTGATATTCATAACAAGTTTAAGGTGACTTACTTAGTTCCTAACTTGGTTCCTAGATAATTTATATAAGAAATATTTCAAAAACCAAGTGCCCTAATAGTTCACATTTAAATTATATTTGAGAGTTTTGAAAATCGTGAGCTACTTTAAAGATTTTTTTTTAATAATACCTTTAGTGGAGAAAGAGGGCTGGTCACAAGTAGTAAGGGTCTCACGTGACATTTTAATTCACATCACCCAAGGAAGAATATGAATTCATACATGCGGACATATAATCAAGGAAACTGATAAAATGACATTGAGATGTCGAACACTCTATTTATCCGAACGAGTGAAATATCAAAATAACAGAATCATGAAAATAATTCAGCTGAGATCCCAATGCCTTTCACTGAAGATCTTTCTAGCAAGAGAATAGCAAAATATCACATTCGGTGTTTTAGGAATTTCCCAGGAGTGGTGCTAAAATGAGGGACGTAGCTTCGCCTTAATATACCTTTTCAATGAACGCTCGAATGGTCGTAGCTTCTTCACGAAAGTTGTTCCTTACGTCCTAAACTTCGCAATCACTATATATACATAGCTGGTACACACATATAAATAGTTCATAATTGTTCTTAAATCGGCAAATTTGCCAAATGGCCTCAACTTGACGAAATGTCCGTAGAACTTCATAAAAACAATCATAAAAGAGTCCTAAGATGATTACCTTAGTTAACCAAGTGTAAACCTTGAAGAAACACCAATAACTACAAATTTATATCTTCAAAAATTTGCTCCAAATGCAGCTAATAGAAGGGGAAAATGATTGCCACGTGTAGAGATCACGTTTCTAGGCACGGGGGTAATCTTTAATGGTAGAAATCATCAAAAACTGACCTTCATCATGCAAGTACTCCATAGGAACCCTCTCTTAAGCTTTCTTTCTGGTTTGGAAGTAGAATGAAATGTTTTCATGGCTTAAAACGTTGAGTAAGCCGACTACCACATTTTTTACCTGACCCGGATTCTGCCCCGGCAGTCAGTAGTAAAACCCTCATAACTTTTTACTCTGATGTCGGTTGGATACGGGCTTTTGTGCATTGCAAACTAGACTCATAGGCCTTCGATTTAATGGGTGATGGTCCTTCTAACTCTTTATATATTGGGAGAAAACATCCAAGCCATTTGACCCAAAGTTAAGAAAATAATATTAGAGAAACTTCGATAACCTTTGCCGACTTTAGTTTCACTAATTTTCTTGACTTCCACACTTAACATACGACCCTTGTGCTATTATAGTACCTCATAACACACTATTCTTAGCATGTTTTACACTCGTAGGCCTATCCACAAGGTCTGGGACAAGTTAAAACTTTCAAACGGGCGAAGTTCTACCCGAGCCATTTCTTTTATCATGAACATTGTTTGAGGGGTCCCTTTGACCTAAAACTTTAGTTTAGTTCCTTGATATTGCCACCTACTTGCAATCTTAATCTCCAATGTACGATACAAAGTCATATACACCTCATATAACCATTCCATACTATGCCACATATATTATGCACGATTAGAGGAAAAGTACGGGATCTTACATCTTCGTGGAGGCATGATTAACTGAAAAACGCAGCAAGCACGAATTAGAGGGAAACTTTTTAGAGATGAAACTCTAGCGCACAAAATGAGTGTGAAAGAAGTGAGATAATTTCCTAAGTGTTGCAGCCTCCTAATTATAGATGTGGCGCGCTTTACACCAATAACTAGGACTCTACAGACACGGCTTCATAGACTATCTAGGACTCTTAAACTCTGTGCTCTGATACCAAGTTTGTCACGCCCCGAGCCTACACCCTGGGTGGTACTAGCACTCAAGAACCATAACTGGCCCAAAGAGAACCCTTAGGCTGGCTTACTTACTCAGTGGAAGGCTTAACTCAACAAAGATACACCTATGAAATAAACTGGAATGTTATAAAGGAACACTCAACTGGCCATTAAGGTAAACTCAAGTCTCAACATAAGATAATGAAATGAAAAAATTAAAGAACTAAAATCTGACTGACTATCTATGAAGCCTACAAACAATTGAGATGGATGTCCGGGCAGGCCCATGACATCCTAACAAATGAAATACTAAAAAGCAAATGATAACAAATGAACCCTCCGGAAAGCAAGAAGGCTCACCAACTAACTCTGGATGCTCAACTGGATCAATGAGGTGCTGGATGTTGATCTTGGTTACCTGCGTCTACATAATAAGAAGATACAGGCCAACTGGCATCAGTACATTGAATGTACGAGTATGCGAGTTGGAATGCTAAACATAACTTAAGCTTGAAGGGAACTAAAGAACTTACCTGACTCAACTCAACTCAACATAACTGAACTTATTTCAATATAAAGTTGTTTAAAACAAGTGCAATATAAAGAAAAGTTGTTTAAAACATGATGTCAACTCTGTGTGTATACAAAGATACATATAACTCTGAAATGTATGTAAAAATACAATAAACTGTGTATATAAGAAAACAATTACTTATGTGGGAGTTTCTCTAACCGACAACCATCACTTAAGAGCTATTGTGATGATACAGCATTTTGCCACACACTGACAAGGTCGTCCTATACCTTGCCGAGGGTATAGAACCTGAACTACTAAGTGGATCCACTAGTCTTATGCTAAAAAGCACTAAAGGAATCATCTAAAAGTATGACCCTTTTCTGNATACATCCTGACCCAGTTCTTGAAACATCACAATAAACAACAAACCCATCGGTTCCTTCCGGTAAAGTGAACACCGGAGCAGAGGTAAGTCTATCTCTCAATTCCTCAAAACTCTTCTCACAAGCTTCCGACCATAAGAATTTGAATTTCTTTTGTGTCAATGCCATCAATAGAGGGGAAATCAAAGAGAACCCCTACAGAAACCTTCTATAGTAACCAGCTAAACCCAAGAAACTTCTAATATCTAAAGGGGATAGTGGTCTAGGCCAACTCTTAACCGCATCCGTCTTCTTAGGATCTACCTCAACCCCTTTTCTGAAAATAATGCGACTCTAATAAAGCCATATATCTTAACCAAAACTTGCATTTACTAAACTTTGCAAAGGGTTGTTGGTCCTAGAGGACTTGCAACACAATCCTCGAGTGATCGGTATGCTCATTTTCACTCCTTGAATAGATCAAGATATCATCAATAAACACGATAAATAAAAATCAAAGTATTGTCTAAACACCCTATTCATTAAATCCATAAATGTGTCCGGAGCATTAGTCAACCAGAATGACATCACTAAAAACTCATAGTAACTATATCGAGTCCAAAAATCCATCTTTGGAATGTCATCTTCCTTCACCCTCAATTGGTGATAACCCGACCAGAGATTAATCTTAGAGAAGTAATTTGGTCCTTGAAGTTGATCAAACAAGTCATCTCTCCTCGGAAGAGGATACTTATTCTTAATGGTAATCTTGTTCAACTGACAATAATCCATGCACATGCGAAGTGAACCATCTTTTTTTCGAACATACAAAACTGGAGCACCCTATGGTGAGACACTCAGTTAGAGGAAGCCCTTATCCAACAAATATTTGAACTGCTCATTTAATTCCTTAAGTTTTGCTAGAGCCATTTGGTAAGGAGGAATAGACATAGGTTGCCTATCTGGAAGAGGTCTATGACGAAGTCTATTTCCTTTTCGGGAGGAACACCTGGTAGGTCATCGAGAAACACTTTCAAAAACTCATTAAAAATAAGGACCGACTCAGGAGTGGGGGTTTTGGAATTCGTATCCCTCACCTTAACTAGATGGTATATGCAACCTTTAGAAATCAACTCTCAAGGTTTAAGACAAGAAACAAACTGACCTTTCAACATAAAATTTCCCCATTTTTGCTCTAGGATAGGCTCATTTGGAAACTGAAACTTGACCACTCTAGTTCTACAATCAATAGAAGCATAATAAGAATGCAACGAATCCATACCAATGATAACCTCGAAATCTAACATATCAAGATCTACACGATCAACATGAGTGACTCTATGGGATAAGGAGACGAGACAATTTCTATAGACTCTCTTAGCCACAATAGATTCACAAAAAACATCTGGAGAGATGTCAAACCTCTTAGCCATATATTGTGTCACAAAAGACAAGATAGCACTAGGATCAAGTAAGGCATAAACATCAAGATGAAAAACTTTAAACATACTGGTAACTACATCGGGAGAACCCCCTTTCTCATAAAGAGTTTGAAGTGCATAGAATGTGTTTTGCTTCTGACTCCCACTAGAACCTGATGAGGGGTTAGGTTGAGATCGTCAACGATTATCTTCTCCATTCTTAGAAACTAAGGGGCAATCCCTTATCTTATTACCCATCTCGCCACAACCAAAACGGACAAGGAATCTTTCCAGTGGACCCTTGTTGGTGCACACACATTAGAACTGGATAAACATTTACCCTAATGTTTCCTTTCATATCTAGCACAAGTAGACAATGATGATCCACTACCATTTCGTCCTTGAGGCTTAGGGTTACACACCCTATCGTTGTTGAATTTAGGAATCGTAGCATTAGAGGAACCTTGACCGAAAAAGTTTTGTCAGAACTTAGAATGACCATGTCTATCGAACCTCGAATATGAAAAGTCATCACCGATCCTTCCCTTCTTTGGTTTCTCCTTAAGTTTCTCTTCTTCTATTTGTTGAGCATGCACCATTAGACGAGAAATGTTCTTATCATCGATAAGCATGACGGTACGACATTCTTGGACTACCATCTCGAACACTCCCAAAACAAACTTATTCATCCTTGCCCTAGGATCGACAATCATAGTTGGAGCATATTTAGCCAATTGTGTGAATTTCAAGGCATACTCTTTCACAAACATATTTCCTTGAAAAAGGTTAATGAATTCAAGTATATTTGCTTCCCTTATCTCAAGGGGAAAGAACCTAACAAGGAAAATGACATTAAACTTTTCCCAATCAAGAGGAACCACATCAACCACCCTCTCTTCCTTCCATTGGTTCGACCAAACTTGAGCAACACCCTTAAATTGATAAGAGGCCAATTCCGCCTTTTCCACCGGCGTCACTCCCATGATCATCAACACTTTATAAACTTCATCAATGAACTCTTGAGGATCTTCCTCAACATTAGAACAATGAAACTCCGGAGGATTCCTTCTAGTGAAGTCCCTCACTCTAGTTGCTGTCGTACCCACATTTGGGTTCAATGAGACCACAACCTCCCTTTTGGCTTGAGCCATCATGGCTTGGGCCAACACTTGAAAAGTAGCCCTAAACTCTGCATTAGTCACTTTTGGACCATAGAGTCGGCCGAAACTTGAGAAGCTTCTTGTTCCACATTCTCATTTACATTCCTGCTAATATATGCTCTTCGAGGGGCCATATCCTGAAAAACATCGAATAGGGATTAGGAGAGAGGCATATAGATTTACACTCTATCGCACGACTTTAAAGTAATGAAAGCAGCGGAGTTTTCTAATAATTTTATAACTTCTTATTCATGAATTTGGTGCGCTTCACACTCTTTAACAAGACTCTACTCGACATGTCTTAGAAACTTCCTAAGACCTTTCTAAGATCTACCACCACATTCTATTTTCTAGGATGATATAGGATACTTATGTTGTAATCCTTCAACAACTCAAGCCACCTCCTTTAGCGAGGATTCAAATCCTTTTGAGTGAACACATACTTCAAGCTCTTATAATTGGTAAATACATCTAGATGAACACCATACATGTAATGTCTCCAAATCTTTAAGGCAACCACTACCTCTGCTAACTCCAAATCATAAGTCGAATAATTCTTTTCATGCACCTTTTATTTACTTGAAGCATAAGCAATACCATTTACATTTTGCATCAAAACAAAACAAATACCAATTCGTGAAACACTACAATATACTACAAAGCCATTCGATCGTTCTAGTAATGTCGAAATAGGGGCCGAAGTGAGTCTATCATTCAATTCTTCGAATCTCTTCTAATACTCTTTCGATCATAGACTTTCATTTGAGTCAATGTCATCAAAGGCGAAGCAATAAAGGAAAATCCTTCTACAAACCTTCTATAGTTACCAGCCAAACCCAAGAAACTCCGTGTATTTGAAGTGGTGTAGGACAATTCTTAACCGCCCTGGTTTTCTTATGATTAACTTGAATACCTTCACCAAAGATAATATGGCTAAGGAAAGCAATGTACCTCAAAGAAAACTCACAATTACTAAACTTAGCATATAATTCCCGACATTTGAGAATTTGCAACACAATCCTCAAATTCTCAACATGCTCATCCTCACTCCATGAGTAAATCAAAATATCACGGATAAACACAATTACAAACATGTTAAGATATTGCTTGAATACCCTATTCATCAAATCCATAAATTCCACGACACTAGTCAAACAAAAATACATCACTGAAAAACGCATAATGACCATACCGAGTTCAAAAAGTCGTCTTCAAAGTGTCACTCTCCTTCACCCTCAGTTGGTTATAATCCGACCATAGGTCAATCTAGGAGAAATAAATCGCTCCTTGGAGTTGATCAAACAAATCATCAATTCTTGGAATAGGATACTTGTTCTTAATGGTAACCTTATTCAATTGTAGAATGCACATTCGGAGAGAACCATCCTTCTTTTGAACAAACATTATTGGAGCACCCCACAGAGAGATACTCGGTCTAATGAACTTATCCAACAAATCCTTCAATTGATCATTTAACTCTTTAAGTCCTATTGGGGTCATATAATAAGGAGGAATATAGATAGGTTACATATCTCAGAGAAGGTCAATACAAAAGTCTATTTCCCTTTTGGAAGGAATACCAGGAAGATCATTGAGAAACACTTCCACAAACACATTTACAATCAAAATTAACTCAGGAGTAGGGGTTTCAAAATCTGTATCCCTAACCTGAATAAGATAATAAATACAACCTTTAGAGATCATATTCCTAGCCTTTAGGCAAGATTTAAACTGACCCTTAAGAACATAATATTCCCATTCCCATGACATGGTAGGTGAATTTGAAACATTGAATGTGACCAATCGGGTCTTACAATCTATGAAAGCATAAGACACATGAAGTCAATCTATCTCAAGAATAATATCAAAATCTAGCCTATCAAGTTCTACTAGATCAACATGAGTGAATCTATGAGAAACAAAAATAGGATAATTTCTATAAACTCTCTTAGTAACAGTAGAATCACTAATGAGAGTAGAGATATGAAAGGAGTTAGAAAGGATTTTGAGACAAATATCAAATTTTGCATCCACATAAGGAGTAGCAAATGATAAGGAAGCACCCGTACAAGTAAAGCATAAAAATCGAGGTGAAATACTTTCAACATACCGGTCACAACATCTAGAGAATCCTCGTGATCCTATAAATTCTGAAGAGCATTGAATCGGTTTTGCTTCTGAGCACCCAAACCAAATACACAAGGTTGAACTTGCCTACATAGGAGTGGTAGATTTTCACTCATTTGAGGCCTATTTAGTTCAACAATTAGTGTCCTTAATGCCTAGTTATGTCCTAGTTTAATGATATTTTGATGATTTTCAGTTACAAAGGCTAAAGGACAAGCCATGGATGAATGTTTGAAAGAATGGCCAAAAGCATAAAAATAAGTGTAAACTCCACATTAGTGATCGCCTAACATGAAGGATGGATCGTCCAATGGGTAAAAGCTCACCCAAGTTGACAGTACACAACAATTGAATAAATTGAGGCAGGTCGGCGAACTTAAGAAGTAACGGCAACGACCCAAATGAAAAGGGCGAGCAAGGTGACCATCGCCGAACTTGATAGTACTTAATGAAAAATTAAAGGTTAAAAGCCGAACAAAAGTTGTGATCGATAATACACTGAATGTAAAAGGCACACTCGAACGAGCTTGCCAATTGAGGTTCAAACACCTGAAGCCTAAAACAAGAGAAAGTCGAGCTAGGGAGGAGCAGTTGGCGATTCACCGAATGTGATCGATGAGCCCGACTAACGTCACCTAGTGGGTCACGCATTGAGTTTTGGGCCAAATTTTTAGAAACTATAAATATTCCAAAAGAGAGAGAAAAAGAGGGTCAAATTTTTGGAGAGAGTTCCAAAGTTCTGAAGTTCAAAATATTTCAGAGAGAAACAATTTTTCCTTTGTAAAGAACACTTTTAGTTTTTGGGGTTTTCAACTTTTGTTTTTGAAATTTATAAATTGAAGTTGAATTCAAAGTGGGTTCGCTTGTAATTTCTTTAAGTTCATGTTCCCATGGATGCTATTATGCAAGGTATAATTTCTTTACATTTTGTCATGGGTGGCTAAAACTCCAAGATCTAGGGGTGCAATTATAGGGTTGGGTGTTGATTTAATGTAGTGGGTATTGTGTTATGCTCTGTTTTGTTATTGTTCATACAGATTTTGGATAATTAGCATTGGGTTAACTTATGTGTTAAGGTTGTAAACTTAATTCCTACTTACGATCTCCGGTTGATTCTAAAAAAGGATTGATTGGAGTGGATACTTAGTTTGATACTAGAAATTTAGGTTTGGTGTCTGTAACATTCTTGAAAATAGAGGTTATGGGTAGGATCTTTTTGCCCTACATCGAAAGAAAGAATAGAGTAAGGTATTGGGTTGTTTGGTATTACACATAGATGAGACCGAAAGGAGATTCTATGAACTGATGCCATGAGATCAAAAGATGATCAGTGTCATTGATGATGACCTAACCTATCCATGGATGCTCATCACTATAGAGCAACACAATTACCTCTATGTGATATACTATAAGCATTTCTCAATGGCAAATCAACTTCCATGGGAGTTCTATCTAATCTCAACATGGGTGCTACACCTAACCAATCTAAAACCTTAAAATAGTTTCCTTTTTCAATTAAAATAGCAATTGAAACTAATCAATGGTTATTAATCAACTCACCAACTCCATACACATTTCTCAAGCAAGCATAGAGATACAGACTAGAATTGTATTTGCAACCTCAATTCATAAATGTAAACATGATAAGCTAATTAAACATATTTCATATTAACAAAAAATGAGCATTTATAAGAACCCACATTAAATCTATTATCCAACTACACTCCACATCTCTAGCATAAAGGGGTTTAGCTACAAATACTTAAAATACAGAGAATTATACCAAAGAAGTAGTTGTCCATTCAGTCTGGATTATCGTGAATGGCAGAGCCCATCGGGTTCGTCAAACCTCATTCAACATATGAAGCCTTGAAGCAAAGTTTAAAAGGCAAGAAAAGAGAGAAGTCGGCAAAACCCTCAAAATTTCAAGAGCAAACTAGCCAAAAACCAAGATTTTAAGAATGTTCTAAGTATTGTGGGTTCAAAGTTGTCACGACCCAAATTCATAAGTCGTTGGCACCTATGTTCCCAACTAATAGGTAATCCAACCCAACATATTTTACCAATTTTAATTAACTAATGAGGTAAAAAGGTAATCAACGAGTAAAAAGCTCCAACACTAAGTTCTTTATAAATATGAAATGTGGAAAGCTAAAATACCACCCAAGAATTGGTGTCATAAGTACAAGAGCTTCTAAATATGGTGCAAGTCTGAAACTGAATGACAAATCCAAACATAAGGGATATCCTGTCTGAAAACTAAAATAACAGAATAAATAAAAGATAAAGGGAGGTGTAGGCCACGGAATAGCCAAGCAGCTCACCACAAGTCCAAGATACTCCAAGCTCGGACTCAAAAAGCTTCACGAGATGTGCTCGTACCCGGAATCGAATCTGCACCACAAAAGAGTGCATCAAGTGTAGTATCAGTACGAAACCACGTGTACCCAGTATATCTCATAGACCGACAACAAAGAAGTAGTGACCGGAGTTTATATAAGAAAATCAGTTCTTTACTTATACAAGTCTATATTTACCATTTAAGTTCACGTAATGTACAACCACCAATAAAGTATGTAATCAACAAGAATAAATTATGTAATTCGATGCAATGCAATGTGACACCATGAAATGATATACCTTAGATGTCAAGTATTCTCTCAACTGTACATACATGATACTCCTTGGAAATACATCGAGAGTTCATGACCCATGGAGACTCACGAGGTCCATCTACCGACACAGATGATCTCCACGTGTCTGCGCGGACAATTTCAACTCACTATCATAAAATTTAACAATTTCCCGCAAGGACAATCTCCACGTGCCCAAATTATAATCTTAATATCTCACCATCCCCAGCACGGACGATCTCCACGTGCCCAACTTATACCCAATATCATGTCAATTTATGTGCACGATATGACTTCAAACAAAGGGGATGATGATGCATCTCAATCAATCAAATATCAACATAATACATAACCACCTCAACTATCACAGATATATGGGTTCAATAAAGAACACAATCACACATAAGAAATCAAGTCAATAATACATCAGGTAATGCACATATGCTTTGGCATTCCCAAATTACAATCTGCATTCTATAGTAATAAACTTTCCCTTTATAACATCGGTACTCGTACCAATGCCCGTCACACCATTGGTACGAGACTCCCATATTTCGCCCTTACACATTGTCTATTCCATTTTTAATCTTTAATTAGAAAAATGTCTTTCAACAAAGTCTAAGAGTCTTAACATACCTTGAGTGCCGAACATGTGCCACGAATTGTCAAGACTTTTTCTTCCCTTTTCGTAAAGATTCAGAACGTTCCTAATCTGCCAATTATGTAATATTTGTAAGTAAGCAAGTTCATAGACACCCATATTGTTATAGGTCTAACATAGACACACAAACTCACTCATAATTCAATTCAAGCTCCTAATCTTGCTATAATTTATATTTCAATAATCATATTTGCTAAATTTGAAGCCTAGGGTTAAACCTCAATCTCTCCAAATATCCTAATTTACTAATGTTGATATAAAATAGTACACCTAACGTCTAATGATCGCAAGGATTCTCAACAGAAACCAAAATAAATTTTCACAAAAAGGGACGCTACACTTTTTTACAACACAATATTCTAGTTCCCTTCCAATATAGTCTTTAATAAGGATNTCTGAAACTAAAATGACAAATCCAAACATAAGGGATATCATGTCTGAATACTAAAATAACAGAATAAATAAAAGATAAAGGGAAGTGTGGGCCACGGAACAGCCAAGCAGCTCACCACAAGTCCAAGATACTCCACGAGATGTGCTCGTACTCGGAATCGAATCTACACCACAAAAGAGTGCAACAAGTGTAATATGAGCACGAAACCACGTGTACCCAGTATAGCTCATAGACCGACAACAAAGAAGTAGTGACCGTTGTTTATATAAGAAAATCAGTTCTTTACTTATACAAGTCTATATTTACCAATCAAGTTCACGTAATGTACAATCACCAATAAAGTATGTAATTAACAAGAATAAATTATGTAATAGGATGTAATGCAATGTGACACAATGAAATGATATGCCTCAGCTGTCAAGTATTCTCTCAACCGTATATACATGATACTCCTCAGAAATACATCCAGAGTTCATGACCCATGGGGGACTCGCGAGGTCCATATAACGACACAGATGATTTCCACATGTCTGTGCGGACAATCTCAACTCACTATCATAAAATTTAACAATTTCCCGCATGGACAATCTCTACGTGCCCAAATTATAATCTTAATATCTCACCATCCCCAGCACGGACGATCTCCACGTGCCCAACTTATACCCAATTTCATGTCAATGTATGTGCATGATATGACTTCAAACAAAGGGGATGATGATGCATCTCAATCAATCAAATATCAACATAATACATAACCACCTCAACTATCACAGATATACGGGTTCAATAAAGAACACAATCACACATAAGAAATCAAGTCAATAATACATCAGGTAATGCACATATGCTTTGGCATTCCCAAATTACAATCTGCATTCTATAGTAATAAACTTTCCCTTTATAACATCGGTACTCGTACCAATGCCCGTCACACCATTGGTACGAGACTCCCATATTTCGCCCTTACACATTGTCTATTCCATTTTTAATCTTTAATTAGAAAAATGTCTTTCAACAAAGTCTAAGAGTCTTAACATACCTTGAGTGCCGAACATGTGCCACGAATTGTCAAGACTTTTTCTTCCCTTTTCGTAAAGATTCAGAACGTTCCTAATCTGCCAATTATGTAATATTTGTAAGTAAGCAAGTTCATAGACACCCATATTGTTATAGGTCTAACATAGACACACAAACTCACTCATAATTCAATTCAAGCTCCTAATCTTGCTATAATTTATATTTCAATAATCATATTTGCTAAATTTGAAGCCTAGGGTTAAACCTCAATCTCTCCAAATATCCTAATTTACTAATGTTGATATAAAATAGTACACCTAACGTCTAATGATCGCAAGGATTCTCAACAGAAACCAAAATAAATTTTCACAAAAAGGGACGCTACACTTTTTTACAACACAATATTCTAGTTCCCTTCCAATATAGTCTTTAATAAGGATCCTAATCATTACCTAATGATTGAACCCTCCACCCTAATAACTCCATTATACCAGAAAAGGCAGCACGTTGAAGGCTTTCAATCTTCCAATTTGAAATCATATTTTCTTTCCTAATACTAATCTAATTGCTAACAATGCTAATAATCTAACTTATTTCTCCACTAACTATCATTATATTAATTATTTAATAAATATTTATTAACTAAATAATTGTAGTTACCGAATAGTTTAAAATTTCAATTTAATTTTTTCATGGAAAGAGTCAAAATAGTCCTAGAGCTCAAACCGACCTAGCGGGTCGTTACATCACCTACCAATTAAACAAACGTTCATCCTCAAACGGTAAAAGAATAGAACGCACCTGAACGCTAAAAAATCTGAGGATATTTACTCCTCATGTTTGACTCGGTCTCCCATGTAGCCTTCTCCACCGGACGATGCTTCCATTGAGCCTTTACTGAAGCAATCTCCTTCGACCTCAACTTTCTAATTTGCCTATCCAAAATGGTTATCGGCTCCTCCTCAAAAATCAAATTCTGATCAAGTAACACTGAATCCCATTGAATCACATGAGCACCACCCTGATGATACTTCTTCAGCATCAAGATATGAAATATAGGGTGAACATCCGACAAACCAGGTTGCAGAGCCAACTCATACGCCACCTCACCAATACGCTTAACAATTTCGAAAGGACCAATATACCTTGGGCTCAACTTTCCCTTCTTTCCAAATATCATCACACCCTTCATGGGCAAAACCTTCAATAGAACCCGCTCTCCAACCATGAACTCCAAATTACAAACCTTCTGATCTGCATAAATCTTTTGCCTACTCTTAGACATGAAAAGTCTATCTTGGATCAACTTGACCTTGTCCAAGGACTCCCTCAACAAATGTGTACCCCACGGTCTAACCTCAAATGCATCACCATACAAAGCTTCACATGGTGCCATCTCAATGCTTGAATGGTAACTATTATTCTAAGCAAACTTCATTAATGGCAAGAACTAATCCCAGTGACCACCAAAGTCAATCACACATGCCCGTAACATGTCCTCAAGAACCTGAATAGTCCATTCAGACTGACCATCCATCTGAGGGTTGAAGGGTGTACTAAGATCCAACCGAGTGCCCAACTCCTTCTGTAGAGACCTCCAGAAATGAGATGTAAAATGTGTGCCACTATCTGAAATAATAGAAATGGGAACCCCATGCAAATGAACTATCTCTTGAATATATATCTTGGCTAACTTCTCTGAATTATAGGTAGTCTGAACTAGTACGAAGTGTGCAGACTTAGTCAATCGATCCACGATGACCCATATAGCATCAAACTTACCCATAGTACGCGACAACCCTACCACAAAGTCCATAGTAATACGCTCCCACTTCTACTCAGGTATGGGCATCCAGGATTTTGGTGTTCATACTTCACTTGCTCACAATTCAACCACTGAGATACAAAATCTACTATGTCTTTCTTCATACAACACTACCAATAATGCTGCTTCAAGTTACGATACATCTTAGTAGCCCCAGATCAATAGAGTACCTCGAACTATGTGCCTCCTACATGATCAGTCTAGTCAAATCACTTATCCGAGGAACACAAATATGACCTTTTATCCTCAAAACTCCCTCACTATCAAGAATTGCATCCTTGGCTTCTCCCTTTGACACCTTGTCTCGCATTTTACATAAATCACCATCATCAAACTGTTAAGTCAAAATTTGCTCCAACAAGGATGACCTAGCCCCTCCACATAAGCCAAAACCTTACCAAATTCTAAAATATCAAGCCTCACAAAGCTATTGGCCAAGGAATGGACATCCCTAGCTAAAGGACGCTCGTCAACCTATAATGTGGCTAGACTACCTATACTTACCCCCTTTCGACTCAAGGCATCTGCTACCACATTTATCTTCCCTGGATGATAAAGAATAGTCATGTCGTAGTCTTTGAGCAACTCCAACCATCTTCGATGCCTCAAATTTAGATCCCTCTGATTGAATATATATTGGAGACTACGATGATCCGTGAAGACCTCACAATGTACCCCATAAAGATAATGCCTCCAAATCTTCAATGCAAACACTACAGCCGCCAACTCCAAGTCATGAGTGGGGTAATTCTTCTCATGAATCTTCAACTGCCTCGAAGCGTAAGCTATCACTTTCCCTTTCTGAATCAATACACAACCAAGACCAATCTGAGAAGCATCACAATATACAATAAAACCCTCTCCCTCCACATGTAGAGTTACAATCAGAGCAGTACTCAATAAAGTCTTAAGCTTTTGGAAACTCACCTTATGCTCATCAGGCCACTGAAATGTCACTTCCTTCTAGGTCAATCTAGTTAATGGCGATGCAATGGACGAGAACCCCTCTACAAATCGTCGATAATAACCTGCAAAGCCTAAGAAACTCTGAATCTCAGTAACTGAAGCAGGTCTGACCCAATCTCGAACTGCCTCAATCTTCTTACGATCCACCATAATACCTTCCTTGGACACTACATGTCCCAAGAATGCTACCGAACCAAGCCAAAACTCACAGTTCGAAAACTTTGCATAAAGTTTCTTCGCATTCAGAATTCCAAGCACATTCCTCAAATGATGCTCATGTTCCTCCTTACTACGAGAGCATATCAATATATCATCTATAAAGACAATAACAAAGGAATCCAAGTACGGTTTGAACACTCTGTTAATCAAATTCATAAAAGTTGTTGGGGCATTAGTCAATCCAAAAGACATCACCAAACACTCGTAATGGCCATAACATGTCTGAAAAGTTCTCTTACCTATATCCTCCGCCCTAACCTTCAGCTGATGATAGCCGGATCTTAAGACAATCTTGGAGAAAACTGAAGCACCATGCAACTGATCAAATAAATCATCAATATGAGGTATCGGGTACTTATTTATGATGGTTACCTTGTTCAACTATCTATAGTCAATACACATACGCATAGATCCATCTTTATTCTTCACAAATAACACTAGAGCACCCCATGGAGATACACTCGTTCTTATAAAACCCTTGCTTAACAAATCCTGCAACTGCTCATTCAACTCTTTCAATTCAACCGGTGCCATAAGTTAAGAAGGAATGGAAATAGGTTGAGTGCATGGCTCTACGTCAATACTAAAGTGAATATCATGATCAGGTGAAAGACCTGGTAACTCGGTCGGAAATAACTCCAAAAATGCACTCACCACCGGAATAGACTCAAGCATAGGAGTCTCAATGCTAGTATCTTGAATGTGCGCCAAGTAAGCCAAACATTCTCTCTCTACCTAGTGACGAGCCTTAAGAAATGATATCACCCCTTTAGGAGGGTGACTAAGAGAACCTCTCCATTCTACTATAGGAATTTTAGGCATAGCTAATGTAACTGTCTTGGCATGACAATTTAAAATTGCGTGATAAGGAGATAACCGATCCATACCAAGAATCACATCAAAATCTACCATATCTAAGACCTTTAAATTTGCATGAGTGTCATATCCCATCAAGGTAACTATACATAATCGATACACCCGATCTACCACTACAGAATCCCCAACAAGAGTAGAAACATATACCGAAAAATTAATAGACTCACATAATATATCCATGCTAGAAGCAAAATATGTGGACACATAAGAATAAGTAGAGCCTAGATCAAATAATACAGTAGTTGGTCGATGACAAACCGGAATAATACATGTGATAACAGCATCTGAAGCCTCAGCCTCTGGCATACCCAAAGAAGCATAACAGTGAGAACGACCACCCTCAGATTGTGAACCTCCATGACCACCACCTCGACCAGAAGAAGAACTACCTCTACCTGAATGAGAACCACCTCTACCACTCTGTACACCTTCCCTAGTTAGAGGTTGTGTAGCCCTGAAATTCGAAGCTTGAGAACTTTGATGTAAGCCCTCACGTCTGGTCCTAAGAAAGTCTCTCACAAAGTGTCCCATAGCACCACACTCAAAACAACCCTTACGAGACGTAGGCTGATGAGAGTAGCTTGAATGACCAGAATGTCCTCCACGACCTACAGGTCTAGAAGATGAACCCTGTAAACTATGCACCAAACTCGAAGAACTATGCCCAGCATAACCAGCCTCAGACGCTGGTATAGCAGCATGAATGGGTCTGCTAGACTGAGAGTGATAACCTCTCCCTAAGTATCCTCGACTCCTAAGCGAAGCACCACCATAATCACCTAAATGACGAAATGACGGGTCTTTTTGCCTTCAAGTTGCTCAAATCCCTCACGTCGAATCATCTCCAACTCCTTAGCAGCATATACCACCTTCTGGAATGGAACACCAGAAATAGCAACCTGAGAAACTCCCAAACAAATCGGAACAATCAGCCCTTGAACAAACCTTCTCGCTGTCTCAGCCTCGGTGGGAAGTATAATTGAAGAATACCTATCCAAGGCATGGAATTTACCCTCATACTCTGCGACTAACATATCATCTTGTTGCAAACCCTCGAACTCGCCCTCTTGCGCTCCCTCTCACTGCGTGGAACATACTTGGCTAGAAATACCTGAGTAAACTGAGTCCATGATAGTGGAGGGGATCCAGCTGGCCTACTACTAATATAATCCCTCCACCACTGCTTGGCAGAGCCAGTCATCTGAAACGTTATGTAGTCAACTCCATGAGGCTCCACTAATCCAAGATTATGCAACCTCTCATGACAACTAACTATAAATTCATATGCATCCTCAGTTAAGTCACCAGTATAAGTCGGGGGATTCATCAATCTAAACCTCCCGAACATCTTTTGTTCATCAATGGTCATGGAAGACCTGTTCCCCAAATGTGATGCAATACCTGGAAATTCAATACTATCTAAACGGGGAGCTACAACAGCAGCTGGCTGAGTCCTCAGAGTCTGAGAATCTAGAGCAACCATCGGATCTGGAGTCTGACCTCTAACACGGGTCTGTGAGGCATCAAAGGTGACAGGCACATTTCCCCCATGAGCCATCCCCTCTAGAAGTCCTAACATACGAGTCAAGGTATCTTGAAGCACTGGGGTGGCAATAATACTGGGTGGAGCCTAAGATGGTCCATCCCCCTCGACACGATCTTGCATATCCCCATGAATAACATCTGCATCAGGAGGTACTGTCCTATCATGGCCCTGGGTAGCTATTGGTACTTGTCCTTCCACGGGAGTTGCAATACGACCTCTACCCCGACCTCGACCTACACCTCGTCTCCTGACTCTACCTCGGATTGTGCTCCCAGCAGCAGGCACAGGAATAGGATCTTGATCACCGCTTGTAGATGTAGGAGACCTCACCATATGAGAGAATTAGATATCAAAATTAGAATTTCAACAAAGTCAAGTGTGCACGATAAGGAATGAAAGAATAGAATTTTCCTAAATGTCCTATAGCCTCTCGAAGATAGGTATGGACATCATCATACCAATCCATAAGACTCTACTAGATATTGCTCTTCTACTCGTGAGACTGATGAACCTAGGGTTGTGATACCAAATTGTCACCACCTAAATTCACAAGTCGTGATGGCACCTATGTTCCCAACCAATTGGTAAGCCAACCCAACGTATTTTACCAATTTTTATTAACTAATAAGGTAAAAAGGTAAACAACAAGTAAAAAGCTCCAACACTAACTAATTTATAAGTATGAAATGCGAAAAGCTAAAATACCACCTAAGAATTAGTGTCATAACTACAAGAGCTTCTAAATATGGTGCAAGTCTGAAACTAAAATGACAAATCCAAACATAAGGGATATCATGTCTGAATACTAAAATAACAGAATAAATAAAAGATAAAGGGAAGTGTGGGCCACGGAACAGCCAAGCAGCTCACCACAAGTCCAAGATACTCCACGAGATGTGCTCGTACTCGGAATCGAATCTACACCACAAAAGAGTGCAACAAGTGTAATATGAGCACGAAACCACGTGTACCCAGTATAGCTCATAGACCGACAACAAAGAAGTAGTGACCGTTGTTTATATAAGAAAATCAGTTCTTTACTTATACAAGTCTATATTTACCAATCAAGTTCACGTAATGTACAATCACCAATAAAGTATGTAATTAACAAGAATAAATTATGTAATAGGATGTAATGCAATGTGACACAATGAAATGATATGCCTCAGCTGTCAAGTATTCTCTCAACCGTATATACATGATACTCCTCAGAAATACATCCAGAGTTCATGACCCATGGGGGACTCGCGAGGTCCATATAACGACACAGATGATTTCCACATGTCTGTGCGGACAATCTCAACTCACTATCATAAAATTTAACAATTTCCCGCATGGACAATCTCTACGTGCCCAAATTATAATCTTAATATCTCACCATCCCCAGCACGGACGATCTCCACGTGCCCAACTTATACCCAATTTCATGTCAATGTATGTGCATGATATGACTTCAAACAAAGGGGATGATGATGCATCTCAATCAATCAAATATCAACATAATACATAACCACCTCAACTATCACAGATATACGGGTTCAATAAAGAACACAATCACACATAAGAAATCAAGTCAATAATACATCAGGTAATGCACATATGCTTTGGCATTCCCAAATTACAATCCGCATTCTATAGTAATAAACTTTCCCTTTATAACATCGGTACTCGTACCAATGCCCGTCACACCATTGGTACAAGACCCCTATATTTCGCCCTTACACATTGTCTATTCCATTTTAATCTTTAATTAGAAAAATGTCCTTCAACAAAGTCTAAAAGTCTTAACATACCTTGAGTGTCAAACACGTGCCACGAATCCTCAAGATTTTTCCTTCGCTTTTCACAAAGCTTCGAAACGTTCCCAATCTACCAGTTATGCAATATTTGTAAGTAAGTAAGTTCATAGACACCCATATTGTTATAGGTCTAACATAGACAAACAAACTCACTCATAATTCAATTCAAGCTCCTAATCTTGATATAATTTATTTTTCAAGAATCATATTTGCTAAATTTCAAACCTAGGATTAGGCCTCAATCTCTCCAAATATCCTAATATACTAATGCTGATATAATATAGTACACCTAACGTCTAATGATCGCAAGGATTTTCAATAGAAACAAAATAAATTTTCACAAAAAGGGACGCTACACTTTTTACAACACAACATTCTAGTTCCCTTCCAATATAGTCTTTAATAAGGATCCTAATCATTACTTAATGATTGACCCTTCCACCCTAATAACTCCATTATACCAGAAAAGGCACCACGTTGCAGCCTTTCAATTTTCCAATTTGAAATCATCTTTTCTTTCCTAATACTAAACTAATTGCTAACAATACTAATAATTAACCTTCACCGACTTTGACCCATTACTTCTTATCACATCATTTTTCATTTATTCGAACTAATATAAATTACTAATAATGTTTTTAAATTATAATATGCCATATTACTGTAATGGTATTCATCATTCAACAAGAATTTGAATACAAAATTGGTAATCTATAAAAACTTGTACCTGACGTTTTCACTTTGTCTTGCGGTGTCGCCCTTCCCCCTATCTCTGTTCTCTATCTGAAGGTCAAGGTATTAGACCAACTAACTTATTTCAATACATGGGCCAAGTGGTACAGGTATTAAAAAAAGGGTAAACAAATTATACATTTGTCCCATTAACTATCATTATATTAATTATTTAATAAATATTCGTTAACTAAATAATTATAGTTACCGAATAGTTTAAAATTTCCAATTAATTTTTTTACGGAAAGATTCAAAATAATCCTAGAGCTCAAAACGACCTAGCGGGTCGTTACATAAGTGTTGAAAGATACTTTATTGTTCTCTAGAAAATATTTTATACCCTCCCAAAAGTTGGCAAAAAATTATACTTTAAAGTTCATTCGGGCGATACTAGTTGGGATCGCCAACTAATTCGTTGAGTCACCGACTACTCTCTATTCTCGCCCTTTCTACATTTCTTCAAGGTTTCAAATGTGGAATGAGGTTCGGCGAGCTCGATGGGTTTCTCCGTTCATGATCGGCTAGTCGTCAATTCGTACCTATGATCGCCAAGTTGTTATCCATTTGTAGCAGAACTTTTAGAATATTTTTGCAAGGTCACCAAGGCTCATCGACCTTGTTGGAGAGTCTCTATTGGAGCCTTTTCCTCGTCGATCAGCTTTGAGATTTTTAATAGAAGTCTTAGTTATTTTTGGCGAGTCACCATTCACACTTGCAAGATTCAACTTTCTTTTCTTTTCTTTCTATGTTTTTGGCTTTTTTGCGTGCATTTGTCCTTTGCCTTGTCTTTAAGGCTTCATAGCTGCAATTCAATAGTTTAGTATCAGAAATGGACATACAAGGGCATCAAGGAAACTTTTAATGAACTAAAACGCCTTTAATGAGTCCAAAATGCATGACTCGTCAATTCCCTTGAACAATATTTTGGAGGTAAAGATATTTGATGTGGGGAAATCGACTTCATGGGTCATTTTCCACCTTCCAATAGGAACCAATTCATCCTTTTTGTTGTAGAGTACGTGTCAAAGTAGGTTGAGGTTGTGGTTCTTCCTAATAATGATTCAAAAATGGTCACTAAGTTCATAAAGAAGATAAAACATAATCACTCGTTTTACTCAGAACTTGAGTCACGATGGAACCTACCAATAGCCACCGATAGGTAAGCCGATCCATAGCCCGAAACAACAAGTAACATTTCTAGTGGGCAGAAATCCAAATTCAATGGATCATAAAACAATATAAGGAATACACATCGAAAAAAAAGAAGAAATGACGTAAATATATAGAACAAAACACGATCCAATCCCATGACCTGGTGGACGATGGTACAAAACTACTAAAATGAGTACAAGTTCAAAAATAAGCAAAATAAATATAGACTTGTCTCGAAAACAAAAGACTATCCAAAAGTATATAACAATAATTCATGAATAAGAGTTTAATAAATTGATAAAATACCAACTCATCAAGTACCATTTACATTTTTTATGTGTCTTCTAATTTTTTGTGTTGGTAATTATTATGACTTATAGTATCCTTCCAAAAGTGTATATATACATTTGTTACTTATCGATATTTATTAAATTGAAAATTTCATTTAAAATTTACTAATATCTTTTAAAATATTTCAATGCACTGACACTTTCACTAGTAATCTATCTATATTATCTTAAAACATGAACTCCCTAACTTGAATTTTAAATTACTATAATACCACCAATTTAAAACACTCAATTTATTATATATTTTATATTTTACATTAAATTATTTACATTATAAAGCATACACCTTTTCACATCAAAGAGTTATGAAATATTGAAAGACTTGTGACTTTTTCCAAAGGTTGAGGTTTTTTTAAACTTTTTGAAAGAGTTGTGACTTTTTCGAAGGATGGTGACTTTTCCAAAGAGTTGTTACTTTTTTGAAGGATTGTGACTTTTCCAAAGAGTTGTGATTTTTTCAATTACTTCATTTATTATTATTTGCTTAAACTATTGGTTTAATAATATTAGCATATTTTTTTTTAAAAAAAATAGTGTACTAAAACATCTGGAATAAATGTATAAATGCATGTTATACATTTATTCATGAGAAAATTTTAGAAATATATAATTACTTAACTACATCAGAAAAATACATTTCAAAAGCTACATTACAAATCTTTAACTCAAAACACAATCAAGTATACAATAATATGCATATTTATTTTTGAGAAAAGGGCCTAAAACCCCCCTCAACTATTTAAATTGGTAAAAAAATACCCTTTATTTACCTTTTGTCCCCCAAATACCTCCGACGTCAATCTTTTGGCTCAAAATACCTTTATTTCTAAAGGTTCACACTTATAAAGTGGATGAAAGGGTAATATTGTAACAAATCCCACAGTTTAAGGGTATTTTAGGCCCTTATTGTAACATCCCAATTTAAATAGTAACGCCCCTCAACTATTTAAATTCTAGAAATAGTCATCCTTTTTGGAAAGAATGAAAAATCTGGAAAATGGGTTAAGTTATGTTAAGTATGGTTTTTGGTCAACTTCAAACGACCATGCCTCCTAGATCAGGATGATTTAGGTGTGCTTCCAGATATCGTAGGAAATATTGTTGAATTATCTTTCCAGCGCCGCTGAGTTTGCGCAATTCCGAGTTCGTATGAGTGAGATATGCCCATTGGAAGTTCGATTGTTTGGATAAGGAAAGTCCAATCCAGATTTTTAAAGGGTAGTTTGGTATTTTCCTAGCCCAATTGTTTTATTTCATTTTTGGTAATTAAGTTAGGGTCTAATCAAAATTAGATCAGTTTACACTTTTACCAAAATACGCTAGGGCTTGGAGAAAAGAGAAAAGAGGAGAAAGGAGAAGAAAAATTCATAGTTCATCGAGTTCTTGGAGATTTTCATGTGGATTTCACCAAGGGTTAATCCCTACGAGGTATGTGAGACTTTCATAACATTGGGTTCATTCACCCACGTGAAAAACATGTTTATTTCAGCTTGAATTCATCCTAAAAGGGTTGAAAGTTTGATGTTCTTGATATGTATTCTTGAATTTGATGTTGTTCTTGAATAGGGCTGATATTGATTAGTTTTTGAGACCATTACGTAGAATTATAGAATCGTTTTGAGTTAGGTTCTTGGATACATTTTCTGGGTATTTGAATCTAAAGGGAATTGGGAACTAAGTTTAGGCGATTTGGGGCTGGAAAACAAAGAAGGAACAAGTCGAGCAAAATCTGGGTACCAGGTCCGCGATGCGGACCTATTCCTCAGATTTGGAAAATCCTCCCTCACGTCGCGGAGCGGTCACTGTAACGACTTGCAAATGATAGGTTGAACTAGAGCCTCATCATGTGGGTTAGTGTACCCTTAAGTGAATGTCTAGGCTGTTTTAGACCTTAATTGAGCAAGGAAGAAGTCTAGGGTGCAAGTAAGGACCTATGCTAGCAAGACATAGTGAAAGAAACCTTGTTCTTTGAGAGGCCTTTCGGCGATAGGACTTCATGATCGCCCAAAGGGTTGGGCGAGTTGCCCTTGTGCCTTAAGATCTCCTAGTGGGCTGTCCCATTTGGCCTAGATTCTAGAGCAAAGGGCGAGCTAAATTGCAGCTCGCCAAACAGGTTGACGGATCGCCCTTTAGCTCCCTAGATCACCTAGTAGACTGCCCAAATTCCAATCTCACTGGAATATTGGGTGAGCCAAGGGTGCATTTGGCGAGTTACCTAGTGCAAAGGGCGAGCCCAAGGGTCCAAAGGGTGAGCTCAAGCGGGCAAGGAGCAGAATTTTAAGTTAAAACGTTTTAGGTCCTTAGTTCTTTACCAAAGTTGACCCTACATTATTATATTCCTTTCCTAGCAACTATATAAGCTTATTAGACCTAATTTTACCTCATTTAATTCATTCAACCTAGAATTAAAAGAAAACCCACTTCATCCTCTCCATAGAATATTTCTCTCTCTAAGAAGAACCTCTATTGAAGAAGAAGCTAGGGTTGAAGCTAAGGTCAAGAACAAAGGCTCCACTGCTAAAGGATTGTCCTAGGGCTTGGATTAAGGTATGTTAAGATTTTCATCTATGGGTTCTTCCACCCATAGAGTCCCCTAGAATTTCCTCTAATTTGTGAAGAAGAACCCTAATCAAGCTAGGGTTACTTCCAATGTATGGGTTTTAGGTGGGTGTGATTCCAAACGGTTGGATACTACTCATATATGAATAATTTAGTGTTGATTCATGATATTATGTGGATTTTATATGAATTCCTTGGTTAACCCTAATTTTTAAAGTATGTGGGTTTATTCTTTTGGATGAGAAATTGATGATTCTTGCTAGATTCTCTTGAGTTATTATCACATATAGAAATTATCCAAGCATGGTAATATGAAATCATGAATTTAACTAGGCTTATGCATGTATGTTATAACATGAATTGAGATGATTGAATTTGGGACTTTTTGATAAGTTGGGCTTAGAATTACCTATGACTAAGGCTTGTGACTAGTATGTATTGTGATCTAGACTAGTATGTTGATGGTGGAGTAAAGTTGAATGTAGGTCTTGAAGTCATAATGTTGATCACTGGGGCTTAAAGAGTAAGTCTAATATGATGAGATAGCTTGCATGGATGTAGAATGTGGAAGGTCTTCTCACATAGAATGATGCTAGAGTGAAAGGCTAATTACCTAAAATGAATCATGCTTGTTAGAATAGAATAGCTTGAGGTTGAGTCTTATGATTCCTTCATGGATAATTGAATTATGTAGCTTGGGATGGTAGATCTCATGGTAGCTTGGGATTTGAGAAATTAAGCTCTCCTAAGGTTAGCTTGCACTAGCATTTGTAGGATGCTTTTCATGGTAGCTTGCATTAGTATAGGCATGGTAACCTAGGATTGAGGATCTATACTCTCCTATGGGTAGCTTGAACTAGCATTGTTAAAATGCACTACATGGTAGCTTGACTTGGTTAGACCAAGACCATTTCATGGTAGCTTAGGATTGAGACATCATACTCTCCTAAGGATAGCTTAGGTTTGAGGACTCATACTCCCCTAAGGGTAGCTTTCATCCTATTGAATTTTGCATGGTGGCTAGGTTGGTAAACTTGTATCCTTCCTAGGATAGCTTTGATTGCATGGTAAGGTATTTTCCATGATAGCTAGGTCTAGCCTAGTATGTGCTATTCTTTGATAGTCTAGAATGATAGATAGTAAGCATTGAGTAAGCTAGCCTAAAGGAGTACTTAGTATGAGTGGGAGTATGGGATGCGATTCATACATGGCACAAGTATGATTTGAAGCTACTTATGAAATGTCCACTTATGTAATGTATGCCTAGCTTGGATTGTTGTTACAGTTGCCAACCATGATATGAATGACTTAAGTTGATAGTTCCTTGTCAATACGAAGTAGGTCTATAGTGACACCTAGAGATGGTAAATATGAATAGGGTGACTTCAAGATATGCTTAGTGTGTGTGGTATTATGGGATGCCCCACATGCATTGCACAAGTGTGCCTTAAGGTTACTTGGGAGTGTTGTGCTCTTATGACATGAAAACCTAGGTCTTGACTATGAAGGTGGGCTATAACCAAGAATGACCAAAGAGAGGTACTTAGCTTAGATAGTATTATGGGATGATATCTTTGCCTTGCACAAGTATGCTTGGAGGTGGCTTGTGAAGTAGTTCACTTGAATATGAAAGACTAATGGTTGAAGTATGAAATTATGAATGTCTTATGTTGAATTGTGATGTTATGATACTTTATTGGAGTTATGTTATGAATATGTTATTATCTCTTATGATTATGTTTTATGTTGGTATGTTAGCTTTCATACGAGGCTAGGTTTCTAAGGCATTTGAAGACTTGAAGAATTGGTGGGTCCTCATAGCTTCAAGGACAAACCCACTATGTTTCTTTTATGTCATTTCCTATGTTTTAGACTTATTATGGGCCGTGTCCCAAGATTTTTATTCATATTATTCATAGATGGTTTTGAGACATAGACTTAGTAAAGACTTTTTGCTTTTATGAAATGTTTTCAATTGAATGTTTTAAAGAGAGTTTTAAATTTCCCCTACTTTTCTATGATTGTATGTTATGATGATGCTAAGGGATTGTATTAGACCCCTTCGGCGTCGAGTACGCCGTGTTACGTCTAGTGGGTACCCTTGGGTCGTGACAGTCACGGACCGTTCTGCATCAAAAATTATTTTCTTGACCAAAAATTTAAATACATCTACGCGTCGCGGACCTGCTTTTAGACAATGATTTCTTGATCTTTTCTCATGTTTAGCAATCTAAAAACACTCCTAAACATCATGAGATCTTTCCTAACACAAATCACAATCCTTGAATCCATAATTCAATTCAAGGAAATTAAAGAGTCAAGTCTAGAAGTTAATATTCAAGTCAAGAGAAGTTCATAAAGTATTTCAAAAGTCTTTCACAAACGTTTCAACTTTGTTTTAAGATTTAATCTTTGAGTTGAGTAAAGAGTAAGAGTAAAAGTTCATTTCTTCAAAGATTATACGAGAACTAAGAATTCCCAAGAGTTTAAAATATTTTCACATTTGAACAAGAAAGAAAAATATCAATTTCCAATAGAGCTTTTAACCTAAGTTTTGAGTAATTATATCAAACCAAAGAAAGAAGTTTTGTTTTAAAAACATATGAGCTAAGTATATTTTGGGAGTAGTATTGCACCGATATGGGGACGCGAGTTCATAATAACTCAAGTCCCCATAAACCATGTAGCCATCATGGGTAGTAAAGGATCATACTTTTTAGATGATTCCTTACATTCTTTTTAGAATAGACTAGTGGATCTACTTAGTTAAGGAGTTCTATATGACGGCAAAGTATAGGACAGTTCTGAAAGCGTGGGCAACACGATGATCACCACTTAGGCTCATAGTAGTGGTTGTCAGTTAGAGAAACTCCCACAGTATTACATTACTTTATTATATGAGTAAGTTGATTTGTTATTGCATTTTCTTTAACAAACTGAGTTGCTTTCTACTGTTTTAAAAAGCTTTCTATATATTGCATGTGTATTATTATTTTATATTGAGTTAAATTCTTCATGAGTTGAGTAAAACCAAGGTAAGTGTTCCTTTCAGATTCTTTCAAGTTTATGTTATGTTTAGCATTCCACTCGCATACTCGTACATTCAATGTACTGATGCTAGTTGGCCTGCATCTTATTATGATGCAAACACAGGTAACTAGGATCAGCATCCAGCGCCTCGTTAATCCAATTGAGCACTCAGAGTCAGTTGGTGAGCCTCATTGCTTTCCAAAGGACTCCTTTTTACTTTGCTTTTAGTATTTGTTAGGATGATCAGGGATCTTGTCCCAACATCCCTTTTTGTTTTAGAAGCTTCATAGACAATTAGTAGTTCAGTTGTCTTTACATTATTATTTCATATGTTAAGACTTGAGTTGCTATTTTGACCAAGTTGAATGTTTGACCTTTAAACATTCTAAGTTATTTTATTAAACAGTTGAGGAAGTGCATTTGATCATTGTAATAATGCTTAGATTTTTCCGCTGAGTAAGTAAGCCAGACCATCGCTTGGGGTCAACAATGGTTCTCGAGTGCCAGCCACGTCCATTGTGTAGGCTCAGAGCCCAGAGTTCAAGAGTCCTAGGTAGTCTATGAAGTTGTGTCTGTAGATTCCTAATTATCAATGTGAACCGCGCCACATCTATAATTAGGAGGCTGCAACAATTAGGAAATTACCTCACTTCTTTCACACTTATTTCGTGCATTAGAGTTTGATCTCTAAAAAGTTTCTTCTAATTCATGCTTTTGTGTCTGTTTTAATTAATCATGCCTCCACGAAGAGCTATTAGAGGTCGTCCTACTAGGCGTAATATTAAGGAGCAAGGGGTACCCAATGCAATGCACCTGAAGTGCAACCCCAAGGAGAAGTTACGAATGCTGAGTTTAGGGAAGAGATAAGAATGTTGGGTCAAGTTGTGACCAACCAAACTAGGCAGAGAGAGAACCAATAGGAAGGGAATGATACTTCGAGGATTTGTGAGTTCTTGAGGATGAATCCTCCAAGTTTCACTGGTTCAAGCACTACTAAGGATCTAGAGAACTTTATTGAGGAACTGCAAAAGGTATTTGAGTTCATGCACATTGCCAATCATGAACGAGTTGAGTTAGCTGCATATCAACTAAAGAATGTTGCTAGAACTTGGTTTGACCAGTGGAAAAAGGGTAGAGCTGAGGGAGCAACCTGTGAGTTGGGCTTGTTTTGAGGAGGCCTTCTTGGGGCGTTTCTTTCACCGAGAACTGAGAGAGGCCAAGGTACGAGATTTTCTTACTCTTAATCAAGATTTATTAAGTGTTCATGAGTATGGGTTGAAGTTCACCCAACTATCCCATTATGCTCCAGAGATGGTTGCTGGCATGAGGAGCAGGATGAGTTTATTTATTGTTGGGTTGAATCGTCTGACAAGTAAGGCAGCCATGCTAATAGGTTACATGGGCATAGCAAGGCTGATGATCCATGTACAACAAGTTGAGGAGGACCAGCTGAAGGATAGAGAAGAGTTTAAGTATAAGAAGGCTAAGACATCTGGGAATGAATCCGGGTAGCAAAAGAGTAATGCGAACCGGTCTTCTTTCTAATATAAGCAGAAAGGACCTGCTCAATCATCTGCTAGAGCACTGCACCAAGGAACAAATGTGAGTACAATAGTAAGAATTCTCAGAACTTCATAACTAGACCTGCGCATTCGCAAGGTAGTAAGGAACAAGGGGGAGCTAAGACTCCTGCATATGCTAAGTATGGCAGGGGCCACTCAGGGGTGTGTCGTGATGGCTCCACTGGTTGCTTCAAGTGTGGCTAGAACAGTCATTTTATGAGAGGGTGTCCTAAGAACAGGTAGAGTAATGGTAATGGGGGAAATAGAGCCTAGTCTTCTTCAGGTGCTCCACCAGACATAGTTGCATCTAGATAATCTACTTCATGGGCACGCAGAGGAGGAAACCGTCTTTATGCTATCACTAGTCGCCGAGAAAAGGAGGAGGATTCACCAAATTTTGTCACTAGTATTATCCAAGTCTTCAATTTTGATGTTCTTCCTGAGCAACTTCTTGAGCCCTTCAGTGTTTCTACACCTGTTGGTGAGTCTATTCTAGCAGAGAGAGTTGATCATGATTGTACCATTTTCGTCAATCACAAGAGTACCATCGCTGACTTAGTTGACTTAGATATGGTAGATTTTGATGTCACTCTAGGTATGGACTGGCTTCATACCTCTTATGCATCAATAGATCGTAGAACTCGAGTTGTTAAGTTCCAGTTTTCTAATGAACCAGTTATAGAAAGGAAGAGTGGTTCAGCAGTGCCTAAGAGTCATTTTATTTCGTACCTTAAGGCGAGAAAGTTAGTTTCCAAGGGGTGTGTCTATCATTTAGTCCGAGTTAATGACTCTAGTGTTGAGTTTCTAGAAGTCTTTCCAGATGATCTTCCTAGAGTCCCTCCTGAGAGAGAAATAGACTTCGACATAGATATTATTCTCGATACTCGTCCTATATCTATTCCACCATACAAGATGGCACCAGTAGAGTTAAAAGAGTTGAAAGAGAAGTTGAAAGTAAGGGAATGTGATATTCCTAAGACAGCATTCAGGACCCGTTATGGTCATTATAAGTTTCTGGTCATGTCGTTCAGTTTAACCAATGCACCTGTAGCATTCATGGACCTTATTAATAGAGTATTCAGGCCTTAATTAGATATGTTTGTTATCGTATTCATTGATGACATACTAATATGTTCAAGGAATGAGGGAGATCATGCTAGTCATCTCAGGGTAGTTCTCCAAACTCTAAAGGATAGAGAGTTGTATGCCAAGTTCTCTAAGTGTGAGTTTTGGCTTGAGTCTATGGCATTCTTAGGCCACATTGTTTCCGGTGATGGAATTAAAGTTGACACTCAGAAAATAGAGGCAATACAGAATTGGCCTAGACCCACATCTCTAACTGATATTAGGAGTTTCTTAGGGTAGGCTGGATATTATCAAAGGTTTGTCGATGGATTATCATTCATTTCATCTCATTTGAAAAAGTTGACTCAGAAAATAGTGAAGTTTCAATAGTCTGAAGCTTGTGAGAAAAGCTTTCAGGAATTGAAAAATAGAGGTTGGCTACTGCCCCAGTATTGACCTTAACAGAAGGGACGCAAGGCTTTGTGGTCTATTGTGATGCATCTAGAATTGGTCTGGGTTGTGTGTTAATACAGAATGGCAAAGTTATAGCTTATGCCTCCAGACAGTTGAAAGTTCATGAGAAGAATTACCCAACCCATGATCTAGAATAGGCTGCCATAGTATTTGCTTTGAAGATATGACGTCATTATCTTTATGGTGTTCATGTGGATGTATTCACTAATCACAAGAGTCTTCAGTAGGTTTTTACTCAGAAAGAGTTTAATCTCAGACAAAGGAGGTGGTTAGAGTTACTCAAGGATTATGACATGAGTATTCTTCATCACCCAGGTAAAGATAATGTTGTTGCTGATGCTTTAAGCAGGTTGTCTATGGGTAGTAACGCCCATTTTGAGGAAGATAAGAAAGAGTTAGCAAGAGATGTGCATAGGCTTGCACGATTGGGAGTTCGACTAATGGATTCCACAAAAGGAGGAGTAGTGGTGCTGAATGGGGTTGAATCATCATTAGTGTCAGAAGTAAAAGAGAAGCAAGACAAAGATCCTATTTTGCTTGAATTAAAGGCAAATTTTCATAAGCAAAAAGTTTTGGCTTTTGAACAAGGGAGAGATGGTGTATTGAGGTATCAAGGTAGGCTGTGTGTACCAAGGTTGGATGAACTCCAAGAGAGGATCATGGAAAAAGATCATAGCTCCAGATATTATGTCACACCCCGAGCCTATACCCTGGGAGGGACTGGAACTCGAGAACCGTGGTTGGCCCAAAGCAAAATCTTGGTTTGTCTTACTTACTTAGCGGAAGGCTTAACTCAACAAAGATACATGTATGAAATAAATTGGAATGTTATAAAGGAACATTCAACTGGCCATTAAGGCAAACTCAAGTCTCAACATAAGATAATGAAATTAAAAGATTAAAGAACTAACATATGACTACCTATCTATAAAGCCTCCAAACAACTGAGATGGATTTCGAGACAGGCCCACGACATCCTAACAAATGAAATACTAAAAAGTAAATGATAGCAAAGGAGCCCTCCGAAAAGCAAAGAGGCTCACCAACTGACTCTGAATGCTCAATTGGATCAACGAGGCGCTGGATGTTGATCCTGATTACCTGCGTTTGCATCATTAGAAGATGCAGGCCAACTGGCATCAGTACATTGAATGTACGAGTATGCGAGTTGGAATGCTAATCATAACTTAAGCTTGAAGGGAACTAAAGAACTCACCTGACTCAACTCAACTCAACATAACTGAACTTATTTCAATATAAAGCAGTTTAAAACAAGTGCAATATAAAGAAAAGTTGTTTAAAACATGATGTCAACTCTGTGTGTATACAAAGATACATATAACTCTGAAATGTATGTAAAAATACAATAAATTGTGTATATAAGAAAACAATTACTTATGTGGGAGTTTCTCTAACCGACAACCATCACTTAAGAGCTATTGTGATGATACAGCGTTTTGCCTCACGCTGACAAGGTCGTCCTATACCTTGCCTAGGGTATAGAACCTGAACTACTAAGTAGATCCACTAGTCTTATGCTAAAAAACACTAAAGAAATCATCTAAAAGTATAACCCTTTTCTGCCCATGATGGCTACATGGTTTATGGGGGATGTGAGTTGTCTGAACTCTCCCCCATATCAGTGCTCAATACTACTCCCAAAAAAAAATATGATACTAACTCTTATGTTTAAAAACATACTTCTTTATGTGATCTGAAATAATTGCTCAAAAACTTAGTTCAAAGGCCATCTTGGAAATCAAAGTTTCTTCTCTTGCTTAATTGTGAAAGCATTTTAAACCCTTTGGGAATACATAGTTCCCATATACTTTTAAAGAAATGAACTTCAATCTTTACTCAACTTGAACTTTAAGTCTTAAAACAAAGTTTAAAACATATGCAAAAGACTTCTTGAAAAGACTTGAAGAACTTCCTAGACTTGGCTCTTAACTTTCCTTCAATTTAAATTTATGGATTCAAGATTATGATTCATGTTTTTGGATGATTTCTATATGTTTAGAAGTAATTTAAAGTAGTTAGAATCAATAGGAAGTGTTGGTACACTTTAGAAGGACTTAAACGGATAAAACGACGAAAAACTGGTTAAAAACAATAATCCGGGTGCGTCCCTGGCACGCCGCGCCAGCCCCAACTTTCTGGGGCTCTAATCTAGCGCACTGCTGGTGCGGCGCGCCAGCCCCTCGGGAGCTACAGGGGCACGTCATGCCAGCCTCTCTTCGGGCAAAATTCTGACGAACTTTTGATTTCGTTTTCTGATCCTAAATCGATTTAATCCGATTCTTTTTCTCAAATTCACTTTAGATTCATGTACCCAAATCATATACATGAAATCTAACCCAAAAAACTCAAGGAAACAACAGTTTAACATCAAGAAACTTCTTAATCCCAACTCATATTCAAGAATGAAATCAATTCAAGAACAACTATCAAGAAAATCAAATTCTCAATCTTTTTAGGATGAAAATACGCTGAATTAAACATGCTTGGCGCGTGGGTGAACTAACTCAATGCTATGTGATCTCACATACCTTGTAGGGATCACCTCTTGACGAAATCCACAAGCGATTCCTTATGAAGACGACGAATCTTGAACTTTATTCTCCTTTCTCCTCTTTTCTCTTTTCTCCAAGCTCTAGTGTGAACTTCAACTTTTCTAAACTGACTAAAATCTGATTTGACCCCAATTAATTACCCAAAAATGAAATAAAATAATTGGGTAAGGAAAACACCATAATGCCCTTCAAAAATCCGGATTGCACTTTCCTTATTTAAACAGCCCAACTTCCAATGGGCACAACTCACTCATACGAACTCGGAATCGCGCAAACTCAGCGGCGTTGGAAAGATTGGTCCAAGATATTTTCTAAAATATCTAGAATCACACCTAAATCATATTGAGCTAGAAGTTATGGTCATTTGAAGTTGACCAAAAATCCAACTTAACATACTTGATAAATTTTCCAGATTTTTATAATCTTTCCAAAAATGACTATTTCCACTTTTTAATATCTTTCTAGTTCTTTCTAGTACGGGGTATTATAATAACTCCCCCTTGGGAACATTCGTACTCGAATGAGATTACTCTTACTAGGCTAAGGGTACAATATCTAACATTCAGTTCAACACCCAACAAGCAATGAAAATACAACATACCAACTTATAAATTAAAGAGTACTAAGAAAAGAATTAGTACCTTGATCTGGAATTTCTCCGGACTCGAAGAGATGTGGATATATCTTCTTCATATCCTCCTCATCTTCCCAAGTAGCTTCCTCAACAAATTGGTTCCTCCAAAGGACTTTGACTGATGCTACTTCCTTAGTCATCAACTTGCGAACTTGGCAATCTAGAATCTGAATCGGAATCTCTTCATAAGATAAGCTATCATTGATGCTAATATCTTCAGTTGGTATGATCAATGAAGGATCGCCTATGCACTTCTTCAACATAGAGATGTGAAAAATCAGATGAACCGCGGCTAACTCTTGGGGTAGCTCCAACTCATAAGTTACATTACCTACCCTTTTTGATATTCTGCAAGGACCAATATACCGGGGACTAAGCTTCCCCCTCTTACCAAATCTCATAACACCTTTCATGGGTGAAACTTTCAAGTATACCCAATCATCTACTTCAAACTCTAACTCTCTTCTCCTAACATTAGTGTAGGATTTCTTACAACTCTGCACCATTTTCAACCTCTCTCAAATCACTTTCACCTTCTTCATAGCTTGATGGACTGAATCTTATCCTATCGACTCTGCTTCACCAACTTCAAACCATCCAATAGGAGATCTGCATCTTCTCCCATAAAGAGCTTCATAAGGAGCCATTTGGATGCTAGAGTGGTAACTATTATTGTAAGCAAACTCAATAAGGGGTAGGTGATCATCCCAATTACCTTTGAAATCAATCACACAAGCCCTCAACATATCCTCTAAGGTCTAAATAGTGTGCTCTTCTTTCCCATCTGTCTGAGGATGAAAGGCAGTACTTAAGTTCACCTCTGAACCCAAACCTTTTTGGAATGACTTCCAAAACTGTGCAGTAAATTGCGCACCTCTATCTGAAATAATGGAGACCGAAACCCCATGAAGTCTAACTACTTCTTGAAGATATAACTTGGCATAGTCCTCTGTTGTCTGAGTGGTCTTTACTAGTAAAAAGTTGGCTGATTTTGTCATTATATCGACAATCACCCAAATAGAATCATGTTGCCTGCGAGACCTTGGTAAACCTGTGATGAAATCCATATTAATCATCTCTCACTTCCATTTCGGAAGTTCTATATTCTGGGCCATACCACCAGGCCTTTGATGCTCTACTTAACTTGTTGGCAATTCAAACACTTAGCAACAAACTCTGCAATGCCCTTCTTCATACTACTCCACTAATAAACGTCTCTCAAATTACGATACATCTTATGGAACTCGGATGAATGGAATATCAGGATCTATGGGCTTCCTTCATGATCCTCTCTTGGAGTTCATCCACCCTTGGTACACACAATCTACCTTGATATCTCAATACACCATCTCCCCGTTGTTCAAAAGCCAATACTTTTTGTTTATGAACATTTGTCTTCAATTCAAGAAAAATTGGGTCTTGGTCTCTTCTCTTTTACTTCTGACACTAATGAAGATTCATTCCCATTCATCACCACCACTCTTCCTTCTCTGTCTGATTCCCAAGCATGCAAGTCTATGCATATCTTTTGCTAACTCTCTCTTTTCTTCTTCAACATGGGCAGTACTACCCATGGGTTAGGTAGTTCTTCTCATGAACTTTTAATTGTCTGAAGGCATAAGCTATAACTTTTCCATTCTTCATTAACACGCAACCCAAACCAACTCTAGACGCATCACAATAGATAACAAAGCCTTCTATACCCTCTGGTAGGGTCAAAACTGGGGCAGTAGTCAACCTCTTTTTCAATTCCTGAAATCTTTTCTCACAAGCTTCAGACCATTGAAACTTTACTGTCTTCTGAGTTAGCTTGGTCAAAGGGGATGAAATAGATGGGAACCCCTCTACAAACCTTTTATAATAGCCAGCCAAACCCAAGAAACTCCAAATATCAGTTGGAGATGTGGGTCTAGGCCAATTCTGCACTGCCTCTATTTTTTGAGTATCAAGTTTAATTCCCCCTCCAAACACAATGTGGCCTTAGAATGCCACCAACTCTAGCCAAAACTCACACTTAGAGAACTTGGCATNTAGTCAACCTCTTTTTCAATTCCTGAAATCTTTTCTCACAAGCTTCAGACCATTGAAACTTTACTGTCTTCTGAGTTAGCTTGGTCAAAGGGGATGAAATAGATGGGAACCCCTCTACAAACCTTTTATAATAGCCAGCCAAACCCAAGAAACTCCAAATATCAGTTGGAGATGTGGGTCTAGGCCAATTCTGCACTGCCTCTATTTTTTGAGTATCAAGTTTAATTCCCCCTCCAAACACAATGTGGCCTTAGAATGCCACCAACTCTAGCCAAAACTCACACTTAGAGAACTTGGCATACAACTCTCTATCCTTTACAGTCTGGAGAACTATTCTGAGATGACTAGCATGGTCTTCTTCATTCCTTGAATAGATTAGTATATCATCAATGAATACGATAACAAACATATCTAAATAAGGTTTGAATACTCTATTCATAAGGTCCATGAATGTTGTAGGCACACTGGTCAAACCAAATGACATGACCATAAACTCATAATGACCATAACGGGTTCTGAAAGCTGTCTTTGGAATATCACATTCCCTCTTAACTGATGGTAGCCAGATCTGAGGTCTATCTTAGAGAAACAGGTGGCACCTTGAAGTTGAATGAAAAGATCATCAATCCTTGGAAGAGGATACTCATTTTTTATGGTAACCTTGTTCAACTGGCGGTAATCTATACACATCCTAAGGGAACCATCCTTCTTCCTTACAAATAAAATCGGAGCGCCCCAAGGTGAGACACTTGGTCAAATAAAACCCTTATCTAGGAGATCTTTCAACTGCTCATTCAACCTTTTTAACTCTCCTGGTGCAATTTTGTATAGCGGAATAGATATAGGAGGAGTATCTGGAAGAAGGTCTATATCGAAGTCTATATCTCTTTCAGGAGGGACTCCGGGAAGATCATCTGGAAAAACTTCTAGAAACTCTCTTACTACTGAAACTGACTAAATATGAGGTATCTCAACACTAGAGTCATTAACTTGGACCAAGTGATAGACACACCCTTTAGAAACTAACTTCCTCGCCTTAAGGTACGAAATAAAACAACCTTAGGCACTGCTGAACTGCTTTTCCACTCTAAGACTGGCTCATTTGGAAACTGGAACTTGACAACTCGAGTTCTACAATCAACTGAGGCATAACAGGCATGTAGCCAGTCCATACCAACAATGACATCAAAATCTACCATGTCTAACTCAACTTGATCAGCCATACTACTCTTATGATTGACGGAAATGGGACAATCACGATATACCCTCTCTGCTAGAATAGACTCACCGACAGGTGTAGAAACACTTAATGGTTCACTAAATTGCTCAGTAATAACATCAAAATTCATCGCAACGTAAGGATTTACAAAGGATAAACTCGCTCATGGGTCTAGCAAAGCATAACAGTAAAGTTAAAGACTTGGATCATACCAGTGACAACATCTGGCGAATCCTCTTACTCTTGGTGACTATTGATAATGTATAAGCGGTTTGTTCCTCTGCTAGTACTAGAAGTAGCCCCTCTAGGTGCAGCTCTGTCTGGTGGAGCAACTGAAAAAGACTGGGCTCTATTGCCCCTATTACAGTTACCCTGCCTGTTCTTTGGACACCATCGCATGAAATGCCCATTATGGCCACACTTGAAACAACCAGTGGAGCCCTCACAACATGTACCTGAGTGGTTCCTACCACACTTAGCGCAGGCATGAGGCTTACTACCCCCTTGCGCCACACTACCCTGAGAATAGGCAGGTTTGGTTCTGAAATTCTGACTATTATACTCACTTTTGTTCTTAGGTGCAAGTGCACTAGCAGATGATGGAGCAGGTCCGTTCTGTTTCTGTTGGAAAGATGACCGGTTGGCATTATTCTTCTGTTGCCCGGACTCATTCCATGTCTTAGCTCTCTTATTCTTGAACTCCTCTCTATCCATCAGCTTCTCTTCCTCAACCTACTCCACATAGACAATCAACCTTGATAAATCCATGTCACCTATTAGCATTGCAGCCCCACCTTCCTTACTTGACAAACGAAACAACCCAGCAACAAAAAAGTTCATTCTACTGCTCATATCTGTAACCATCTCCGGAGCATAACGGGATAGTTGGGTGAACTTCAACCCATACTCATGAAGACTTAGTGACTCTTGCTTAAGGGTAAGGAACTCTCGTACCTTAGCCTCTTTCTGTTCTCAGGGAAAGAAACGCCCCAAGAACACCTCCTCAAAACAAGCCCAACTCGTAGGTGGTGCATCCTCAGCTCGGTTCTTCTTCCATTGATTGAATCAAATCCTAGTGACACCCTTCATTTGGTATGCAGTTAGTTCCACCCTCTCAGTATCAACAATATGCATGACCTCAAACACCTTTTGCAGCTCCTCAATAAAGTTCTATGGATCTTCGGTAGTGCTTGAACCAGGGAAACTTGGAGGGTTCATTCTCAAGAACTCACGAATCCTCAAAGTGTCACCTACTTCCTGGCGATTCCCTCTCTGTTGCCCATCTTGGTTGGTCACAACTTGGCTCAGCATCCTTACCGCTTCCCAGAACTCAACATTGGTCTCTTCTCCTTGGGGTTGCGCTTCAGGTGCATTGGGTACCCCTTGCTCCTCAACATTACGCCTAGCAGGACGACCTCTGATAGCTCATCTGTCATGCCCCAAAATAGGGGGCATAACTGGCACTCGATACCCTAATACATCAAGTTACCCACTAAATCATACTAGCTAAACCCAATTTGTGAGGCAAAAAGATTGGGCAACACAACCTCTAAAAAGTGAAGCATGGACCTAGAGGTCATGACCTGAAAGAGAATAACCATACAAAAAATGGTAGACAAACCAAAAAAAAAAATAAAGATGTACTATCTAGTCAACGAGGCCACAACTGAAAACATACCTACTTACACACATATATATACATGCCAAACTATTGGCTGGAGGTTGAAACATACAAAAAGAAAACCCAGAATATTGTGTCCACAATAGCCTCTATGAGTGACATAAGCATTGTTGGGACAAGTCCCTGACTATACCCAAACTGTACAACATAAGTAAACATCCTCTGATAGCCCAAGGATAAGATGGAGTTTACCAACTCACAGTTGAACCTGAATCTTAGCGGGTGGGTCGATTAGAGTCCCTGCCTGTACCTGCTTGCACAAAACAAAAAACAGTGTCCCCAGGCAAAGGGACGTCAGTACGAATAAAAATGTACTGGTATGTAAAGCGAAAAGTAAAATCATAAATATTTACCGTAAAAGGGTAATAGAGATACCACCTGAAACTAAAACCCAAATAATCTCCATAGCTGACCTTTAGCCCCCTACTACTTAAATATGCATGGTATGCTCGTATAATCGTATGTCGTGAATACATATATATATAGATACAAATGCATGACATACCCAACCAAATGCTAGCAATGGTGATGCTTTCCGGTAGTGAACCGGCATCATATTCGCCAACTTGTGGTGATCTGTGTCTCATACATATAAATATAAGCAATAGGCCACATACCTCCCAATTATAGCTCAGGATTAGAATGAATAGCATGTCATGTCATGGATTTATAACACCTATGAGTTACTGTTGTCATGTTGCCAATCTTGGCCCGTTTGTAGTCTTATTCTCATAACCCCATAATAATTTTCGTATAACATATAACAATCTCATGGAACTTGATATGTTCTTCCAAATAAGCTTGAAAAGTTAACTCGAATTTTAGAAGGATAACCTAACCTTGTTGATATTCATAACAAGTTTAAGGTGACTTACTTATTCCTAACTTGGTTCCTAGATAAGTTATAAAAGAAATATTTCAAAAACCAAGTGCACTAATAGTTTACATTTAAATTATATTTGAGAGTTTTGAAGATCATGAGCTACCTTAAAAAAAAAATTAATAATAACCTTAGTGGAGAAAGAGGTCTGGTCACAAGTATTAAGGGTCTCGCGTGATATTTTAAGTCACATCACCCAAGGAAGAATACAAATTCATACGTGCGGACATATAATCAAGGAAACTGATAAAATGACATGTAGATGTTCAACACTTTATTTATCCGAACGAGTGAAATATCAAAATAACAGAATCATGAAAATAATTTAGTTGAGATCCCAATGCCTTTCACTGAAGGTCTTTCCAGCAAGAGAATAGCAAAATATCACATTCGGCGTTTTAGGAATTTCCCAGGAGTGGTGCTAAAATGAGGGACGTCGCTTCGCCTTAATATACCTTTTCAATGAACACTTGAATGGCCATAACTTCTTCACGAAAGTTGTTCCTTACGTCCTAAAATTCGCAAATACTATATATAAACAGCTGGTACACACCTATAAACAATTCATAATTGTTCTTAAATCTGCAGATTTGCCAAATGGCCTCAACTTGACGAAATGTCCATAACAGTTAATAAAAACAATCATAAAAGTGTCTCGAGATGATTACCTTAGTTAACCAAGTATAAATCTTGAAGAAACACCAATAACTACAAATTTATATCTTCAAAAACTTGCTCAAAACGCAGCTAATAGAAGGGGAAAACGATTGCCACGTGTAGAGATCACGTTTCTAGGCACGGGGCAATCTTTAATGGTAGAAATCGTCAAAAACTAACCTTGTTCATGCAAGTACTCCATAGGAACCCTCTCTTAAGCTTTCTTTCTGGTTTGGAAGTAGAATGAAATGTTTTCATGGCTTAAAACGTTGAGTAAGCCGACATACCACATTTTTACCCAACCCAGATTCTGCCCCAGCAGTCCGTAGTAAAACCCTCATAACGTTTTACTCCGATGTCGGTTGGATACGGGGTTTTGTGTGTTGCAAACTAGACTCATAGGTCTTTGATTTAATGGGTGATAGGCTTTCTAACTCATTATATATTTGGAGAAAACATCCAAGACATTTTACCCAAAGTTAAGAAAATATTATTAGAGAAACTTCGATAACTTTTGCCGACTTTAGTTTCACTAATTTTCTTGACTTCCAAACTTAACATACGACCCTTGTGCTATTATAGTACCTCATAACACACTATTCTTAGCATGTTTTACACTCATAGGCTTATCCACAAGGTATGGGACAAGTTAAACCTTTCAAACGGGCGAAGTTCTACCAGAGCCATTTTTTTTATCATGAACATTGTTTGAGGGGTCCCTTTGACCTAAAACTTTAGTTTAGTTCCTTGATATTGCCACCTACTTGCAATCTTAATCTCTAATGTATGATACAAAGTCATATACACCTCATATAACCATGCCATACTATATCACATATATTATGCACGATTAGAGAAAAAGTATGGGATCTTACATTCTCCCCACCCCCTTATGAACATTCGCCCACGAATAGATCTAGACAATTCCTTGGTTGTATTTTCTTTTTTTTCTCACAGTACTTTATTTGTGAGTCTATATTTGTTACAGTCACAAACCTGAAGTCAAATTCTAAAAATTTTAACTACTAAGCTTTGCATAGCTATCACGTAAAAAGACATATAAATTTCACCTTCAAGCTACTTAAAATCCAACTAGGTCGTTGTGAAGAAATAATTGCCAATAATTGAAATGTGACTCACCTTAAGTCGTAAACAGTTGAGGGTACTCCTTCCTCATTTCCTCTTCTGCTTCCCAAGTCATTTCCTCGACGTTGTTATTTCTCCATAACACTTTCACAGAAGCTACATCTTTATTTCAAAGCTTTCTTACTTGCCGATCAAAAATCGCTATTGGTACTTCTGCATAAGATAAATCCTCAGTGATACAAATTGTCACACCCCTAACTAGAAAGGGGCAGACATCAAGGATATATACAAGCACCTGCTAAATATCTTACTAATCTCATGCCAAAGCTGAAGATTCATAAGCAGCAAAACCTATATGAAGACACATACTAAAACATAGATAAAAAAAAGGCCCGTTGGGCTACTTTACAACGGAAACAATACTAAGTCTACGAATCCTCTAAAGAGTATGCCTCTGAGAATCTGATAACTAGTCAGGACAGGGGCCCGACATACCCATTCTGATATATGTACATACGTAGCAAAATATAGGCTCTAAATATCTGATAGCTCCAGGTAGAGGTGGAGCTTACCAACTGCTAAACTAGAAGTATCTAGTCTACTGAAAATGCTTGTTGTCCTGAGCACCTGAGCCTGTAGTGATACAAATGAAATGCCAAAATAATAGGGACGTCAGTACATACAAAACATGTATTGGTATGTAAATCAAACTGAATAACAAGTAGACATCAAATATCATGATAGGCAAATTTGAGCATGTGTATGCAGGAGACACAATCCATAACTGGAATTGTGACCAACCTCAAGAGTCCTCATCGAACGTTTCATGGCTTGGTCATTTATATATATATATATAATACCTATAATTTTCCTAAGTGATATTTTTACTTCATTATATCGTTTCTTGGCTATTTGTAAAGCTAACTGTCAGGGAATCACATGATGGCATACTGACAGCAATTAGTGAACCCTGTATGGCATCTGTAGCCCACTGTCATGACCACGTGTGAAATCTCATAGTCTGGTAACGAAGTCTATCAAGGTACGCCCCCAGGGATCCTGTATAGTCTGCCCGCAACCCTATATCAGTCAGGTGAATCCACGACGGTAAATTCCAGCTGACTATATCTGAATTCTGTGCACAGAGTAGCGTCGTACGTAGTAGCCCTAAATATACCCACCCTACGCTGCAGAGTAGTCTATAATCTTAACTGCTTGAAATTATTTATAATAATTAATTCATTAGTCATATAGCTCGTGCTACAATTTGTAATTACATTCTTTAGCTTGAGAATCATATATCTTGTGACCTATGCACTTACGAACAGTTTGTGGCTGGTTGCTTTCTTTAAATTTATGCAACATGTACACCGCTAACTTCTAAGAGTTCCAACTGTAGGCAAATGTAGTTATGTGAAACATATTGCTTCTTTGAAGAGTACTATAACTCTATAGATTCGGGACTCAACCTTAGAGGGTTTATAAAATAGGATAACTTTCTTTCAAGTATCATAGAATCTATAGTGACATTTATCGGAAGAAAATGTAAGTTTAGGTCGTGCCTTAAGGGGAAAAGAGGTTTTAGCTTTACATAACTTAATTCGGGACTTACTACCTTACGTCGTCAAACTCCTTTGCTGAAAACTTTTATCTATAACATAAAATCATAAAACGATAGTATAAGAAACTAATCAAGAGTCACAACAATGTCAAAAACACAATAATGGTTCGCGAGCGACAATCTCAACAATTACCATAGATGAGTGGTGTATCACCACACCCTTCTCTTTCTCTACTTTTCAAGTACACTTATGACCCATTTCCATATTCAGTATTACTCCTCATCCTTTAACCATAAGGAACCAGCCCCCTTAATCATCCACACTTATCATAAAAGTAAAACTCAAGGCCTCAATCACCATCCCACCGGTTCCTTGTTAACGGTGTCAAATTCCTTTATAAGCTCATAGTTTAAGTTGGTAGAGAACTAATTCAATAAATGAAAATAATAGGAGCTCATATAACCAGCTACAACATATTCTTAGCCAGTTAGGAATTTTATCAAACACTTGGTGAGCGACAAAGTTTCAAGAACTATAATAGTCACGCTCTCTATACTTCCCCTTCTGTTTTAATGTAACCAGCTTACTTCCCCAATACAATACCATTGACCCCTCATTTGGTCAAAACAACAGCCAACACTACCTTCTACAAACTCCCTCCTCGCCAAAACATCAAATACAATGGGTAAAACATGGACTCACGGCTTCCTATCACCGTCCCGTGAGTCCTACTCGCAAATTATACTTAAAGCATCCTTGGAATGCTATTTATGAAGATAGAAGAGGATTCATACCTATATATCAAATAAAAGCATCCCCTTCCCTTCTTTATTCTCCAAGAACAATACTTTTTCCTTCAAGAAAACATTTAGCTAAGTATATCTATAGGTCTATGGAGAGGAAGACACTTGATTCTTGAAGAAACCAACTTACCTTAAGCTTTGGTGGATTGAAGAAGAGAAAAACTTGAAGAAATAACTTGAAACCAGTCCTTACACATTCTTGATTATAAGATAAAGTATATCCCAAACTTCTAATATAAAAACAACAAGTTTGGCCGACTTTCTCTAAAGTGCCACATGTCCCGCAGTGATTGGGCAGTGCGCGCGTCTGTCGTAGAATGAACATAACTTTTTACTCCGATATTGTTTTAACGAGAGGTTTGTTTTGATGGAAGCTAGACTCAAATACCTTCAATTGGATAGGTTGTAGGCCCTCTAAGTCGTTATATATTAGGAGATATGCTCGTTCAAAGTCAGATGAGAAATGAGATCATTTGTAGTATTCTTCCACAATGAACCTTTAAATTTTAATCTTTTCTTTAATGATCTCTTTGACCTAAAACTTTTGTTTAACCCTTCAAATGACTAAATGTAAGGGTTACATGGTATTCTTAACCATTCTCAATGATATACCTCCCCCGATATCACATGTATGCATTGGTGTTTAGGAGTCGCAAATGTATTTTAAGTTACGGGATATTACATTATCCCCCCATTGGATCATTCGTCCTCGAATGAATTTTAAAAAAAATTGGCAGATTTTCCTTTGTAAACATGCCTATCCAAAACCTTTCTTCCAACAAAAATATACACTCAATGTTTCACAGAGCATCACCACGTAATAATATGATACGGATATTCACTAGGCTCTGCTTGGCCTTATAAAAATTGAAACTACACTAACTAATATAATATACCTTATATTGTAGATGTTTCAACTCTGAGGAACATGTGGTGTTTGTATCAAGTACCTGAACATATAACATATAATAAAGCAATACTACAAAGTACAGGCAAAACAGATACTCAAATAAGAGGAGTTATGACTTTAAGAACCTTTGTGTGGCTACTGAAATAAGTGGGGATACTTGGCCCTCATGTCAGCCTCTACTTCCGTGTGGCTTCTTCTATATTCTGACTTCTCCAAAGTACCTTGACTAATGCTACGTCTTTTGTCCTCAACTTCCTGACATGTCGATCCAATATTGCCACTAGGACTTCCTCATAAGATAAGATAAGTGTTCTGATAATTCCATACCTTCTATGGGAATAACCTGTGTAGGATCTGCCAAGCATTTGCATAACATCAACACATGGAAGACTGGGTGTACTGCAGCTAACTCTCAAGGCAAATCCACCTCATAGGCTACCTGGCCAACTCTACGTATAACTTTATATGGCCCAATATACCTGGGGCTCAACTTACCTTTCCTCCCAAATTCTCATAATGCCCTTCATAGGGGATACTTTCAAGAATACTCAGTCATCAACCTGGAACTCTATGTCTCTACCGTGTACGTCTGCATATGATTTTTGTCGACTCTGAGCCATTTTCAGTTGCTCTTTTATCAACTTTACTTTTTCAACGGCTTGGTGAACAAGGCCTGGTCCTAATATTTGAGTTTCATAACCAATAAGCGATCTACACCGACACCCATAGAGTGCTTCAAATGAAGCCATGCCAATGCTTGAATGATAATTATTATTGTAGGAAAATTCTATCAAGGGCATATGATCATCCCAATTACCTTTTAAAGTCTAAAACACATTCTCTCAATATATCTTCGAGTGTTTGAATAGTGCATTCAGCTTGGTCGTCTGTTTGTGGGTGAAATGCAATGCTAAGGTTCACCTGTGTGCCCAAACTCTTCTGGAATGATCCCCAAAAATGTGTTGTAAATTGGGCACCCCTATCTGAAATAATAGATAGTGGAGTCCCATGCAAGCGAACAACTTCCCTTGCATATAGCTTGGCATATTCTTTGGTTGTGCTACTGGATTAAACTGGCATGAAGTGGGTTGATTTCGTCAACCGATCAATGATCACCCAAATGGAATCATGTCTCTTAAAAGAGAAAGGCAAACCTGTAATGAAATCCATATTAATAGCATCCCATTTCCATATTGGAATGTCCATAGTCTGAGCTAGGCCACCGGGCCTCTGATGTTCTACTTTGACTTGTTGGCAATTGGAGCATTGTGCCACGTATTCCGCAATATTCCTTTTCATGTCATTCCACCAGTAGACCTCCTTAAGGTCATGATACATCTTTGTGGAGCCTGGATGAATTAAGTATTAGGAACAATGTGCTTCATCTATGATTTTCTGCCTTAACCCATCTATATTTGGAACACACAGTCTGCCTTAGCATCTCAAGGTGCCATCTTCTGCTAAATTGAATGCAGTAACTCGGTGCTCACGAATCCCTTCTTGATACTGTAGAAATATTGGATCATCATACTGTTTCTCTTTCACCAATGCCACTAATGATGATTCGCTAGTATTCTGCACTACTACGCCTCCATCTTCAGCTTCAAGAAGTCGAACTCCCAAGCTAGCTAATTTGTGAACATCTCGTACTACTTCCTATTAAACACATGGTAAATGTACTAGACTTCCCATAGATAGTTGACTAAAAGCATCTTCTACCACGTTAGCTTTACCTGGGTGGTAGAGGATGTTCACATCATAGTCCTTCAACAACTCTAGCCACCTTCTTTTCCTGATATTCAAATCTTTTTGCTTGAAAAGATATTGGAGACACTTATGATCTGTAAAAATATCAACATGTACCCCATACAAATAGTGTCGCCAAATCTTAAGCGCAAATACCACTACAGCAAGCTCCAAATCATGAGTGGGGTAGTTTTGTTCGTGTTTCTTCAATTGTTAAGAAGTGTATGCTATCACCTTCCCTTGCTGCATTAAGACGCACCCTAGGCCAATGCCTGAAGCATCAGAATAAACTACATACCCTTATGTACCCTCTGGTAAGGACAATACTGGCGCCTTAGTCAATCTATTTTTCAGCTCTTGGAAGCTTTTCTCACACGCATTGGACCACTGGAACTTCACTGCCTTTTGCATCAACTTGGTCAATGGTGCAGAAATAGAGGAGAATCCCTCTACAAACCTGTGGTAATATCCAGCAAGTCCCAAGAAACTACGCACCTCCGTCGGAGTAGTAGGTTGAGGCCAACTCTTTACAGCCTCAATCTTTTTGGGAGTCTACTCTAATGCCTTCACTAGAGACCACATGGCCAAGAAAAGCCACAGAGTTCATCCAGAATTCACATTTCGAGAACTTGGCATATAGTTGGTGCTCTCTGAGTGTTTGTAGGCCAGCTCTCAAGTGATTTGCATGTTCTCTGGCATCACGTGAATTTATCAAGATGTCATCTATAAATACAATCACATACATATCAAGAAAAGGCTTGAAAACCCTATTCATAATATCCATAAAGGTTGTTGGAGCATTTGTTAGTCCAAATGAAATGACAAGGAACTCAAAGTGTCCATATCTCATTCGGAAGGCTGTTTTGGGAATATCTACTTCTCGAATCTTTAGCTGATAATATCCGGGTCTCAAGTCAATCTTTGAAAAGCACTTAGCTCCTTGCAATTGATCAAATAGATCATATATCCTTGGAAGGGGATATTTGTTGTATATCGTCACTTTATTAAGCTGTTTGTAATCTATACACATCCGCATCGGTCCATCCTTCTTGAGTACAAATGGTACTAGAGCACCCCAAAGCGATATGCTAGGGCGAATGAAACCTTTGTCAATCAAATCTTTCAGCTTCTCCTTTAGCTCTTTCAATTCTGTTGGGGCCATTCTATAAGGCGGAATGGATATAGGCTGGGTACCGGGATCTACGTCAATACCAAAATCAATCTCTCTAATTGGAGGTAGTCCAGGAAGTTCGTCAGGAAACACATCTGGATATTCATTCATAACGGCCACAGAATGAAGAGTCGCCATCTGTTTCTCAGCTTGAAGGTCTCTTACATGGACAAGGTGATATAAACACCCTTTGTCTATAAAATTTTATGCCTTAAGATAGGAAATAAACCTTTCTCTAGGCATCATAGCATTACCCTTCCACTCTAGGACTGGCTCGCCCGGGAGATGGAATCGAACAACTTTGGCTCCGCAATCAACTGTTGCATAACAAGATGACAACCAATCCATGCCTATAATGACATCAAAATCAACCATTTCTAGCTCTATCAAATTTTCCAATGTGTCACGACCACATATTGTTACTAGGCACCGTAATAGATCCTTCTAGCTATAACAGAGTCTTTGTAGCGATCTTTTCAAAATGATACCACTACTTAAACAAGAAATCTAATTAAATACTTGCGACATTTAAAACTAATTAATGAGGGAACACTGATTTTAATCTAGTAGAGGGATTAGATTCATAACGAACTCCAAAAAAAAGAAAATATAACATTTAAGCAATTAACCGACCAGATCTTCATGCATATGTTAACCTCACACTCGAGGGTGAAATAACAAGAATATTACAAGCTTCACACAACTTTCAAGACATATAGCAAATTAGTATATTACAAGACTTGGGTTTATACACCCCAAAAAGATAAAAACGTATAACCATACTTATATTACAACTCATGGTGACATGACCAAATTAGCCCTCAAAATCTCCTGTAAATATACAGCACAAGGATCATGTACAAGTCCCAAGGTTATACGAAATATATATGCCTATATGCAAATGTGATCTTCCTTAAGGCTTTCAAAATCTCCATCATCAATGGACAGCTTCAAGCATCATCGCGAACAGCCCCTACAATAGAAACAACTATCGCTAAGCATATAGCTTAGTGGTGTACAAACTATAGGTTTGGAGCCCTTAAATTCACCAAGTTATCATTCTCAAGTCAAGGGCAGCACGATCGAAACAAAATCAGTAAATCAAGTAAACAATTTACAAGGAGTATCAAGTTCAATATATAAAGGTCTAAATGTCAAGAATGCTCATAGCACAACTTTTCAAGAGATTCAACCAATATATACATCATGTCGTCACACCAAGCACGAGCGGGTATCAAGAAGGGTCAAAACCCAATAATCAAGAGAACCAAGAATCATATACAAAAATGGCTTCTTAGTTCGTACTTAAAATGGACAACTTCCATTCTTAAGACGAACTAAAAATATAGAGTCAAGATGGCAAATGATCCGAACCAAGAGGCATGCCAAGAGTGACAAAGTCAAAGCCACAAGCAGGACAAGGTCCCAACAAGAGTGCTAAGTGATCAAACAATCTGTACAAGTGGGCGAGTTACATAAGCGTCTTTAATGTATTAAAGAAAACCAATACGACAATGCAAACTGACAAGAGGTAACCAAGTACCAAGATAACTTTCAGTTATACTAGCAGGTAAAAAGAGTACAAGTATAAGTTTATACACAAACCTCAGTTCTTTAGCACAAAAACAGTCCAACAAAACTCCACGATTCAAACCATAGACCTAGCAGCATATCAAAGTCTTCAACTTGTACACGAGGATATACAACCTTAAAAAAATGAATTCAATAACTTATACTTTCTAGCACCTCAATAATGATGACGTAAAATAGGGTTATCATCACAAGTAAGCCTAGACTGTACAAATACGACTATGCTCCCAAACAGTAAATTCTGGCCATCCTAGTGCATCATGTCGCAACTAAGATTTGAAATGGCAAACGGCAAAAATCAACTGTATACTCTTCATGAAAGATGTAGGTACCTCTCTTAAGGTTGCAAACAACCAAGAATCACCGCAAAATGTATTTTGGATAAAACGATATATTCAAAACACTAACAGTCGTCCATACAAGATTTCAAACTTCAGAATCTGGACAGAACTTGTCCTATGATGCGTCCCATATTTTGAATTCATAACAACTAAATTAGAGTTTAACATAAACATAAGAGTTGTACATATACAAATTATCTTTCCAAATTATATTTATACACAGTAAACAAAGTTCTATAGAACGAGATATGCTTAATCTACTAAACGCTATCCAGCTCAAAAACAGGTTTTACCACTTACCAAAGAGAAGAGCGTAACTCGATTTCCAGCCAAAAGGACCAAGATTCTCTCTTGTGATCTTGAAGAACAACAGGTTAGATAATGTTCTAAGGGACTTATACTTCAGGTGAGACGAATTTGCTAAAAGGAGGTGTCAAAATATAGTAACACAAGAGGTGTTTATCATATACACAGCTGTCCATAAAAGTTGGCTGCCCATATACTTGTGTGCTGCCCAAATGCATAGATATACACCTATATATATATATACATATATATACATATATATATATATATACATATATATATATCCTTCACCTCCTTTTAAAGCTATACATATTTCTAATTAAAATATTACGCAAATACCCCCATACAATACATAAATTATGATGACAATTATTTTAAGCAGGGTTGCAAATATAACATTATTTCAAGTTCCCAAAATGAGAATTAAACACATTGTAATAATTAAGCAGTGGTTTATTGACATGCGACTCTTGTTAGCATTTTCGGGGTGTTACAGTCTCCTACCGGAGTTGATACTGCAAATGGCTCATGTAATAACTCTGGCTCTACTCCAAATTTCTTAGCAACAAATGGAGTAACATATGATAGGGTAACCCCTGGTCTATCAAAGCATATACATCATAAGAGAAAATAGATAAGGTACCTATAACCACATCAGGGGATGCCTCTGAATTCTGACGACCTGCTAGTGCATACATCCGATTTGGGCCAGCTCCAGAACCAAATCCTCTACCCCTGCATGTACCTCTCCCTGCTGGTGGTTGAGGGCCACGTGATGAAGAAGGCGTTGATGCTGAGGATGCTCCTGCAGAGCCAGTATATTGTGGCCTATCACTTCTACCCTCCACTCGAAGCTTCAGACAATCATGTATCTTATGACCCTCAATTCCACACCCATAGCAAGCGGTAGATCCATATCGACACTCTCCCAAGTGAGATCGGCCACAGTGCCTGCAAGTAGGTCGAGGCGGTAGTCCTCGACTAGCACCTCTCTGATAGTAGAGATTAGGTGCCCTCGGGGTCTGAGTCTGCTCCTGCCTGGGTCTCGATGACTGAGCTGGGGCACTAGCAGTTGAGCGGTCTAGTGATTGAGCCTATCTTAGAGGACCTCTACTGGAGTAAGCTCTAGCATCTCCCTAAAATATTCCAGCACTCCTAGCCCTCTTATTTTTTTCCTTAACTCTCTCAGCCCTACGATTTTGTATGCGGTCTTCTGTTTGCTGAGCATGCCATAAGTCTTGCAAAATCCATATCCGAATTTAATGCAGCAACGGTGCAAGAGCCAATCAAATAATCCCCAAGTCCACCAATGAAGCAATGCATCCTTGCATTTTAGGTGCTAACCATCTCAGGAGCAAATCTAACCAACTGAGTGAATCGCATGCAATACTCCCTGACGCTAAGGTTATTTTGTCGAAAGTTTAAAAATTCATCAACCCTCGCTTCCCTAAGCTCTAGTGGAAGAAAGTGCTCCATAAAGGCCTTAGAGAACTCCTTCTAAACTGCTGGAGGAATATTTTATCCCCTAGAGTCCTCCCACATCTTGTACCAAGCAATGGCGACGTCTTTCAGCTGATAGGAGGCTAATTCAACTGCCTCAGTCTCAGAGATATGCATGACCCTAAGAATTTTGTTGATCTCATCTATAAACCATTGTGGGTCCTCTGTCACCCTAGATCATGTGAATACTTGGGGATTCATATGGAGGAAATCAAGTACTCTAGATCCAGCTGCCTCTTCCTGAACGTACTAGGTGTTGCTGCATTTTGTCTTTGGACCTGAGCAACTACCAACTGAGTGAGCAACTATATTGCCCCTCTAAGATCTTGCTCTGAAGCACCTGGTGGCGGTACAGGTGGTAAATGAACTACTGTTGGTACTACTGGAGGTGTAGTTTCTCTTGTAGCTCCTTCTGCCTTGGGAATCTGAGGACCTAGAAGCATAGGACATGGCAAGCTCTGCTGACCACTGGTCTGATCACCTACTAGTTGGGACTGCTCTAAAATGGATGCCTCCTGAGTAGTACTAGCAATAGACCTCGAGCCTCATTTATCCTTGTCCGTACTAGACATGATCTGAATCACAAATGAAAAAAAGAGTTTGAGTCAGAATTAACTTTCTGTGACTTAGATATATCGCATGATCTAGATTATGATTGAAGGTCAAATTCCTAGATGACCATGTAGTCCCTAAATTATAAATATGGCGCACAACACATTTATAAGAAAGGTTCTACTAGATGCAGCTTCATAGACTCCCTGAGACACTTGAACCTTATGCTCTAATACCAACTTTGTCACACCCCTAACTAGAAAGGGGCAGACATCAAGGATATACACAAGCACTTGCTAAATATCTTACTAATCTCATGCCAAAGCTGAAGATTCATAAGCAGAGGAACCTATATGAAGACACATACTAAAACATAGATAACAAAAGGGCCCGTTGGGCTACTTTACAATGGAAACAAGACTAAGTCTACGAAGCCTCTAAAGAATATATCTTTGAGAATCTAATAACTAGTCGGGACAAGGCCCTGACAGACACATTTTGATATATGTACATACATAGCAAAATATAGGCTATAAATATCTGATAGCTCCAGGTAGAGGTGGATCTTACCAACTGCTAAACTGTAAGTCTCTAGTCTACTGAAAATGCTTGTTTTCCTGAGCACCTGAGCCTATACTGATTAAAATGAAATGCCAAAATAATAGGGACGTCAGTACATACAAAACATGTACTGGTATGTAAAGCAAACTGAATAACAAGTAGACATCAAATATCATGATAGGCAAATCTGAGCATGTGTATGCAGGAGACATAATCCATAACTGGAATTGTGACCAACCTCAAGGGTCCTCATCGAATGTTTCATGGCTTAGTCATTTACATATATATATAATCCCTATAATTTGCCTAAGTGATATCCTTACTTCATTATATCACTTTTTTGCTCTTTGTAAAGCTAACTATCAGGGAATCACATGATGGCCTACTGACGGCGATTAGTGAACCCTGTATGGCATATGTAGCCCACTGTCATGACCACGCGTGAAATCTCATTGTTTGGTAACAAGGTCTATCAAGGTATGCGCCCCCCCCCCCCAAGGCTCCTGTATGGTCTGCCCGCAGGCTTGTATCAGTTAGGTGAATCCACGACGGGAAATTCCAGCTGACTATATCTGAATTTTGTGCACAGAGTAGCATCGCACGTAGTAGCCATAAATATACCCACCCTACGCTGAAGAGTAGTCTATAATCTCAACTGCTTGCAATTATTTATAATAATTAATTCATTAATCAGATAGCTCATGATTTAATTTGTGGTTACATTCTTTAGCTTGAGAATCATATATCTTGTGACCTATGCACTTACGAACAATCCGTGGCTGGTTGCTTTCTTTAAATTTATGCAATATGTACACCGCTAACTTCTAAGAGTTCCAACTGTAGACAAATATAGTTGTGTGAAACATATTGCTTCCTTGAGAGTATTATAACTCTATAGGTTTAGGAATCAACATGAGAGGGTTTATAAAATAGGATAGCTTTCTTTCAAGTATCATAGAGTCTATAGTGACATTTATAGGAAGAACATGCGAGTTTAGGTCGTGCCTTAAGGGCAAAAGAGGTTTTAGCTTTACATACCTTAATTCGGGACTTACTATCTTACGTCGTCAAACTCCTTTGCAGAAAAAATTATCTATAACATAAAATCATAAAAGGATGTGTAAGAAGCTAATCAAGAGTCACAACAATGTCAAAAACACAATAATGATTCACGAGCGACAATCTCAACAATTACCATAAATGAGTGGTGTATCACCACACCCTTCTCTTTATCTACTTTCCAAGTAGGCTTATGACTAATTTACATGTTCAGTATTACTCCTCCTCATTTAACCATAAAGAACCAGCCCCCTTAATCACCCACACTTAGCAAAAAAGTAAAACTCATGGCTTCTGATCACCATCCCACCGGTTCCTTGTTAACGATGTCAAATTCCTATATAAGCTCATACTTTAAGTTGGTAGAGAACTAATGCAATAAATTAAAATAATAAACATATTCTTAGCAACTTAGGAATTTCATCAAACACTTGGTGAGCGACAAAGTTTCAAGAACTATAATAGTCATGTTCTCTATACCTCTCCTTCCGTTTTAATGTAACCAGCTTACTTCCCCAATACAATACCATTGACCCCTCATTTGGTCAAAACAACAGCCAACACCACCTTCTACAAACACCCTCCTCACCAAAACATCAAATACAATGGGTAAAACATGGACTCACAGCTTCCTATCACCGTCTCGTGAGTCCTACCCACAAATTATACTTAAAGCATCCTTGGAATACTATTTATGAAGATAGAAAAGGATTCATACCTATTTATCAAAGAAAAGCATCACAATACTTTTTTCCTTCAAGAAAACATTTAGCTAAGTATATCTATAGGTCTATGGAGAGGAAGAAACTTGATTCTTGAAGAAACCGTCTTACCTTAAGCTTTGGTGGATTCAAGATGAGAAAAACTTGAAGAAATAACTTGAAACCAGTCCTTTCACGTTCTTGAGTATATGATAACGTATATCCCAAACTTCTAATATAAAAAGAACAAGTTTGGCCGACTTTCTCTAAAGTGCCACATGTCCCGCAGTGATTGGGCAGTGCGCGCGTCTGTCGTAGAATGAACATAACTTTTTACTCCAATATCGTTTTAATGAGAGATTTGTTTTGATGGAAATTAGACTCAAATACCTTAAACTGGATAGGTTGTAGGTCCCTCTAACTCGTTATATATTAGGAGATATGCTCGTTCAAAGTCAGATGAGAAATGAGATCATTTGTAGTATTCCTCCACAATGAACCTTTAAACTTTAATCTTTTCTTTAATGATCTCTTCGACCTAAAATTTTGTTTAACCCTTCAAATGACTAAATATAAGGGTTACATGGTATGTTTAACTATTCTCAATGATATACCTCCCCCGATATCACATCTATGCATTGGTGTTTACGAGTCGCAAATGTATTTTAAGTTACGGGATATTACACAAATATTTTCAATGGGCATAATACGTGAAGGATCTCCAAAGAACTTCCGCAACATAGAAACATGAAATATAGGATGAACTACTTCTAATTCTGAAGGCAAATTAAGCTCGTATGCCACCATACCGATCTTTCGAATAATCTTATACGGTCCAACGTACCTAGGACTGAGCTTCCCTTTCTTTCCAAATTGCATGATGCCCTTCATAGGTGATACTTTCAGGAAAACCCATTCTTCTACCTCAAACTCTTAGTTCTGTCGGTGAACATTTGCATAAGACTTCTGTCGACACTGTGCGGTATAAAGCCGATCTCTATTAAGCTTAACCCTTTCAATCGCTTGTTGGACTAGATTGGGACTTAGAAAATATGCTTCCCCGAGCTCAAACCAACCGATTGGGGACCTACACTTCCTCCCATATAGTGCTTCGTAAGGGACAATCTGATTACTAGCTTGAAAGCTGTTATTATAAGCAAACTCGATAAGAGGTAGATGTTGATCCCAACTTCCTTTAAAATCCAACACGCAAGCACGTAACATATCCTCAACCATTTAAATAGTACGTTCTTCCTATCCATCAGTTTGTGGATGAAAAGGGGTGCTAAGATTTACCCGAATTCCTAGACCTTTCTGAAACGATCTCCAAAAATGTGTTGTAAATTGAGCTCCTTGATCTGAGATAATAGATAATGGAACTCCGTGAAGGCGAACAATCTCTTGAATGTAAAGCCTAGCATAATCTTCAGCTGAATATGTCATCCTAACTGGAAAGAAATGAGCAGATTTTGTCAGCCTATCGATAATTACCCAAATGGAATCAAACATTCGTGGACTACGAGGAAAACCAGTGATGAAGTCCATATTTATCATATCTCATTTCCATAACGAAAGCTCAATATACTGGGTTAGGCCTCCACTCCTCTGATGTTGTGCTTTAACTTGTTGACAGTTGGGACATTCAGCTACCATCTTCACAATATCTTTTTTCATGACATTCCATCAATAGATCTGTGAAAGGTCCTGATACATCTTCGTCGCTCCAGGGTGAGATGCATATCTAGAATAATGGGCCTCCGAAAGAATATTTGTACGGAGCTTCCCAACTGTCGGTACACATAAGCGACCCTGGTATCGAAGGACTCCATCTCCAGTTAGCTCAAATAAGGGGTGTTGTTGCTGTGGAATATTTTGCCTCAATTTCCTAAGCTCAGGATCTTCATGTTGCGACCTTTTCACTTCAATCACAAAGGAAGATTTTGCCATATTCTTAACGACAACACCTTCGCCTCCTGCATCTACCAAGCGTACTTGCAAATTAACTAGTTGGCATATGTCTTTTGTAATTCCAACCTTTTCAGCTTCAACATGACTTAGACTACCCATGGACTTTCGGCTGAGCGCATCAGCAACAACATTAGCTTTGTCGGGATGATATAAAATATCAACATCATAGTCCTTTAATAATTCTAGCCATCTCATTTGTCGTAGGTTCAACTCCCTCTGCTTAAGTAAATACTGAAGACTCTGGTGATCAGTGAACACATCTATATAAACCCCGTATAGATAATGTCGCCAAATTTTTTGGGCAAAGACTACTGCAGCCAACTCAAGATCGTGTGTAGGATAATTCTGCTTATGCTTCCGCAACTGTCTAGAGGCGTATGCAATAACCTTACCATGCTTCATAAGAAGACAACCTAGGTCAATTCTTAAGGCATCACAATAAACAACATAGCCCTCATTACCATCTGGAAGAGTTAGGACAGGTGCAGTGGTAAGCCTTTTTTTTAGTTCATGAAAGCTCTACTCGCATGCCTCGGTCCACTGAAACTTTGTTGCCTTATGTGAATTTTTTCAGTGGTGCAGAAATAGAAGAGAATCCCTTCACAAACCTTCGGTAATACCCCGCCAAGCCTAAAAAGTTGTGAACCTACGTCGAATTCAAGGGCCTCGGCCAAGTCATCATTGTTTCAATCTTTTGTCCATCAACCTTAATACCCTCACTTGTAATAACATGACCAAGAAAAGCTACTGAGGTAAGCCAAAAATCACATTTAGAGAATTTAGCATATAACCTACAATCTTGGAGAGTCTTCTTCCGACCGTGAATATATAAGAATATCATCAATAAACACAATCACAAATTCATCCAAGAATGGTTTGAAGACCCGATTCATAAGATCCATAAAGGTTGTTGGAGCATTTGTAAGCCCAAAAGACATGACAAGGAACTTAAAATGGTCATACCTCGTCCTAAATGTTATTTTTGGGATATCAACTTCCCTAACTCGCAACTAGTGGTAACCAAACCACAAGTCAATCTTGGAAAAGCATTTGGCACCTTGTAACTGATCGAATAAGTCATCAATCCGTGGAAGAGGATATTTATTCTTTATAGTGACTTTATTTAGTTGTCTATAGTCAATACACATCCACAAGGATCCATCTTTCTTTCGAACAAAGAGCACTAGGGCGCCTCATGGGGAAGTACTTGGCCTGATAAAGCCTTTATCGAGCAAGTCCTTCAGTGGTCCCTTCAATTCTCTTAGTTCTGCAGGTGCCATTCTATAGGGAGGAATCGATATAAATTGCGTATCAAGAACCAAGTCTATAGCGAAATCAATTTCCCTTTCTAGGGGAATTCCTGGAAGATCATCAGGGAATACCATTAGAAATTCATTCACGATAGGAATTGACTGAAGAGTCATGGGCTCCTTATCAATATCATGTACATGAACCATATGGTATATACAACCTTTAGCAATCAACTTCTGAGCCCTAAGGTATGAAATAAACTTACCCTTAGGTGTGGCTGCATTACCCTTCCACTCAAGGACTGGCTCACCTGGAAAGTAAAATCGGACTATCTTTGCATGACAATCAATATTAGCATAGCAAGCTGCCAACCAATCCATACCCATGATAACATCAAAATATAGCATAATCAACTCAACTAAATCAGCAGAGGTTGGACGATCATTAGTTAATACTGTACAACCCCGATAGACACGACTAGCTAAAATAGAATCGCCAACCGGTGTAGACACCTCAACTGGTTGTGGCAACAACTTAGATTTCATGTCAATCTTACTAACAATAAATGAAGTAATATATGAAAATGTAGAGCCAAGGTCTATCAATGCATAAACAACTTGAGAAGATATCATCAATATACCTGTAACAACATCAGGGGATGCCTCTGAATCCTGTCATCATGTGAGTGCATAAAAGCGATTCTGACCACCGTTTGAACCTGTATCTCCTTCACCTATCCCTCTACCACGACCCTGAGTAGACTGTGGTCCTGGTCGTGGGGCACGGACTGAGGGTGAAGATGTTGTTGTGGATCCTAAAGGCTGCGCTAGATCACTTATGCTCAACCTCGGCTATCGACTAATAGAATGTCACGTCTTCCCATAATGATAACATGCACCTGAACCCTGTCTACAATGCCCAGTGTGCGTCTTACCACACTGTGTACAATGAGGAGTGGGATTTTTATCTCTACGGAACGATCCTGTCGACGACCTTCAGGCTTGCCTGAGCTCCGATTTGGTCCTGACTGACTATAACGATCAAACCGCAGTCCCTGCACCTGTGGTAAGACACTACCCGTTGGCCAAGGTGGATATTGATGGAAAGGGGGCCTAAAATCACCATGTGGATCCCTATAAGACCCCATAGTACGGGCCCTCTTACTATGTTCCCTATACTTGTGGATATCACGAATCCGTTTAGAAAGGTCCTTTGTAGTCTGAGCCAAAGCTTGTATACGGGAAATATCTACATCATGTGATAGGGATGCTACCCTACAATCTCTGATCAAATGATATGCCAAACCATCAACATAACGATGAACTCTGGCTCTCATGGTACGTACAATATCTGGTGCATATCTTGCCAAAGAATTAAACATGTGGCTATAATCCCTCACACTCATGGTTCCTTGCTTCAAATTGATAGATTGGTCAAGATGTGCCTCTTGAACTTCCCGTGGCAAATAGTGGGCAAGAAAGGCCTCACAGAATTCCTCCCACTCTGCTGGCGGAGCATTAGGTCCTCTAGATCTCTCTCATGCCTCATACCAAATGATGGCTACATCACATAGCCAAAAAGAAGCCAACTCCATAGCCTCTGCGACAGAGGCATGCATCACCCTCAATACTCTATATATATGGTCTATAAAGTCTTGGGGATCCTCAGTAAGACTAGACCCTGTAAATAACGGAGGGGCCAAATGAAGAAACTCTCGTACCTTCAAACTTTTCGACCGGTCTCTCTGAATATCTACTCCTGACTCCAATTGTCACTCATGAATAAAAACCATCCTAGTCAGCAACTGAACTGCCTCTCTCATCCCCTGCTCCCAGAGATCTCTGGTGGAGGAACAATTGGTGTTGGAGGTCCTGTGTCCATATCTTCCTCGGGTACCAATGGAACTGGTGAGGCTGGGGGTACTGCATCTCCTCGGGCTTCAACAGGTACCGAGGAGGCTGATACTAGGGGTACTGGAGATCCACCCTGTTCCTCCGAGGGAAATCTATCTCTTTGACCCGGTAAGGAACGGCTAGTACCTTCCCTTGGATCCATACCTATCTCTCGATCTGCCATATCTGGAGCGAGTGTAGCCTGTTAGATAAGAAACATAAAGCACGATTTAGATTTCAAATGTTCTTATACTTTTGGACTATAGCACGATCTTTCAGTTGAATGAAATGTAACCATTCTTAAATATCATGTAGCCTCTTGATTATAAGTGTGGTGCACAACATACCCATAAACAAGACTCTACTAGACACGACTTGTGGACCCTCGGCATACGACCTGCTCGGATACCAAGTTTGTCACGCCCCAAAATAGGGGTCGTAACTGGCACTCGATACCCTAATACATCGAGTTACCCACTAAAACATACTAGCTAAACCCAACTTGTGAGGCAAAAGGATTGGGCAGCACAACTTCTAAAAAGTGAAGCCTGGACCCAGAGGTCATGACCTGAAAGAGAATAACCATACAAACAATGGTAGACAAACCAAAAAAAATAAAGATGTACTATCTAGCCGACGAGGCCACAACCGAAAACATACCTACTTACACACACACATATATATACATGCCAAGACTATTGGCTGGAGGTAGAAACATACAAAAAGAAAACCCAGAATATTGTGTCCACAATAACCTCTATGAGTGACATAAGCATTGTTGGGACAAGGCCCCGACTATACCCAAACTGTACAACATAAGTAAACATCCTCTGATAGCCCCAGGAAAAGATGGAGCTTACAAACTCACAGTTGAACTTGAATCCTAGTGGGTGGGTCGATTAGAGTCCCTGCATGTACCTGCTCGCACAAAACAAAAAGCAGCATCCCCAGGCAAAGGGACGTCAGTACGAATAAAAATGTACTGGTATGTAAAGAGAAAAGTAAAATCATAAACATTTACTGTAAAAGGGTAATAGACATACCACTTGAAACTGAAACTCAAATAATCTCCATGGCTGACCTTTAGCCCCGTACTACTTAAATATGCATGGTATGCTCGTATAATCGTATGTTGTGAATACATATATATATAGATGCAAATGCATGACATGCCCAACCAAATGCTAGCAATGGTGGTGCTTTTCGGTAGCGAACCGGCATCATATTCGTCAACTTGTGGTCATATGTGTCTCATACGTATAAATATAGGCAATAGGCCCCATAACTCTCGATTATAGCTCGGGAGTAAAATGCATAGCATGTCATGTCGTGTTATGGATTTATAACACCTATGAGTAACTTTTGTCATGTTGCCAATCTTGGCCCATTTGTAGTCTTGTTCTCATAACCCCATAATAACTTTCGTATAACATATAACAATCTCATGGAACTTGACATGTTCTTCCTAATAAGCTTGAAAAGTTAACTCAAATTTTAGAAGGATAACCTAACCTTGTTGATATTCATAACAAGTTTAAGGTGACTTACTTAGTTCCTAACTTGGTTCCTAGATAATTTATATAAGAAATGTTTCAAAAACCAAGTGCTCTAATAGTTCACATTTAAATTATATTTGAGAGTTTTGAAAATTGTGAGCTACTTTAAAGATTTTTTTTTAATAATACCCTTAGTGGAGAAAGAGGGTTGGTCACAAGTAGTAAGGGTCTCGCGTGACATTTTAATTCACATCACCCAAGGAAGAATACGAATTCATACATGCAGACATATAATCAAGGAAACTGATAAAATGATATTAAGATGTCGAACACTCTATTTATCCAAACGAGTGAAATATCAAAATAACAGAATCATGAAAATAATTCAGCTGAGATCCCAATGCCTTTCACTGAAGGTCTTTCTAGCAAGAGAATAGCAAAATATCACATTCGGCGTTTTAGGAATTTCCCAGGAGTGGTGCTAAAATAAGGGACATAGCTTCGCCTTAATATACCATTTCAATGAATGCTCGAATGGTCGTAGCTTCTTCACGAAAGTTGTTCATTACGTCCTAAACTTCGCAATAACTATATATACAAAGCTGGTACACACATATAAATAGTTCATAATTATTCTTAAATCGGCAGATTTGCCAAATGACCTCAACTTGACGAAATGTACGTAGAACTTCATAAAAACAATCATAAAAGAGTCCTGGGATGATTACCTTAGTTAACCAAGTGTAAGCCTTGAAGAAACACCAACAACTACAAATTTATATCTTCAAAAATTTGCTCCAAATGCAGCTAATAGAAGGGGAAAATAATTGCCACGTGTAGAGATCACGTTTCTAGGCACGGGGTAATCTTTAATGGTAGAAATCGTCAAAAACTGACCTTCATCATGCAAGTACTCATAGGAACCCTCTCTTAAGCTTTCTTTCTAATTTGGAAGTAGAATGAAATGTTTTCATGGCTTAAAACGTTGAGTAAGCCGACTACCACATTTTTTACCTGACCCGGATTCTGCCCCGGCAGTCAGTAGTAAAACCCTCATAACTTTTTACTCTGATGTCGGTTGGATACGGGCTTTTGTGCATTGCAAACTAGACTCATAGGCCTTCGATTTAATGGGTGATGGTCCTTCTAACTCTTTATATATTGGGAGAAAACATCCAAGCCATTTGACCGAAAGTTAAGAAAATAATATTAGAGAAACTTCGATAACCTTTGCCGACTTTAGTTTCACTAATTTTCTTGACTTCCAAACTTAACATACGACCCTTGTGCTATTATAGTACCTCATAACACACTATTCTTAGCATGTTTTACACTCGTAGTCTTATCCACAAGGTATGGGACAAGTTAAAACTTTCAAACGGGCGAAGTTCTACCCGAGCCATTTCTTTTATCATGAACATTGTTTGAGGGGTCCCTTTGACCTAAAACTTTAGTTTAGTTCCTTGATATTGCCACCTACTTGCAATCTTAATCTCCAATGTACGATACAAAGTCATATACACCTCATATAACCATTCCATACTATGCCACATATATTATGCACGATTAGAGGAAAAGTACGGGATCTTACATCTTCGTGGAGGCATGATTAACTGAAAAACGCAGCAAGCACGAATTAGAGGGAAACTTTTTAGAGATGAAACTCTAGCGCACAAAATGAGTGTGAAAGAAGTGAGATAATTTCCTAAGTGTTGCAGCCTCCTAATTATAGATGTGGCGCGCTTTACACCAATAACTAGGACTCTACAGACACGGCTTCATAGACTATCTAGGACTCTTAAACTCTGTGCTCTGATACCAAGTTTGTCACGCCCCGAGCCTACACCCTGGGTGGTACTAGCACTCAAGAACCATAACTGGCCCAAAGAGAACCCTTAGGCTGGCTTACTTACTCAGTGGAAGGCTTAACTCAACAAAGATACACCTATGAAATAAACTGGAATGTTATAAAGGAACACTCAACTGGCCATTAAGGTAAACTCAAGTCTCAACATAAGATAATGAAATGAAAAAATTAAAGAACTAAAATCTGACTGACTATCTATGAAGCCTACAAACAATTGAGATGGATGTCCGGGCAGGCCCATGACATCCTAACAAATGAAATACTAAAAAGCAAATGATAACAAATGAACCCTCCGGAAAGCAAGAAGGCTCACCAACTAACTCTGGATGCTCAACTGGATCAATGAGGTGCTGGATGTTGATCTTGGTTACCTGCGTCTACATAATAAGAAGATACAGGCCAACTGGCATCAGTACATTGAATGTACGAGTATGCGAGTTGGAATGCTAAACATAACTTAAGCTTGAAGGGAACTAAAGAACTTACCTGACTCAACTCAACTCAACATAACTGAACTTATTTCAATATAAAGTTGTTTAAAACAAGTGCAATATAAAGAAAAGTTGTTTAAAACATGATGTCAACTCTGTGTGTATACAAAGATACATATAACTCTGAAATGTATGTAAAAATACAATAAACTGTGTATATAAGAAAACAATTACTTATGTGGGAGTTTCTCTAACCGACAACCATCACTTAAGAGCTATTGTGATGATACAGCATTTTGCCACACACTGACAAGGTCGTCCTATACCTTGCCGAGGGTATAGAACCTGAACTACTAAGTGGATCCACTAGTCTTATGCTAAAAAGCACTAAAGGAATCATCTAAAAGTATGACCCTTTTCTGCCCATGATGGATACATGGTTTATGGGGGATGTGAGTTGTCTGAACTCTCCCCCATATCGGTGCTCAATACTACTTCCAAAAAAAATATGATACTAACTCTTATGTTTAAAAACATACTTATTTCTGTGATTTGAGATAATTGCTCAAACACTTAGCTCAAAGGCTATCTTGGAAATCAAAGTTTCCTCTCTTGCTTAATTGTGAAAGCATTTTAAACCCTTTGGAAATACATAGTCCCCATATACTTTTGAAGAAATGAACTTCAATCTTTACTCTTTACTCTTTACTCTTTACTCAACTTGAACTTTAAGTCTTAAAACAAAGTTAAAAACATATGCAAAAGACTTCTTGAAAAGACTCGAAGAACTTTCTAGACTTGGCTCTTAACTTTCCTTGAATTTGAATTTATGGATTCAAGGTTATGATTCATGTTTTTGGATGATTTCTAAATTCTTAGAAGTCATTTAGAGTAGTTAGAAACAATAGGAAGTGTTGGTACACTTTAGAAAGACTTAAACAGACTAAACAACGAAAAACTGGTGAAAAACGACGATCCGGGCGCGTCCCTGGCGCGCCGCACCAGCCCCAACTTTCGGGGGCTCTAATCTGGCGCACTGCTGGTGTGCTGCGCCAGCCCCTCGGGCGCTACAGGGGCCCGTCGCGCTAGCCTCCCTTCAGGCAAAATTCTGATGAACTTTTGATTTCGTTTTCTGATCCTAAATCATTTTAATCCAATTCTTTTTCTCAAATTCACTTTAGATTCATGTACCCAAATCATATACACAAAATCTAACCCAAACAACTCAAGGAAAATACACTTTAACATCAAGAAACTACTTAATCCCAACTAATATTCAAGAACGAAATCAATTCAAGAAGAACTATCAAGAACATCAAATTCTCAATCTTTTTAGGACAAAAATACGTTGAATTAAACATGCTTGGCGCGTGGGTGAACTAACCTAACGTTATGTGATCTCACATACCTCGTAGGGATCACCCCTTGAAAAAATCCACAACGATTCCTTACGAAGACGACAAATCTTGAACTTCCTTCTCATTTCTCCTCTTTTCTCTTTTCTCCAAGCCCTAGCATGAACTTCAACTTTTCTAAACTAACTAAAATCTTATTTGACCCCAATTAATTACCCAAAAACGAAATAAAATAATTGGGTAAGGAAAAGACCATAATGCCCTTCAAAAATCTAGATTGGACTTTCTTTATTTGAACAGTCCAACTTCCAATGGGCATAACTCATTCATACGAACTCGGAATCATGCAAACTCAACGGCGTTGGAAAGATTGTTCCAAGATATTTCCTACAATATCTAGAAACACACCTAAATCATCCTGATCTAGAAGGTATGGTCGTAAGAAGTTGACTGAAAATCCAACTTAACATACTAGACAAATTTTCCAGATTTTTATATTCTTTCCAAAAATGACTATTTCCACTTTTTAACTTCTTTATAGTTCTTTCTAATTACGGGGTGTTACATATTACATTCATCCGGGTTCCACAAAAATGTATCATGATTTGAGAGAAGTTTATTGGTGGAGTAGTATGAAGAAGGGCATTGCAGATTTTTTGCTAACTGTCTGAATTGCCAACAAGTTAAAGTAGAGCATCAAAGGCCCGGTGGTTTGGCTCAGAATATAGAATTCTGGAATGGAAGTGGGAGATGATCAATATGGACTTCATCACAGGTTTACCAAGGTCTCACAGGCAACATAATTCTATTTGTACATTCAGGAGGTAGTGAGACTTCATGGAGTTCTAGTTTTGATTATTTCAGATAGAGGTGCACAATTTACTATACAGTTCTGGAAATTTTTTCAGAAAGGTTTAGGTTCCAAGGTGAACTTGAGTACTGCATTTCATCCTCAGATGGATGGTCAAGCAGAGCACACTATTCAGACTTTAGAAGATATGTTGAGGTCCTATGTGATTGATTTCAAAGGTAATTGGGATTATCACTTACCCCTTATTGAATTTGCTTACAATAATAGTTACCACTCTAGCATCGAAATGGCTCCTTATGAAGCTCTTTATGGGAGAAGGTGCAGATCTCTTATTGGATGGTTTGAAGTTGGTGAAGCAGGGTTGTAGGACCAAATTTAGTCCATCAAGCTATGGAAAAAGTGAAACTGATTTAAGAGAGGTTGAAAACGGTGCAAAGTCGTCAGAAATCCTACACTGATGTTAGGAGAAGGGAGTTAGAGTTTGAAGTAGATGATTGGGTCTACTTGAAGGTTTCACCCATGAAGGGTGTCATGAGATTTGGTAAGAAGGGAAAGCTTAGTCCCCGATATATTGGCCCTAACAAAATATCCAAAAGGGTTGGTAATGTAGCTTATGAGTTGGAGTTACACAAGAGTTAGTCGCGGTTCATCCGGTATTTCACATCTCCATGCTGAAGAAGTGCATGGGCGATCCTTCACTGATTATACCAACTGAAGATATTGGGATCAAGGATAGCTTGTCTTATGAGGAGATTCCTGTTCAGATTTTAGATCACCAAGTTCGCAAGTTGAGAACAAAAGAGGTAGCATCAGTCAAAGTCCTTTGGAGGACCCAATTTGTTGAGGAAGCTATTTGGGAAGCTGAGGAAGATATGAATAAGAGATATCCACATCTCTTCGAATCTGGAGAAATTCCAGACCAAGTTACTAATTCTCTTCTTAGTACTCTTTAATTGATAAACTTGATGTTTTAGATTTTATTGTTGGGTGTTTGAGCTAATTGTTAGATGTTACACCTTTAGCCTAGTAAGAGTAATCTCATTGGAGGACGAATGTTCCCAAGGTGGAGATATTGTAACATCCCACAACTAGAAACAGCTAGAATTAGAAATAGTCATCATTTTTGAAAAGAATGAAAAATCTGGAAAATGGATTAAGTTATGTTAAGTATGGTTTTTGGTCAACTTCAAAAGACTATAACTCCGAGCTCAGAATGAGTTAGGTGTGCTTACAGATACCGTAGGAAATATTGTTGAATTATCTTTCCAACGCCACCGAGTTTGCGCGATTCTGAGTTTGTATAAGTGAGATATGCCCATTGGAAGTTGGGTTGTTTGGATAAGGAAAGTCCAATCCGGATTTTTAAAAGGTAGTTTGGTCTTTTCCTTGCCCAATTGTTTTATTTCATTTTTGGTAATTAAGTTAGGATCTAATCGGAATTAGAACATTTTATGCTTTTACCAAAATACGCTACGGCTTAGAGAAAAGAGAAAAGAGGAGAAAGGAGAAGAAAAGTTCATAGTTCGTCAAGTTCTTGGATATTTTCTTGTGGATTTCGCCAAGGGTTAATCCCTACGAGGTATGTGAGACTTTCATAACATTGGGTTCGTTCACCCACGTGCCAAACATGTTTATTTCAGCGTGAATTCGTCCTAAAATGGTTGAAAGTTTGATGTTCTTGATATATATTCTTGAATTTGATGTCGTTCTTGAATTGGGATGATATTGAGAAGTTTCTGAGATCTTTACGTCGAATTATAGAGTCGTTTTGAGTTAGGTTCTTAGATACATTTGTTGGGTATCTGAATCTAAAGAGAATTTGGGGAAAAGAACCTAGTAGGCGATTTGGGGCTGGAAAACGAAGAAGGAACAAGTCGGAAAAAATATGGGTACCAGGTCCACGTCGCGGACCTGTTCCTCAGATTTGGAAAATCCTCCCTCGCGTCACGAAGCGGTCACGGACCATTCTGCCTCAAAAAATATTTTTGCGACCAAAAATTGAAATACTTCTCCGCATCGTGGACCTACTTTCAGACAGTGATTTCTTGATCTTTTCTCATGTTTAGCTATCTAAAAATACTCTTAAACATCATGAGATCTTTCCTAACACAAATCACAATCCTTGAATCCATAATTCAATTCAAGGAAAGTTAAGAGTCAAGTCAAGAGAAGTTCATAAAGTATTTCAAAAGTCTTTCACAAACGTTTTGACTTTGTTTTAAGACTTAAGCTTTGAGTTGAGTAAAGAATAAGCGTAAAAGATCATTTCTTCAAAGATTATATGGGAACTAAGTATTCTCAAGAGTTTAAAATGTTTTCACATTTGAACAAGAAAGAGAAACACCGATTTCCAAGAGAGCTTTTAAGCTAAGTTTTGAGTAATTATCTCAAACCAAAGAAAGAAGTTTTGTTTTAAAAACATATGAGTTAAGTATATTTTGAGAGTAGTATTGAGCACCGATATGGGGACGCGAGTTCATAATAACTCAAGTCTCCGTAAACCATGTAGCCATCATGTCTAGTAAAGGATCATACTTTTTAGATGATTCCTTAAGTGCTTTTTAGCATATACTAGTGGATCCACTTAATTAAGGAGTTATATATGACGGCAAAGTATAGGACAGTTCTGGTAGCATGGGCAAGACGTTGTATCACCACTTAGGCTCATAGTGGTGGTTGTCGGTTAGAGAAACTCCCATAGTATTACATTACTTTATTATATGAGTAAGTTGATTTGTTATTGCATTTTCTTTAACAAACTGAGTTGCTTTCTACTGTTTTAAAAAGCTTTCTATATATTGCAAGTGTATTATTGCTTTATATTGAGTTAAGTTATTCATGAGTTGAGTAAACCCAAGGTAAGTGTTCCTTTCAGATTTTTTCAAGCTTATGTTATGTTTAGCATTCAACTCGCATACTCGTATATTCAATGTATTGATGCCAGTTGGCATGCATCTTATTATGATGCAGACACAGGTAACCAGGATCAGCATCCAGCGCCTCGTTGATCCAGTTGAGCACTCAGAGTCAGTTGGTGAGCCTTCTTGTTTTCTGGAGGACTCATTTTTACTTTGCTTTTAGTATTTCAGTTGTTAGGATGATCGGGGGTCTTGTCCCAACATCGCTCTTTGTTTTAGAGGCTTCGTAGACAGTTAGTAGTTCAGTTGTCTTTACATTATTATTTCATCTGTTTAGACTTGAGTTGTCATTTGGCCAAGTTGAATGTTTGACCTTTAAACATTCTATGTTATTTTATTAAACAGTTGAGTAAGTGCATTTGATCATTGTAACAATGCTTAAAGTCTTTCGTTGAGTAAGTAAGCCAGACCAAGGGCTCGCTTGGGGCCAGCAATGGTTCTCGAGTGTCAGCCACATCTGAGGTGTAGGCTCGGGGCGTGACACTTATACATTAAAATAATTTGAAATAACTTAATATATGAGCTCATATGATTGACCTAATTTTGAATTACATAGTAAAATCACCCCCTCCCCCCTGTCCTCTTCACTTCCTCTCTCTTCAACTTTTTTTCGCCTTGGATCTTGTCCATCATTTTAAAACTTATGACAAAACAATGGAGAAAAAAGGAGGAAAATAACAAGGATATTCGGTTAGAAATAATTAGTTTAATAGAAGATAATTTAATGGCACTTTTTCTTTTGTGTGTACCCAAAACTCAAAATAAACAAATAAAAATAATATTTTCTCCTATCCCCACCTTACCCTACCAGTCACTATGATAATAATATAAATTAAAAGAATATGAACATGTAAGTTCGTTTCAAGTTTGAGTCTCTAATCCTAATAAAGAATAAGAGATTAAAAAAAAAGAATAAGAAAAGGAAATGAACAAGACAAATAATTTAGATCAATTATACTTTTAAATAATTTTTCACCTTCTCTCACATGAAGTTATGATTTCAATAAATATATAAAAATAAAATTGAACATTCCATACATGAAATTGTGGATAAAATCAATTTTAAAAAATAGGCATAAGTTTGAGGAGGACCAAAAATATATTAATATTACAAATATAAAAAACTATTAGTTTTTCATGTATTCAAAGATAAGAGACTATTTTGAGTTTTTTCTTATGTGATGCGGATAAGTCTTTAGAAACTCTTTCTTTCCATGAGATAATATAAGAATCCAATTATCCAAAAGTCGTTTGATTTGACAAAAGAGAGAAAAAAGGTATTGTACAAAATGGTCAAAACTCAAAACTCCATCCTAGAAAGATATGAAATATGGAAGAATCAAAGGCTTGGTCCAAAAGCATTGGGGAAAAAGAAATAAAGAAAGAAGCAAATCACAAGAAAAGTAATCCTTCTAGTGACTAAAGTGGAGTAAAAATTATAAATCTATCATTTAATTAACTCTTGCGCCGATATCTTAGCGCCATCCAATGCCAACTTCCGCCTATTGCGCCATTCTTTCCTATGCTAATTGCCTTTTATTTTTTTTACACAAACAAAACTTCTAATTTCAAAAATAAATTTTTATTTTTATTTGTCTTTTTAATATTTTATGAAAATACAACAAAAAAATATTCTTGACATTAATTACTTTTAATGGTATATTAAGCCCAAATATAACAAATAAAAGTGAACGAAAGAAGTACTTGAGTCATGACCTAACACATCTTTTAGCAGAACTTTATTTAAATATATACTTTACTAAATTAACCTTATTAATGATGTTTTAAAACTTTAAATTTGATTACTATTATTTTATGGAATTATTTAGTACTAACAATAGTATATGAAAAAAACAAATAAAAGTATTTTAATTTGATAAAATTGAAAATAAAATGAAATAGAGGGATTAAATAAAATAAAACGGATGGAGTAGTAGTTTTGATCCCTCTTTAACTAAACTAGCAATAAAAAAGCTTATGAGCCTTAAATTAAGCTTCCTTTATCATGGCATACATGGAGGCTTTTCAGATTGTTTTGTGGGGTTTAATCTCAACACAAGCAACATCTTTTTGTATTCTCTCATTATTGTTGCCTTTGCTTTTTGCTCCCGCCTCCCACCCAAGGTTAACATACTTGCTTTGGCATTTAAGGGCATTTTGATTATTTTTCATGGTTTTTTCGTTTTAATTTTTTTTTATTTTTCTTGATTGTTCATATATTTAAAGAATTATGTAAAATAAATTATAAATTATGATAACTAAGAACTTCATATATTTAAAAGAATTATTAAAAAAATTGGTTGACTCTTGAAATTCTATTGGTGCCACATAAATTAGAACAAAGAAAATACAGTAAAACTTCTCTAAATTAATATAGGTGAACCATGAAATATTATTATACAGTAGAGGTATTATTTAATCTCTAAATTAATATATATTAATTTAAAGAGTGTTTCAATACCAAAAGTTTTGTTCAGGGATGAAATCTCAAAGAATTTGAAAGAATCCACTTGTGAAAACGTCATTCATGAACTTAAGGTCATGATTAATGATCTTGGTTACCGCAATAAAATTTATGTTAAATAATCTATTGGATGGGTGAAAATGATACATGTTCAGATGTCCAGAGCTTAGAATAAATTGTGGATATCATTGGAAAGACAATGCTTATGATAAAGTTGAAGATGATACAATATCTTTTGAACTAGTTACGCATAAGGATATCGCATCTAGAACTCTTCTCAATTTTATGTTGCAATTAGAAAAGACAACACCGAAACTTTTGGATGCAATACAAAAAGTTAGAAATGAACTTCAACTAGATTTAAATTTTAACAAAAAATAGATCATAATAGAATCATATTTCACTAAATTGTCTTAGATATATTTGTACTTTTAAAAAAATTATTAATTTATAATACTAATGGGACCATATATCTATATAGGGGTCTTCTAAAAATATATTATCTTATCGAAATGAGTTATTTTTTCCATCGGCCCAAGTCGGGACCGAAGAAAACTATTATCTTAGAGAGATTATTAATTAACCAAGTATTAATTTAGTGAGGTTATATTGCAGTATTTATTATTTGAAAATTACATAAAAAGTACTATACATCCCAATATTAAACAACTTAAAATATTTTTAAGAACATACGGAAATTTTGGTGACTCTTGAAATTATCTTATTATTTTTGCAGTTTTTTATATGTTTGAAAATTACCTTAAAAAATACTATAAATCGCGATAATTAACAACTTAAAATATTTAAAAATTCATATAAAAAAATTGACTGCCTCTCTAAATTATATCGATGCCACATAAATTGAGATAGAGGAAATAACATGTATTATTTAAAAATGACGTAAAACTTACTATGAATCTCAATAACTAACAACTTGAAATATTAAAAAAAAAATTGATTGACTCCTGAAATTCTACATGTGCTACATAAATTGAGATAAAGGGAATAATATTTGAAAATTACGTAAAAAGTAATATAAATCACAATTATTAACAATTTAAAAATAATTAAAATCACAACTCTCTAATTTCATTCGTGTCACATAAATTGAAACATATATAGAGAGTAGCACATTCTCTTATTATATAAGAGAAAGTTACAAGATGAAGCAGGCACGTCCGCGTCAATGTGTCTACTTCAACGACATTTTCGAAAAAACACCTTAAAAATATTTTTTTTGTTCTACTTTAATTTAATTAGTGTATTTTTATTTTATTTTAAAAAAATTTTGGGACCCCATTTAGCTATCTTTATTTATACCTTTATTATTTTGAATATCATTAAAAATTCAATGATCGATGATGAAAATATTTTAATTATGGACATCTCAATTGAACTTTACGCACAAAAAAATGAGATGATTTACTACCACACAAATATATATATATTATAATTTATTTCAGAGTAAAAATTTAAAATTAGTTAATCACTACCACTTAAAATTTATAAATATTAATAATATTTATCAAGTATTTATTTTTTCACTTAATGAAACGATTTCATATCATTTAATTTATTCTATTTAAATAAATTTATGAATAAATATTAGATCACGATTCACGCACAGCACAGGGTTTTCGTAACTAGTTATAGTACAAACTATTTTGGAATAATTTGGCACAATTCAGGTAAGAAGTTAATTATGACTTCATTGTTAATTGACTCCAATACTGCCTAATTTCCCACTAAAAATATCCCTCCAAATAAATCATCATTACACTTAAGCATGGTTATATTTTTCATTCTTCCAATACGTCAATCTCTTCACCAATTTACATAAGCATGTTTGTATCTTTTTTTTAAAAAAATGGTTCTTTCTTCATGTATTATTTCAAATCAAAAATGAGTATATTGGTAATGAGAAATGGAGGGTTAGTATCTCACTCCATCGAACCAGACATAGAAACAGATGCTCTAGCAAGACAATGAGCAACTTCACTAGTTTTTTAACTGCCAACAAGGAGAGAAAAGGTAACTCTTTGATAAGAGTTTTACAATAAAAAACAATCAAAATAAGTAATTCACCAAATTTTCTTCCAGAGCTTGCTTCACACAAGTAGATTATCAGTTTCTACAACCTGAGAAATCTGAGGCTAATGTATAGCGTAATGCTTTTGTATTAGCTGATGAAGAAATACAGAGTACATCATAGTGTATTTATACACTTACAAGTCGTGCAGAGCATAGAGAGTAATACTCCTAATACAAGACAACTATCTAGAGATAAGAGTTATACTTTAACATGGACTCTATATCTAAGATTATCACGAGTAACTAATAATTATATCTAACTGATCTTATCTCGATCTTTAACACTTCCCCTCAAGCTAATTGGAGGTGAGTTTACCACTCTTAGCTTGTCTCTGAAGAACAAGAATTGGTCCTTTGCCAGTGCCTTCGTGTGAATGTCTGCTAGTTGATCTCTGGATCGAACAAATTGAGTGATTAACTGCCCTTGAGCTACTTTTTCTCTAACAAAATGATAATCCAATTCTACATGTTTGGTTCTAGCATGCAATACTGGATTTGTGGTCATGTACAGTGCACTCATATTGTCACAAAACAGTGTAGGAGCAGACTTGATATAAATTCCAATATCTTGCAGAATGTAAGTCAGCCATGTGAGCTCAACAGCTGTAGCAACTAAGGCTCTATACTCAACTTCTGCACTTGACCTTGCAACTGTGTTCTGCTTTCGAGAGGACCAGGACACACAATTTGCACCAAGATATATGATGAAACCAGTAGTGGATCTTCTTGTTGTTGCACATCTTGCCCAGTCAGCATCCGAGAAACCATACAACCTGAGTGAGGACTGAGAAGTAATACACAAACCATGAGTAATAGTTCCCTTTATATATCTGAGTATTCTCTTTACAACTTGGAGGTGCACAGAATTTGGATATCGCATGAACTGACTTGCAAGGTTCACAGCATAAGTTATATCTGGTCTGGTTAGTGTCAAGTATTGTAAGCTTCCTACAATGCTCCTATATACTGAGGAATCAACTGGAGTTCTAATAGCTTTCTGTAAGCCATGTTTCTGTGCTAAGGGAGTAGGCACTTCCTTTGCATCTTCTATGTCCACTTTCTTGAGCAAACCAGTAGCATATTATCTTTGAGACAAGTGAATTCCATCTGGAAAATAGGTAACTTCAACACCTAGGAAGAAACTTAGTTGTCCAAGATCCTTCATGGAAAATTCAATGCTCAATTTCTTCACAACTTCATCCATTTGCTTTGAGTTGTTCCCTGTCACAATTATGTCATCTACATATAACAACAGTAGTATTGTTCCTGCTGGACTATGAAGAGTGAACAGAGATGAGTCAGCTTTGCTGCACTTGAAGCCAATGTGGAGCAGATACAAGCTGAACCTTTCAAACCAGGCTCTAGGAACCTGTTTGAGACCATACAGTGCCTTTTTCAACTGGCAGACATGGCTCGAATAGTTTGGATCAACAAATCCTGGTGGTTGACTCATGTACACTTCTTCTGCAAGATATCCATAGAGGAATGCATTTTTAACATCAAGTTATCTAATAAACCAATGTTGTGTGACTGCAAGAGATAGAACAACTCTTATAGTAGTTGCTTTCACAACAGGGCTAAAGGTTTCTTCAAAATCTACTCCTTCAAGCTGTGAGTAGCCCTTTGCAACTAATCTCGCCTTATGTCTTTCAATTGAACCATCTGACTTCATTTTGGTCTTAAACACCCATTTGGATCCTACTACATTCATCTTAGAGTTCTGGGAACCAGAATCCAGGTCTCATTTTCATGCAGTGCTTGCAACTCCTCCTTCATAACTGCTACCCAGTGTGGAATGCTAAGTGCTTCTTTGAGAGACATAGGTTCACTAAGTGTAGTGCTTTTCCTAGTTGCAGATAATGAACTATGAGATAAGTGTTTACCTTTTGACCTGGTTATCATGACATGTTCTGATGTCGATGGTTGAGATGGAGCCTGTAATTGAGGTTGGACTTGATAAGTAAAGAGTTTAGATAGATCATCCTCAAATTGAAGTCCCCTTTGATCTGCAATGCTGAATTCTTGGGGTTGCTGCTCATCCTCATATAGTTGTGTTTACATCATTGCAGCATCTTGTGCCTCATTAGGAGAATCATTAGATGAGTTCTCAAGTGACGCGGGAGATGTAGATGGTGACAATTCCTCGGTATATTGTTGAGGTTCTTCAGGTGCTAGTTCATCTAGCAATATATCAGCAGGAAGATGCTCAGATGAGTCAAACTCCTGGCTTGGCACGTCATCAATTGTGGTCTTTGATTCTGAGAAAAATTCAAAGAATGTGGCGAGATGAATGGAACCTGCAGAATCACTTTTCATTGTTGTTTCCCTGCACATAAGGAAGAGTTAGTTCATTAAAGACAACATGTCTTGATATAAAGACCCTTCTTGTGGATGGATAATAGCATTTGTATCTTTTGTGAAGGCTACTGTATCCGATGAAGACACATGGATATGTCTTTGGTGAAAACTTGTTGCTTCCTTTGATGTAGGGAAAACACCTGCACCCAAACACCTTTAAGCTATTGTAATCAGGATGTGTTCCATGGAGTTTATGGAAAGGTGTGTCCTTAAGTACTGAAGATGGTAACCTATTTATAAGAAACACAGCTGTAAGGAAGGCATCCGTCCACATCTACTGGCTTGTGTATGGCTGCTAAACCATCACATATGCTCTTGAATTCTTTCAAGAATTCATCTGTAGACTTGTTTCCAAGCCTGATAGTTTGAAGTTGTTGCTTCAATTGGAATTCTTTGTCCTTGGTAGCTTGAAGGTAAGTTTCCTCCAAGGTTTCCCACATCTCTTTTGCAGTATTGCAGCCTACAATGAGGTACATGGTTTCCTCTGATAGTGTACCAGAGATCCAACTTCTCAGCAACACGTCCTTCTCCTCCCTATCATCATTTTCACTGTCTTTATCACTGGTTTTGCCACTGTTTTTGTCGCTGCTAAAAGTGTCTTCTTCAGTGATAATTGTTTTTGGTTCATCCCGAATGAGATATGTTAGTCTCATGACTTGGATAAGCTGCAACATTTGAGTCCTCCATATCAGGTAATTTGAGGGCTTGAGTTTAATTGAGACTGAAGCAATGAGATGGTGAAGTGAGGAGGTTGAGAGTGTGTTGGAGGCTGATGCCATTTGGCTTCTAAAACAGAGTTTTAGTAGTCAAGAATTATAGCGGAAGAAGAGCTTAAAGCTCTGATACCATGAGAAATCTGAGGCTAATGTCTAGCGTAATGCTTCTGTATTAGCTGATGAAGAAATACAGAGTACATCATAGTGTATTTATACACTTACAAGTCGTGCAGAGCATAGAGAGTAATACTCCTAATACAAGACAACTATCGGTGTATGTGTCTAAGAGCATTATGAGCAAGGCTAAGGGAAGATAGCTCTCTCTAGTTTATTGATTTGTGTTTAATTAAGAATATGCACAATCATAATATGGAAAATAAGAGGGCAAAGCATTTCAAATTGGTTAAGCAAAAAAAAAATCTAGAAAGATACCTTCAATGTTTGAAAATAGACTCCCCTTCTTCATTAAAGGGAGAACCAGAAATGCTTTCGTAGGCGTCATTCTAATCCCCTCACACCAGATGCCATACCCACATAAATCTATGAAAGACTTATGTAGCAAGAGTTCAAGATAGTAGAGTTCCTCTTGTTCATCATACTTTAGATTCATATGTACTGTTTTATTAAAGGTTCTTGAAGATTTTAAAAAAAATTTACCTCTATCGCTTTTATTTTAACCTTCAAAGCGTACTCTCCTTGGTCCAACCGTAACAAGTGTTGTTTATCAGATCGGCATGAATAGACATAAGCTGTACCTCCACCAATTCTAGAATCTATCAAATTATCAAGGAACTCAGGATCCTGTTTCCAGTCATCACTATATATGACAGCTGCATGAGCATTCAATACAAATTGATATTAATTACAATTCTCAAAATAAATATTTCACGAGTTGAACTATCAAGGGAATACTTACATTTGTGCCATAGTGGTAAGATTAGTTGCGCATGCAACCTATCAAGATATGCTTCCAAATTCAAATGCCTCCTCAAAATGCCATATATATTCGAACAATACTGAGATCCCTGCCTCATATCGCAAAAAATAAGATATAAATTTATACTAACAGATCAGGAGTTAGCATTAAATAGTTGTCTATCACCCTCTTTGAGCCATAAAGCCAGAAGCTCATGGAAGTTACCATGATAAACTCAACAAAAACTATACGAGTTGAATGATGATAGTCACCACGCAACCCCAAGCAATAAAACTATGTTAGAGAAGAAAAACAAAAACATAGAGTTTAGGATTTTAAGAAGGAACAGCACGTCAGACTTGTTACATGAGCAGCAACAAACCTGTCCACAGAAGGACTCGAAGAACAGCTTGACATCTGCTTGAGTGACCTGCTTCATACAAACATACAAGTCGTAAATATTTTCCTCATTGATGTACATCAAGAGAGTGAATTATCAACCCAAAATTCCTCCTTACCTATAATTGTACAGTATACAGTTCTAGCACACATATCTCTTTCATCTTCAGACTAACATCAGCACAAAAGGTGAAAAATTTAGTATTAGCAACACTAAGTATGCATTTGGCACTCCCAAGACATTGTTACAAAAGGTAAACTAAATGTAGCCACAATTCCTCACCCTTGGAAGAACGGTTGGATTATCCTGTCCAATCACAGTTCTGGAAGGAAGTACTCTCACGGGATAAAACCCAAGCGTAGTTCCTGCAAGACTCAGAGCACTACTTGCACCTTCTGCATAACATATTGGGGAAAATGTGATGTTAGAGAACAAGCGCCCTAATAGTCTAGCCAGAATATGTAAACAAATAATCATGTGTCAACCTACCTTTTTCTGCAAACTGAATGAAGGCAAATCGAAGTTCAGAATTGGCATCACCATATAAACGATAATCGAAAACCTTCAGCACATTAATGTTAAGTCATATATGGAAACAAAACAGGTCCTCAACATAATTGGAAAGACAAGACAATAAGCAGAATGAGTACAGAAACTTGACAGAATGGATAGATCTCCACCTGTCCACAGCCACGAAAGAGTGCTGTGAGCTGCTCTTCAGTCACCTACACAACAGAAGAAACAGAATTATTAAAATAAAAAAGATAAAGGTGCAGTAACCCAATTAACAATAACACTGGGCCTCTCTTTTTTACCTAATGATCAATGTCGTATACATAAACCGTCCTGCTTATAACATCTTCCCTTTGGGCAGTGCCTGTTTGGGTATTCATCCTTCTATTTCCATAACCATAGCCGTTGTTCTTCTGCATGCACAACTCAAACTCCACTAATCAGCTCAAACTCACGGACGTAGATATATTACAAAAAAGAAATAAAACAGAGAAGATTTCATTTTCCAAAATAAATGGTAGAGAAAGAGTGAAAAGAAACTCAACACCCTTCACTTTAAAACTACAATATCTTTGTCTTTATGCCACTTCCTTCCTTTTTGCAATCTCCTCAATCTTGTGTTTTGCCAGAGAACTTACATGTAATACAATAAGCCTCTATCTCAAATATTTCACCCTTCAAACACTGCTGTCCCATGGCATAATAATGCCCCCCTCTAGTAGCTCTGCTTCTAACTGAACATAATTTATCCTTTTGTTGGCCCAAAGGTCTTTAATGATCTCCTCTATATTTCCTTTTAATTTGTATTCTTGGAAACAGTAAGCATCTACCCTCCATTTGTACATCATATTATTTATTTTCAGCCTCTTTCCCGGATCATTGAGGCCCCTCACATTCCATGACACAAAATTAACATTCACTGAAATTGTTAATAATCTGCGAAATTGTTATTCCTTTCAATCAGTTCCTACCAATTTTCTCCCTGCTCAAGAATCTCAAAGGAATAATTCCCAGACAGGAAAATTGTGCTTCTTCCCATAATGTTTTATCAACCTTACAAGCGATCACCTTTCTCATTGCCGTATACTAGGCTTAAGTTACTCTGTGATTATCACAAGATTAACACGAGAAGAAATGAGGACTTGGGGAAGTAGGGAAATTCTAGGATGAGTTTCACAGAATAGGCAATAGCAAGAGCGAGAGATCAGTTAAACTACTTACGAAACATTTTTGCATAACAATTGCTGCACCAAACAATTTGGCATCCAGATATGATGGAAACGTGTAACTTTTGCTATACCTGATTGACAAAAAATACAATCAAATAAGAGCTCGACCTTAGTTGGTAAAACATGATAGAAAAAAAAAACTTAAAAACTTATATGACGAGCAAAAAAATCTACCATTTATCCAGCAAATGTGAATTATCACCCAGTATTTCACTAAGAGCTTCGCAAGCATTAAACATATGTTTCTCCAACTGACAACCAAAAAAGCCAAAAACTTATCTTCTCAAAACATAGATGTTAATAATCTGTATGCAATTTCATAAAATTAATGGCCAGTACACCACAAGTTCTGGGATACTTATAATGTATAGTAAAGAGCACACATACAAGTTCGAGCACCGGAACAGAAGGTTGAGGACGCCATGTTATATTTGGATATAAAAACGTGAGTCCATAATAGCATGCATTCTCAATATCCCCTATCAGCCTTGCTATAAGTGGTACACAACAATGTGGTGGAATGCCCCTTGCTTTTTCCAAGATGAATTGTGTTTTCCGGACCTCCTCTATAGAATAGAGGGTTTCGCCCTCAATGACTACATATGGTGTTCTATTGTTGGTATCTGGTAAAAATCAACACTACCAGTTATAAAAAGATATACAAACATGGGCACAATTTAAGGGAAGCTCACTTAATAATCCACCTGCATCCATTTTCTCATAATTGACAGTACTGATTGCGGCTATGAGGGAAATGTTTGCAAAGCCTCAGGTACCCAATAAAGATAGTGACATGGGATCGATTGTGGGGAGCTCTGATCCCTTACAATCTATATCTGGTATCCATACTGTTGCAGAGCTGCAACATGAAAACAATTGTTATGGTATAAAGAGATGTTCATCGATTTGAAATCATATATAAACTTGAGCACGGAAAACTGAATGAGGTTGACTTGAAGTAATCCAGAACTTCATCATCATTGATTTCAAAAGTCCTCTCGCAATTGAGTCAGGTTGAAGTAATGATAAGCTTTCTGAATGTTAGACCTGGAGTTACTAGGGTTTATAAACGCAAGACAAGGGTGGAAGAAGAACTAAATGTAACTGTTTTTATGTATACAATAATGTCTGTATTTACATTAGTTTCCTGAGCAATTATCACAGTTAGTTTACTTTGTGATACTTATATTACAAAGGAAGACTGAAGCAATTTTATGTACAGTTTTTCTTCTGGCAGATTTGGAGGATGAGGTTATTTGGAATAACTTGGTTGTCCGCTGTATTGTTGTTCTAGGTTGTCATTTGTTTGTTTGTAAAAACTTGTTATCATTGCGTTATTCTTATATAATTTTCCCACTGCACTTTATCTCACCAAGAAAGGAGAATCAGGAACTGTAAAGCACTTACACCATAGTAGTTTTTGGTTTCCAGGTGCAAGCAGATAAATCTGATGTTATTTTCCTTTTCTGACCCAATGCACTGGAATACCTGCTGAATTTATGGCAAATTTAAATATGGTATTCAAACAATTTAAGCGAATTTACTGGAGTGCAAAGTAAAAGCAAAATTACACAACAACAACAACAACAACATACCCAGTGCATTCCCACCCACTCTGAGGAGGGTAGAGTGTACGCAAACCTTACATCTATCTCAAAGGTGAGGTAGAGAGGTTGTTTCCAATAGACCTTCGACTCAAGACAAAAAAGACTAAAAATACATAATGAAAATACAAGACACAATATGTAATAGACAAAGCAACTATTAATAGTAGAACAGTACTAAACCAAATAATACTACCATCAGACTACAAGCATAGCACTATGACTACTAGTAAGGGCACCAAGACAAAGCAATCCTACCTACTAACCTTTTACCCTACTTCCCGCCCTCCATAACTTCTTATCTAAGATCATGTCCTCCGTAGGCCGCAACTACACCATATCCTGTCTAATCACCTCTCCCTGATACTTTTTCTGTCTACCTCTACCTCTCCTAAAACCATCAACTTCTTATCCTCGCCTCTAACCTTGGCTAGCATGTATAACTTCTTATCCTCGCCTTCTACTTTAATTTGGTGTATAAGCGTTGAAAGGTTACTGTTTTTGCCGTTGTAAGTGCTATCTTAGCCTACTTCCAACCCAACTTATACTTCTCCCTATTCATTCGCATTTCATCCTCATCCTTACTCTTCACCTACTTCACGTAGGCCCCTTTTTTTTGCCTCCCCTTCCCTTGTGCTTCTCCATTCCACTACCAATCCCCTCGATGCCTACCACATCGGTCTCGAGACACCCAACACCTCTCTAACCAGCTCCCTAATGCAGCTGGCAATCTTATCCCACATATTGTCTCCATCCCCTCTACTCCCCCAAGTTCCCATATCCATCAACTTCTCCCCTATCTCTAGGGCACTAGTCATAGTCAAGCTACCTCATTTAATCCTCGGTCAGTCATCCACAACCCTCTTCGTCCTCCCCTCCTTGATCTCCAAATTCATCACCAGGAGCTTATGTTGGGGTCAAAAGATACACACTTAGGATAACCTTACAGTCTTTACAAAGAGCTCTATCACCCTTCCTAAGGAGCAAAAGGGAGTCTTGGCTACCGAACTACGAAAGCTAACCAAGTGCTCCTCCTCCTTTGGGAAACTCAAATTGGCTACCATCAATCCAAAGGCTCTTGCGAAATTCAAAAATGAGACTCCTCCGTCGTTCCTATCCTTGAAACCAAAGCCTCCATGCACATCCTCATAACCCCTTGAGGATGACCTGATATGCCTAATTGAAATCTCCACCTATGAAAAGTTTCAGTGTTTGGTATGCCTCACTCCACCTCATCCAGAATCTCTCAAAAGCTCTTCTTCTCCTTCTCGTCCAAGGCCGCTTGCGGTGCATATGCACTAATAATGTTCAAAGTAGACCCTCCAGTGACTAACTTAATCATCATCATCCTAGCGTAGACCCTCCTAACCTCTACCACTTGCTCCCTAAGCTTTTTATCTATTAACATTCCCACTGCATTCCTGTTTCTCACGCCTTCTGTGTACCACAACTTATACCCGTCCCTTTCCCGCACCTTAGCACCTATTCATTTGGTTTTCTGGACACAAGCTATATTAATCCTCCTCTTCTTGAGAATCTTCACTAGCTCTATGGACTTTTCAGATAAAGTCCCTATGTTCTAAGACCCTAGTCTTAGCCTAGAGGCTCCCTTAACCCCCACCCCCACCACTACCCCACCCTGGCTCTCGCTCCCTTCCCCGACCAAGAACAAGACCCTAGTCTACCATCATTTACCCGAGCTACTAACCAAATATAAACTAATCAAGGTGGATACTAAAACACTAATAATGCACAAGCAAGAACATGCGAGTAAAACTAATACCTAAGGACACTAAAAACACTACTAATACACAAGCAAGAACATGCAAGTAAAACTAATACCTAAGGACACTAAAAACACTACTAACACGCAAGCAAGAACAGGCAGGTAAAACTAATATCTAAGGATGAAAGAATTAAAGACAAGAATCACACACTAGAACTATAACTACAGGCCAGAATCAATGATGCAGAGGTAAAAACAGGGAGTAAATATAACAATCCGACCAATAACTGGAACTCAAACTTCGACCAATATAACCACAAAAACTACCCTAACCTATGGGCAGCAGGTAACAAACTGAAAATTAGTGGCAAATCATACCAAATAATAGGATTAATTCTAATCAACATCAATCTAAAAAACCGATTTTGATTTATCGAGTGAATCCAATAATTCTAGAAGTATCAATAGCTTCTATTGAGTTTTCCAGGTGACTATAATGAAAAAAATCAGTATGTAGTACAAACACTGACCCGGAGACAAGCCTATCAGAATAGGCTATAGCTTGGAGAAAAATTAAATACAAGGCAAAGACAGAACCTGCTGTAAGGCAATGTTGAATAACAGAGGAACCTGGTGTTGGTTTTGCTACTTACCCGACCAGGTCTTGTAGGTGGCAGTAGTGACTGTAGTGGCTATGGTGCCGCCGGTGGAATGCGGGTTACAGGCAGAGGGAATGACCCAAAAGTAAGTGTTGGTGAGAGAGGAAGTTACGTAGGTGGGTGTAGCTATAGTAATGAATAATAGGTGACAAAAAAGTGTTAGAAATGTAAAAAGAGTGACTCTAGTTTTAATTATTAAGTGTAGGTGACAAATTTTTAATTAATTTTTAAAAATAATTATATAGGTCCTCAAGTTTTTGTTTTTACACTTTCACCCAAATTTAAGTAAACCCCTAATTTCTAAAATAGGAAAACCCCCAAATCAGTTTTCTTTTCTCTCCCAACGTTTCGCTCTTTTCACATTTTTTTTGCTTCTAATCTTCATCACTAGCGCTTCTTCTTCTTCTTCTTCTTCTTCTTCTTTTATTGGTGTTGTAGCTTATTGTAGATTTCTTATTTGAAGAATTTGAGAAGGGAAAATCTCAAATTTTAATTTAACACGTGATTTGAAAAGGTCTAAACTTTAGAAATCACTTTTTAACTGATAATTTTTAATCATTTTGACAAGTTAATAGTATTGTTTGTGTGTATTATTCATTTAAAAATTTGATTTTTATATTATTGTTCTCGTCACTGATGTATATTAATTTTCAGCAACTGATATGACTGTTTCAGTAATTTACAACAATTGTTGAATGTTGTTGTTGAATAAATTGTCGTAACTGCTATATATATTTCAGCAGTTGCTGAATAACTTACAACAATTGTGATATTTTAATATAATTTTTTGTATGATCAATTTTTTAGTTCTAAGTTACAATATTTTCAGGTATCTTCAACATCATTAATGGGAGATAGAATAGTAGTACCAGTTGATTGTAATGGTGAATGGGTTGAGTCCAACAATCGTTATATTTGGCGTTGGAAGAGTAAAGAATTGCCCGTGACAATTGCGATGATTGTGCATCAAGATATTGCATATGATGATTTTGCGAATAAAATCATTACTTGTTGTAAATTAAATTGTGAGTTGGAAGATATTGTGATCACTTATCTGCATAGTTGTGATGAAAAGCAGAAGACGGCTGCTTTTAAGATAAATGATCAACTTAGTTTAAGTACTTATTTGGAAGATGAACCTAGAGGTGTTTTAAGGATCTACATGGTTGAAAGATTGGTGGAGAATCATAATTTATGTGATGACCAACAAGTGTTGAACGATGAATGTGGTAGGATGAATATGAATATTCCGAATGAAGAGCGTGAAGGTCAATATATTCTTTCTCCTTAAGTTCGAAATGGATTGCCCATTATTGGTGAAGTCGTTGATAGGCAAGTACTATGAACTCATAAATTTACTTATTTCTAAAAGTTCATCCTCTTTGTACACTTAATTAATTTTTGCTTTAGCTGATAATTAATTAACTTAATGCAGTCATGCTCAAGATGATGGAACCGATTTTTACAAAGATATGTCGTTTAAGAATAAACAAGAATTAGATATTGCATTGAAAATTGCTTATGTCAAAAAGATTTTAGATTGAAGAAGGTAATTAATTCGTGTTCAGTGTATTGTGTCAAATGTGAGCATCTTGAGTGCAAGTGGTGGCTAAGAGCGGTGAAAGTTGAAAATTATGATAGCTTTTATATTAAAAAGTATGAAAAAATGCATACATGTGGCTCGGAACATCTTACGAGTCATAATCCACACGCCACAGCAAAAGTCATTGGAGCATACTTCAAAGATAGATATCCCGAAGGTAAGGTCCATCTACAAAAGATTTGAAAAACTCTATTCGTATTGAATTGGGATGCAAGGTTAGTTATTGGAAAGTTTGGATGGGTAGCGAGATTGCAAAGTCTTTGGTAAGAGGGACATATGAACATGGATATGGAGTGACTGATACGTATAGTCATATGCTTAGGACATCTAATCCGGGAAGTAAAACGGCGTTGAAGATTGATGAAAATGGCAGGTTCAAGTACTTTTTTGTGGCATATGGAGCTTGAATTCTTGGTTTCGCACAAATGAGAAAAGTCATAGCTGTTGATGGGACATTTTTGAGAAGTAAATATGGTGGTGTGTTGTTGTCTGCTGTTGCACAGGATGCGGAGAATCATATTTTTCCGGTGGCATTTTGCGTAGTAGACTCTGAATGTGATGCTTCCTACCGATACTTTTTCGAGCAATTGAGAAGTTTTGTACTTGATACTCCTGAATTGATCATAATCTCTTATAGACATCAAAGTATTAGAAATATGGTTTCAATTGTATTTCATTCAGCTCATTATGGTTGTTGCATGAGGCACTTAGGAGAAAATATTCGAAACAATTTTCACAATGCGAGTGTTGTCTACCACTTTTATAAGGCGGCAAAAGCATACAATATTGATGTGTTCAGTGATCATTTTAATCGGATAAGAGATTTGGTTCAACAGGCTGCCATACATCTTGAACGCGTTGGATTTCACCGATGGAGCAGGGCAATCTTTCCCGGAAATAGGTAAAATTTATTATAGTTATTATTGATAGTTGGTATAACTACTGCAGTTTTTTATACCTACTGCTGTAATTTTTTATAGTAACTGTTGCACTTATTTCAGCACCTGCTGAGAAATATGCAACAATTGTTATAAAAACCATACAACAGTTATAAACGCATACTTATAATATATTATTGGACACTTATATGTTACAGGTACAATATTATGACGACAAATATTGCTGAGTCGGTTAACTCAATGTTTCTTGATGAAAGAGAATATTCCATTACTGCTCTATTTGATGCAATAAACAGGCGATTTGCAGAAAAAATTCATGAGAGGCGTATGAAATTCATTAATGCACTAACCATCTTCGTCCCTTCGATAGAAAAAGACATTGCAAAAAATATTAATCTGGGGAACAAGCTATTGGTCCATCAAACTGTCAACTATAAGTATATTGTCACCAGTCATAATGAAGTTGCAACAGTTGATTTGCTAGCCAAACTTGTACTTGTAAAGTCTTTGACATTGACAAAGTACCTTGTCCACATGCCAGGCAGCGCTTCGATGCCAATATGGTGATGACTATGGGAGATGCATTTATGAGTACTCCTCTTCGTATTACAAAATAGAGGTATACCTTATTGCATATGTGGAGGAAATTAAACCGGTTCCATCTGAAGAAACTTGGGAAGTTCCTATTGAGATTTTAGAGAAAAAAAATATCTTCTCCATTTGTTGAGACAGGCAAGGTTGGAAGAAGGTCCTCAAAAAGACAAAAAGGAATCGAGGAATCATTTTCAATGAAGAAAAATAAATGTTCTTTATGCAAAAGAATTGGTCACAAGAGGACTACATGCTCCGAGCGAAATGTTGCATAAAAACACATTTGTTCTTCTTGTTTTTTGTGAACATATTTGATCTTATCTTTTTTGGTACTAATTGTTGTTTTTGTTGTTATTATTTGTGAACACATTTGATCTTATCTATTTTGGTACTAATTGTTGTTATTTTGATTGTGAGAGCATATTTGATTTTATTGCTATTCTTATTATTACTTTATTACTTGTTGTAGAGAATTTTAGCAATTGTTATATAAAGTACAACAACTTACTTACTTTTCCGTAGAAAAATTCAGCAACTGCTAAGAAAAGTATAATAATTTTCATGCTTGTTGTAGAAATTTAAACAATTGTTGTAAAACAATATAACAACTCGTTTAATTGATGTAGAGAATTGTAGCAATTGCTATGAAAAGCACAACAATTTACTTATTTGTTGTAGCATATTCAAATAAAATTACTAGCTATTCTAGATTTTCTTTTAAAATTAGTCAAAACTATCCTATTTATCATGGAATATGATTAATATAACTAATTAACAATCAATTTATCAATTTAAGTTGATTACATGTGAAATTATTTAATTGATCTACTGGTATCTCAAATAACTATCTCATTATACAAGATCACTATCTAATATAAATTTTATTTTTAAATTAAATTAACACTACTCTATTTATCATTAAATATGAGTGTTACAACCAATAAACAATCAATTACTCATTATAAATTGATAACATGTGAAATTGTAATGGAATTGATCGTCTGGTATCTCAAATAACTATCTCATTATACAAGATCGCTATCTAACATAAATTTTATTTTTAAATTAAATCAACACTACTTTATTTATCATTAAATATGAGTGTTACAACCAATAAACAATCAATTAGCCAATTAATTTGCTTACTTGTTAAAGAAAATTTTAGCAATTGTTATATAAAGTACAACAACTTTCTTACTTGTTGTAGAAAAGTTTAGCAATTGCTATGAAAAGTACAATAATTCTTGTGCTTGTTGTAGAAATTTAAACAATTGTTGTAAAACAATACAACAACTCGTTTAATTGCTATAGAGAATTGTAGCAATTGCTATGAAAAGTACAACAATTTGCTTAATTGTTGTAGAGAATTTCAGCAATTGCTGTAAAAAATACAACAACTTATTTAATTGTTGTAGAGAATTTCAACAATTGGATGAGTCAAATCATCACCTTCAACTAGTTCACTAACATCACAATTCTTTTTTTTCGATTAAAATATCAATTCATCAAATTTAAAATACCACATTCACTAATGTATAACAAAAGTGAATTAAAAGTGTAGCAAAATACTGGTAAAAATGCATATCCACAAGCAGCCCCTTCAATTCATCAATTTCAAAATACCATATTCACTAATGTATAACAAAAGTGAATTAAAAGTGTAGCAAAATAGTTGTAAAAATGCATATCCACAAGCAGCTCCTTCAATTCATCAATTTCAAAATACCATATTCACTAATGTACAACAAAAGTGAATTAAAAGTGTAGCAAAATAGTGGTTAAAATGCATATTCCACAAGCAGCCCTTTCAATTCATCAATTTCAAAATATCATATTCACTAATGTACAACAAAAGTGAATTAAAAGTGTAGCAAAATAGTAGTAAAAATGCATATTCACAAGCAGCCCCTTCAATTCATCAATTTCAAAATACCATATTCACTAATGTACAACAAAAGTGAATTAAAAGTGTAGCAAAATAGTGGTAAAAATACATATCCACAAGCAGCTCCTTTAATTCATCAATTTCAAAATATCATATTCACTAATGTACAACAAAAGTGAATTAAAAAGTGTAGCAAAACAGTGGTAAAGTGTAGCAGCCTATTCTTCATCACTCTTTCAACTCCTTTTTGAATTCGAATCGGCCCCTTAATTTGCAATATCGGCCCCTTCATCTGTAAAATTAAAAAAATGAATTTCACATGTAAAAATGAAATATATATAACACAAGACAAATCTTAGAAAGATGATTAGAATATAAGTTTACCTTTACTATCTCCGGACATCAATTCTTTTTCGATAATGGTCTCATTCACTTTTTCCTTTTTCTTTTTACTAGCACTTGACAATGCCACCGAAATTTGTCTCTTTGTTCTTTTAACATAGTCGGAAGTATATGGATGAGAGATCTTTGATGATGGCCTAATACCTCTCTAAGACTTCATGGTGATGATAACTTTCTCAAAATACTCAATCTTAGCATTCATGGTGACAATAGTTTTCTCTAAAGACTCTACTCTGACATTCAATAAATCTATCATCTCCTTAGTGGATGGAGTTTCTTGAAGACAAGGAACATTCTCATCGATCGGAGAAGATGTTCCTACTCCAAAATCACCACTAATATCACTGAAGTCTCCTCCTCTTTCGAAATCAACACCATCAGCACATCTATCAACATTTGGAGTAAATTCTCCTCCTCCTCCATCACCAACACCACTAAAAACTCTCTCGTTATTGGAGAAGATGCTCCTCTACCTCCTACATCAAGATTATGCTCATCAATTATGATGTCTCTTTTTATAGCCACAACACCATTCAAATCCATCTCAAGTTTTCAATCTTATCATCCTTGGTTAATTTCTTAGGCACAAACGTAATGAAAAATTCCATTTCCATTTCACTAGATGTAGGAATTATCCATGGATGCACAATCTACATGTAAAAATAATAATAATTAAAATGTGATAAAGCAACTGTTGCATTAAAATATTATTATATACCAGTTGTTCTAATTATTCCAGCAATTGTTGTAATAACTTCAACAATTGACAGCAACTAATTAAATAAATAAAACACTTGTTGAAAAGGCTACAGCAAAAACAGCAAAGCAACAACAATTTCACTTTAACTAAAAATGTTTAAAGAATAATGATTAACGAGTCCTGAGGGGGATCAAACAACTCATTAATGTTAACTGATTCGTTATTAGTAGCCAAAAGCCATCGAAAAATTCTCGGTGAAGACACTTGTTTCAAAAACACCTTATATTTCTTTTGGAGGAAAGGAACAACCTCAAATGCCCAACACTACATAAAATAATCACAAAAAGAGATCAAAATATTGGAAGCACCCAAAAATAATGAAATAAATATATATATGAACTAAAATTAAATTAAATTAAATTTACCATAAAGACCCATGGAAAGCCATAAAGATTGGTAGTCTTCCCATCAATAGTCTTCACCGCTTTCAATAGATGCTTAATTGTAGTATCATAGCTAATACGATCCCATGGATAAGCAGAAAATGCTTTTCTATCGGCCGAAAGCAAAATTCACTTTTTTGGAATATTTGTATTCACATCTTTTCCACAAAGAAAGCTATGAACAAAATAAAGTAAACACAATGATTTTATTACATCTTTACTAAGATTTTAGGATTGGAGATGTTCAATCAACTTATTTCTCTTGCAACTCCTTCCCACAACCTCAAGAATTTCTTTTCGTCTCATTTTTGTCTTAGTTGACATATTTTCACCATCATACACTTCTTCATTATGGCAATTTAAGCCGGTGATGATAGCAAACTCCTTCATTCCAAAACAAATCGGCATGCCACTATAATTTATCCAAATTTCTTCTTTTCGATGGCTATAAATTTGACGGCGAAGAAGTTGATAGACTAAACTCATTTGAAATCTTATACGATCTTCAAGTTGTAAGTAATTTCCGAAAATAGAAGATCGAAAGAACTTTGCCAATTTTTATTTTTCTAAAATAGTTCTAAATTTAGAAAACTTACGTAACTCCGACTTAACAGTTAAAGAACCTCTTAAGTTTGGATACCTATTAATCATTGACTCCAAATTGTAATTTGCATACCTAATCGACTTCACAATGAAGTTATCGGGTGAAAGACTGAGTGGAGAAGACTCAACAATAGGAGATGTCTCCTTTTCTGGAATGGCTATATCATCTTGTTCCTCCTTAACTGCTCTATCATCTCTTTCTACATTTGTAGAAGAAACATCTATTTCATGTTCTCTTTGTTCTTCTATAGATTTTTTTCAAATTTGTGTTTTCTAGTTCTTCTTCTTCTCTTTGTCTTTGTGTTCTGATTATCCTTTCATACGTTTTAGTAGGAGTTGTTCGTTTTTTCCTTGGAGTCATGGATGCACAATCTATATATAAAAACAATAAAATCAAAATGTAATAATAAAAAAAGACAATTCATTTTCATTTAGATAATTTTGAAAGTTAGTTTCAAAACCACATAAAGAAATAGGGTAAACAATTATAAATATATCATCAAAATTTGGCTGGATGCATGTTATTTGAAGTGTATATGCAAATCATCTATATGCATCTTGTTTGGGATTGAGGTATAGTAATTATTGTTGTTGTATATAAAGCATGCTATAAAATAAGGTAACAACAACATCAGGAGTGACAAAACCATACTACACTTTTCCTCTTAAATCATGAACAAAATCATAGGCTTGAAAAAATTGAATATGTTACTAGTTACTATAATGCATTATGTGAAACACACCCACCAAGAGTTAACGAACATCATAATATTGGAAGATAACAACTAATACAAGTGCTCAACTGCCAATGATCAAACTAACTTAAGACTAAGAAAAATAAATGATCTCTAAGAACAACATTCTCCATAAGATGAGCAACAATTAAAGGTCCAAGAAAGACACCTCTAATGTCTCAAACATTTACCTAAAAAACAACCAAATTCTTTTTTTTCTACAGGAAACAAGAACCTAAAACAGGGCAAAACATTAAAATGCAGACATTAAAGAGCCATCAATCACCACATAGAAGAAGATAAGAACAACCCCACATAGATAACAGAAAAAAAAAATAGAAGAAGGATCAATGAAAGCACACAAATCTTGTGTAAAAGACCGACCTTTTTTTCCGCAATAAAACCGTACCAAGCAAAATCGTTAAACCCACAAACTTCCATATGCTAAAAACAAAGAAGGCCTAATAAAACCCAATGGATTTTCAATCTTTACAATCTCAAAAACCTAACAATGAAAGAAAAGAAAAGAGTGTTACCTTGAGGTAGATGACGACTATGACAAAAAAGACCAAGACGAAGGTATTGGAAGTTGCCAACAATTTTTTCGCAACAATGTCGTCTCCCTCTGCTACAAGCTGTTGCAAGGAAGAAAAAGAAAGACAATTAGAAATGGGTTTCAAGCTGTTGCAAGAAAGAAAGAAAAAGAAAGACTATTGAGAATGAGTTTATTTGAATATTTTTAAAAGTTTAGAAGTTTTAAATATTACATTTTAATCCCCAATATCTTAATCACTAATTAAGAAGGAGTTTGACTTGGTCAGTTTTTTTTTTTTGTCACCAATTTTAATTTTAAGACTTTTTTGTCACCTTCTCCTCAATTATCTCTACTAACTGGTTGCAGGTGGGTTACGCTGTGGTGGTGCCGACTATTCCGTAATCATTCTTCTCTTTACTTTGATTCAGGTGTCATCTTGATTTTCCTCTAATTAATTATTGGACTAAAACGTAAATACTAACTTAGAAATATAAATACTAAAATAAATAAATAAATAGAGCTAACTAACATATAAATGAATATATTGGATTAATATATATATACACACAAACATAATGGATATTCACTAACTATAAAAATAAAAAAAATGGAAAGACATAAAGTGACACATGGAATTGTCTTGAATTTTTAAAAAGACTCATTAGCTATGGAGGCATCCTACCCCCAAACAATTTTAAAGTGAAATTATTACATTATTTTTCGGTCAATCTCAAATTTTAAAAGGCAAGTGTAATGACACATCAATTATTATGTGACATGTGTTAATTTAATTTAAAATATAATTTTTTTTATTTTAAATTTTTCTTTACCTTCTTTTTCTCTCTCTTACTTTTGCTTATTTTATTTTTATTTACTTTGCGCGGTCCATTGATAAACTTAATAATAACTACTTGCTTTTTGATTGATTTCAAGATTTAACTTATTATACGATGATATTATAAAGTTTACCTAAGAGATTGTTAACATATTTAGCACATCGATAAGTATTTAATAAAATACTTTATAAAAACAAATCAATATAAACTTAGTTCATTATCTAAACTTGATAATAATAATTTTAAGAATTATTTTATTTATTTATTTTCAAATTAATTAAAATCAGAAATGTGTTCACACAATCCCTGTTATTCTCTTGTCGACATTTATTTACTATAATACTTTCTATTTATTTATTTATTTATTTATGTAGTGTTTTACTGTTTTACCTAAATTCAAATCATGATTTTGAACTATTTATATTTTTGTTTTCAATATGGTATATTTAATTTTAGTTTTAATTAATGGTATTAGCTATGTATGAATTTAAATCAATATATTTTATTATTTAATATCAATTAAGATTTTAGTTAGTGACCTTAGCTTAAAATCATAATATTTTGTCCATTAAAAGTATCACATTGAAAGTATTCCATCATGTTAATCTTGCAATTTATTCTTTAAATTGAGAATAATGTATTATATTTGCAGATAATATATTAAATAATATGAAACAGCTCAAGAAGTTAATAATTTTTAAATAAATTGTACGAAAAAAATTAACTTTATTTAATCTTTTCAAAAAAAAAATGATAATGATAAAATATAAAAGGGTCTTCAATAAATAAAATCTCCCAGAACATTGAGCCAATACATTTAACTTATAAAAAAATATTCTTTATGTTGTGTTTCACACATGACTGTGAATTTTAGTAAAATAATAGATACGAAAAAAAACAACACGAGTAAGAGCACAAAATTATATACTACATTGTGTTCATCTCTTATCATTTGCTTCAGTCCTCAAGCTTGTGAAGATTAATATAATCACTTTATATATTTTTTTGTAAATATCACCTCATATACACATTTAAGAGTCAATATTACAGATTTTAAATTTATTTTTAAAAAATTCTTGTTTATAACAGTTTAATTACGGGTTATAACATATCACTAATTATTTATAAATTAATTAAATTTTACTTTATTAAATAAGTAATTTTTTATAATTTTATATTATTATTAAATTATTTAAACAAAGAATACCCCATAATTATCTCTTACACAATTATAGGGATTTTATATTGATTACACTTCCTTATTTAATGTTATACTCATAACTTCCCATTAGGGGTGGCAGGGGGACCGGGTCGGCCCGCCCCGGCCCGCGAACGGTCCGAGAACCGGCCCACTGGACCCGGTCCCGTTTGAATATGGGGGGATGGGTCTTTCGGGATTAGGGGACCGGTACCGGTCCGGTTCACCCGTTGGTCCCGGTCGACCTAGCCCGGTCCCGGCCCGGATGAACTGGCCGGTTCGCGGGATCCCCTAACAAATTTTTCTTTTTTTTTTTTTTT
>NC_064292.1:19992278-19998083 GCF_019186545.1 Solanum stenotomum
TAAACATAATATGATATCAACAGTTAACAAAATATGACTCCACCTTCAATTAATCGATAGTTTGATCATTTTTGTTTCATTTCGCTATCATTCTAAAACAAACGTTAAACAATAATAAATACTAACCCGAAGGATCCCATCTTTCACCATGTTTGATTAAAATTGATACGTAGTTGTCCATCACAACAAAATAAAGAATTTTCAAAGATGAAAAAACTTCAATTACTCGAATATGGGATTTTTTTTGTTGAAAATTGAAGAGAGAAACGTTGAAATTTTTTTGTTGCAAATTGAAGAGAGAGAAATGTTGAAAAAAGAAGAAGATAAAATCTGAATTTTATTTGATTTTAACTGATTTGAGTGAATTAAGGATACTAAATAATCTTAATTAGTTTAAATCCCTTAATTCGTGCTATTTATTAATTATCTACAATAAATTCAAATTAAATTAACACTACAATTTCAGTTTATTACCTGTTTTCATTAAAAAACCTTTTTTTTTCATTTTTCTTTTATCTCTTTATTTTATTTAAACAACTTTTTCAATTATTGAAAATAATTATTTGTTAGAACCTGAAATTTTTAATATTATAACTTGAAAGTCTAAATCTACTGCTATAGCTTGAAAATATTACTATAATATATGACATATATAGAATTACACAAAGAAGAGCGAAAGAAAAGTGAATTATATTAAATTTTTTAAAACGATAAAAAGAAATTGCTCCTACTTTGAATTTTCGAAAAGCAACAGGAAAACGTGAATATGTAGTTATATATAAATCAGATGTGGGAAGTTATCCAAATTGAAAAAAAATAAAATCTTTTTGGTCAGAATTTTGCAAAATGGCATTTTATTTATGTTATTTTACCTTTTTAAATATTTTTATCATTTTAACTTGAATACCTTTTAATTAAAAATAAAAAAAAGATCAATTTATTTTAAAATAAAAAAATATTATGAATTTTTTTAAATTTCTTATCAAAATCTGGTCAATTTTTTTGGCCATCTAGAATTACCCATCGAAAAAGTGGATAGAGTTTCTGAAAAGTCATCCAGATGTTAGGCCTCATTTAATTCTTTTTTCAATCTCAAATCAAATTTCAAAATTCAAAATTGTATTTATATGATCCATATTTTTTAAATTAACCACCCACATATAATCTTTGTGATTTTACTTTTTTTCTTTAATTATGTTTTCTTTATTTAATCATTTTTAATTTTAATTTCAATACATGAAATTATAAAATTTAAATTTTAAATTAAAAAATAGTGACTCATTTTAGGAAAAAAGAAACATGAAATTATTTAAATGGTGATTTTTTCGTGTTGATTTTAGATACAGATTTTAAGACATTAATTATATTTTTTAATCATGCATAAAATTAATTATAAAAATTGTTTATTCTGGAAATAGCACTATGTCCGTAGTGATTGGTTAATGAGCAGTTTTAAAACTGTTTTATATTTTATGCATTTATTAAGTAATTTAAAATCTATGCAGAAAACTCGTTTAAATATTTACTTAGGTTATGGATAAGTGTAGTAAAAAGTTGTTTGTTGTGGATAGCTTTGAAATTGAACTTTCTCTTTTACAAAAAATTTTAAATCTAATTTTAATAAATTTTCTCTTTAAAAAAACATTATATTTTCTCTTGGTATTGATAATGCTTGAGAAAAATGGGGAATGGAGATTTCACGTGGCGAGAAATTTAAATTGGTTTTCATTAGTTAATTTTTATTTGTTCTTTTTACCTATTTTTATTCTTTTCTTATGCTATTTGTTTTTAAAAAATAAAAATAAAATGTGATTTATATAAATAAAATCCCCCCTCGCAATGCATGTATAGTTTGATATAATATATTGGGCATTTAAAAACATCTGATTTAAATTTAAATAGTACTTGGTAATTTTTTTTATAAGATTAAAATAACAATATAAACTGTAGAAGTTTCTATAATAAATCTTGTGTAAAGTTTTTAAAATATTTATATAATATTTTACTTTCAATTGATGTTATTTAGGGTAAATTGAAATTATTTTTGCAATTTTGCATATCAGTTAAATAATGCTTTAAAATTACATAACGCACGTTAATTTTTAAAACTGCTTAAATTTTTTAAATAGTTTATTTTTTTAATTGTAATATATTATTTAAATTAACTACATATAATTAATTTTAAATTATAGAAATTTGAGAAATTATGTGGTGCTACATGTGACACTTTTTGCTTCTCCTAATATATATAGATAGATAATAATTATTATTATTATAGATAATAGGTTTATTTCAAAAAAATTCTTAAGCAATAAAAACTCTATGTACTCAAAAATGTCTTCAGCTACGGTTTGAATAAGAGCGTAAATAGCGATTTAGAGAATCATGTTGATTAACTCAAAAGGAAAAAAATATTACAACATCGTAACAGATCAACATAGAATCAAGAAAAATATACAATTTAATATATTAGTTTATCGAAAATTTACCAACACAAAATTTAAAACTTACTGAATCTGAAATATTCAGAGTAAATAAAATTTGACTTTTACCAATCAACAAAATGTGGGTCAAAGAAAATTCTAGCAAAATCAATAAAAAAAAATTCTTGAAAAAAAAAAACATATTTATAGAATAAAGGATATGGGTAGGTGATTCTCCTTTTTTTTTTTTTTTTTTTTTTTTTTTATAGGAATTCAAAAGTAAGAAGTGGTTACATATTTGAACAAACCATGTTTTTCAATTACTTTATTTTTTATTTTCACGTTTGCTTTTTTTAATTTTAGATTTTAAATTTTACTTCGTTAAACAAATTTATTAACTTTTATTTAAAAAAATTTAACGTGGGCTTTGTAGGTTTTGTAGATATATTTTGTTTTTTTTTGTTTTTTTTTTAAATCCTTTTTTATATGATTTTTAAAAACAGTCACATTAAATTTGAAAATGCTTTAAATTTCTATCTTGTATTTTAAATTGTAATTTAATATTTGATATAATTACATGTAATTAATAATTAATAATTTATATTTTATAAGAAAAAAATAAAGATTAAAATGATTTTATTATTATTGCTATCTACAGTTGGTTATATTATTATTATTATTATTATTATTATTATATATACCATATGTTTTTCCGCTGATGGATGATTTCTTTTAATAATATAATATAGAAAATGTATTTGAAAATTCAATTAAATAGATAACTATCTATGATTATAAAATGTCACAATTTTGTTTTAAAAAAAGGGTAAAAGCATCAATTAAAGGCAAACATAACAAATTCAGAAAATATTTTTATTATTTAACCCTATTATATGTAATTAATAATTTTAAATTATTTTAAAAATCTTTTTTTGTGGTGCTGACACGTGACATTTTTTCTTCTCCTATTATATATAGATAGATTATATATACAGTAAAACCTCTATAAACTAATATTAGGTAAATTAATAATCTCTCTAAAGTAATATTTTTCTCCGGTCCCGACTTGGGCCAATGGAAAAAATCACCAATTTCGATAAGATAATAAGATAATATATTTTCAGAAAATCCCTATATATATATATATATATATATATATGGTTCCATTAATATCATAAATTAATAATTCTGTAAAAGTACAAATATATCTAAGACAATTTAATGAAATATAATTCTATTGTGTTCTCTTTTTTTTAAAAAAATTTAAATCTAGTTGAAACCCATCTCTAACTTTTCTTATTACGTCCAAGAGCTCCGGTATTGTCTTTTCAAACTGCACCATAAAATTGTGAAGAATTCTATATGCGATAAGTGTTTCCTTACGCGTAACTGGTTCCAAAGATATAGTATCATCTCAACTTCATCATCAACATTGTTTTTTCCGATGATATCCACAATTTCTTCTAAGCTTTGGACCTCTAAACATGTATCACTTTCATCCGGATAATCCAACAGGTTATTGCCATCCATTTTATTGTGGTAACCAAGATTATTAACCATGACCTCAAGTTCATGAATGCCGTTTTCACAATTGGGTTCATTCAAATTCTCTGAGATTGCATCACCCGAACGAATTTTACAGTGTCGAAAACAATTTGCTATTGTCTCTTGCTGAACATCCAAGCAGGGATTGCAAAATTGATAGGATCCAAAACATTAATCTTTGTTGGATCAGTTTCTCCCACTTCATAGCCTTCATATCCTCGATAAAATCTGTTACGATAATACATCTTGAAAGCACTTATTATCCCAACATCACAAAGTTGAATTTTGGATGTCATGTTGGGTGGCAAGAATAATAATTCAACATTTTGCAGTCCTTCAATATTTCTATTATGGGCAAGACAATTATCTATCATAAACAAAACTCGTCTACCATGCATTTTGTGGTCAAACCAACGAATATATTCATCAAAAAGACACTTGTCATCCATGCTCTTTTGTTTGTACGATTGTGACAATTCAATAAATATGATACATAAATTAGTAAGATACAATGATTTTGATGTATTCATTGTACTTTATATATAATATTTTTCTATGTGAAATCAATAAATATGATACATAAATTAGTAAGATACATTTATCTTGATATAATCAAAATTAACCTTCATTAAATCTCAAATCATTGTTTAAAGTAATAAATATTAATTTATTGATTAAATAATCTCTATAAAATAATAAAATTTCATGGTTTGACCTATATTAATTTATAGATGTTTTACTGTACCATATGTTTTTTTGCTGATGACTGATTTATTTTAATAATATAATATAGAAAATGTATTTGAAAATTCAATTAAATAGATAAATATCTATGATTATAATATGTCACAATTTTTTTTTTTAAACGGTAAAAGAATCAATTAAAGGCAAACATAACAAATACAGAAACTATTTTTAAAATAAAATATCAATTTATTATTTAACCCTATTATATGTAATTAATAATTTTTAATTATTTTAAAGTTTTTTTTTGTGGTGCTGACACGTGACACTTTTTCTTCTGTTATTATATATAGATAGGTTTTAATTTCATCTTACATTTCACTTCACCTTCCATCCCACCCCCCACTTTCAAGCTGACCTCCTTCCTCCATTTTTTTTTCTTCTTCTTTACCTTTCACTTTCATCCTTCCCCACCCTCGTTAAGCTGTGTCCCTTCCCATTCTCTTTTTTTTCTTTTTTCTTTTTACTTCTTCTTCCGTCAAATTCCATTCTTCCAGTGATTCTTTTTTTTTTTTTTCATTATTTTCTATACTTTGTTGAGTTAGTGATAACAAAACTAATTATTTTTCTAAGAAAATTTGAATTTTTGAATCAATCAATTAATTTATCTTCTTTTCATATAACTTCAAAATAAAAAATAATAATTTTGAAAGAATAAATGAATTCCCCAAAAATTGAAAAAGCTTGATGAAATCCGAATAATAAAGTTAAATGATACCTCCTATCCATTTTGAAATCTAATGGGTTCATCAAATTGTTTGATTTTTTTAAAAAAATATAGATAAAGGTGTGTTTGGTATGAAGGAAAACATTTTCCAGAAAATGTTTTCCAAATTTCTCATGTTTGATAAGGTTAAATATTTTCCAAATCAACTCATTTTCCTCAAATTTAAGGAAAATGACTTTCCTTCAAAACTTAAGGAAAACATTTTCCAAAACTCTCTTCCAACTTCAAATTACAATTTTTTTTGTTGAAAAAATCAATTTATTCTGTCCCTAACCCTCAAACCAGCCCCCCGAACCACCACCCCCATCACAGGAAAAAATAAATTAAAGCTTGTTTTTTTTTAAAAAGTTTTTAACTTCAATTTTT
>NC_064292.1:19998744-20001206 GCF_019186545.1 Solanum stenotomum
CTCCCCTACCAGCCCCCCACCCCAAAAAAAATTTAAGTTTGTTTTTAAAAATTATTTTCTACTCTAGTAAAAATAAAAGATATTTCTCAAAAACATTTTCATTCATAAATCAAACACTAAAGATCTTTTCCAAAAAATATTTTGTACTCACCAACCAAACATGAGAAAATAAGTCAAAAATCTACTTGTTTTCAAGGAAAATATTTTCTAGGAAAACATTTTCCGTGAAAAACATTTTGTACTCACCAACCAAACATGAGAAAATAAGTAAAAAAATCTACTTGTTTTCAAGAAAAATATTTTCTAGGAAAACATTTTCCGTGAAAAACATTTTCCTTCATACCAAACACACTCTTAAACTAATAATATTAAAAAAAGAAGAAGGGCGGAATCGTGGTAAAAATTGTGACATTGAAAGTGGAGAGTTTTAATGGAGATGACAATGAATTTTTGAAGAAGAAAGAAGAAAAATAACAAAGAAAAAAAGTTAAAATAATTAAAAAACAAGAAATTATATTTTATAACAAATTCCTATAAAATAAAGATATTCATTATTTTATGTTGCTCACATTCTTTAAAGAGAGTGCATACACTCTTTATGCCAAGTGACCGAAAAATAATGTAATAATATCAGTTCAAGATTGTTTAGGGGGGTAATAGGACGTCCACATAGTTAAGGTGTCTTTTTGAAAATTCAGAACAAATACTCCATTTCTCTTCAAACATCCTATATTAGAGAGATGGCTGAAGCATGACAGATGCGGATAGACAGTGGAACTATGTGCCTTCTCGTATAGAACCTTTTCAAGTCTGTGTCTACCCAACTCTTAAAATCTTAATTAGTTCATACATGTTGCATAATCTTAAGTGGTTTGACTCTTGGTGTCAATTCACACTCTTAGTAGCCACTCTATCGTGTAAAGGGCCTCAACACCCTTTAGACAAATTGCATAATTATGTGTCAATGTGGTCATAATAATTAAATAAAGTCAAAATTTGTCAAAATAGAGTTTAGAATTCTTCTAATCTGAACTCCAAATTGGCAAATAAGGATTGAATTAATTATTATCCATCACTTATGTGTCGTCTTAGGCCTACCTCTGGCTCAACGAGGCTCCTTGCATTTATGGCGTTTATCTTAAAAAATGTGCTTGTTATCTCAATTTATGCAATGTTCTACCTTGGGTTTTTCTTTTGCTTTATTTTTTATTTTATCTTTCCCCAATGGTTGATCTGTAGACCATGGTTTACCACACATGATCAAAGGACGCTCTTTCCTCTCTTTCAAGTGAGAAACACAAAGGAAAGATGATGATGACTAATGATAAGACTATGGATCAAACCATTGAAAAAGAGTATCCTCCAAGCAAGTTGATCTCATGTTTGGAAAAGAAAATAAGAGAGTTAGAAGATGATGTGTCCGATATGCGTGAGTGGGCTAAGCTGTTACTCTCTGTCAATCCCACTTTGGAGACAAACATGGATAGGCAACCTGTCACAAGTCAAGCCATTTTTCAAAATAACCCTCCACCAGCTCACCCTACTTCTAATCATCAAAATCAATCAAGCTCCATTCATATGCCTCCAACTCACTTTCCAAATTACCTCTATCCTACCTTACAAGCTCCTCTGTATGAAACGTCTCTACACCAAGTTTCTTGGTATCGCACACCTCTCATGCCATTTCAAACTCCCCTAATCAAATGCCTCCATGTCAAAACCCTCGTCTTCCATATCAACAACCAGCATATCTCATCTACAAACCTCATATTTGCAAAATCCTGTTCAATGCTGAGAAGAAGCTCATCAAAGTTTACGCTTCTTTACTGAGTCTATAGACCAACTCTATTGTAACACCCCGTATTCGAAACAGACAAAAATGCAGATTTTGAGAAGTTGCAGGTGCAACTTACGGTCACCATCCACGAACCGTAGGTTAGACCACGGCCCGTGCTGGTGGTTCGTGGTTCGCCACTGCAACCCCTCCCCAGCCAACTCAGAAAAAAATTGGCTAAGTCTCGACCCACGGACAGACCCACGGTCCGTAGATCAGACCACGGTTCGTGGTCTGTGTCCGTGGATCAAGACCTCCTTTACCCAGCCTCTGAAACGAACTACAGTTGACCACCACGGACCGTCGTTCGATCCACGATCCGTAGGTCTGACTGTAGATCGAAGGTTAGCAGCCAGTTAGCTGAAAATTCTGATGGGTCAACTTCAGATGGTCATAACATTTAGCACAAAATGAATTATGTGTCCCATGACCTATGGTTAGATATATAATTGAATTATCTTTCCAACTCCACCAAGTTTGCTAAATTCCGACCTCCGAGTAAAAAGTTATGCCCGTTTTAGTAAAGCCCTGTCGGGCAGACTCGACCTACGGACCCAATCGACGGACCGTCGATTGATTGACGGACCGTCAGTCCCGTCCGTCAGTCACTCCGACAGCAGCTAATTCA
>NC_064292.1:20009257-20026963 GCF_019186545.1 Solanum stenotomum
TTTCAGCTTTACTCTATCCTGCATGCTCAGTACCTTTCAAGTACTGACGCATACGTGCGCTACATCTTTTCGTGATGTAGGTTCAGGTTCTCAGGATCCAGATCACTCTTAGATCGGTTCCCGATCTTCAGTTCAACAACATCAGTGGTGAGTCCTCATTCTTCGAGGACTAGTGACATGTTTATCCTTACTGCTTTTAGTCTTTAGTTTCAGTTTTGCTAGACCTAGTTGGGGCATGTCCCAACATTTCTAGTCAGTTTAGAGGCTTATTTCAGACATAGTTAGATTCAGCTTAGTATCTTGAGTTTGATATTTCTTTTGTATTAAACTCTCAGATTTGATATATTTAGTTACAGTATATGGGTATTCCCCATCTTTTCAGATTTATTTATGATTTAGCTTCCGCATCAGTTTATTATCTTTAGTATGCTCATGATCATGCCAGCAGGGTTAGTTTGGGATCACTTGTGGTCCTAGGTCCTGTGTCCGCGTCTTGGGGGTAGCTCGGGGTGTGACATCTATGAAGGGCTTAAAGTGGCTGGGTGTGTGACACCTATCCCTGCCAAGAATCCAGACGCTCAATTCAAATGGTATGATCCCAATAAAATTTGTGAGTATCATTCAGGGATGAAAGGACATACTACTGAAGAATGTTGTGCTATGAGAAACAAGATTCATCAACTTATTGAGGCTAAAGTCATACACTGGATAGACCTTGTGCCAAAGGGTTTCCAACCGTGAATTTGCCGAAAGTCATTGAAACAGTTTCCAATAAAAGGCTTGCCTCGTTTAAGTTTTCTACATTCAGGTACCCATGTTAGCATATGAGCAATAAAGTTGGTTAGAATCTATCGTTTCAGTATTGCTTAAGAATGCTCTGTTTTAATGTCTTATGCTTTTGTATTTTAAACTACGTTAGATCTGATTCTTGTTTAAGAGGGGATACGTAGGCGCTCCCATGGAGTTCAGTCTTATCATAATAAAAAAATTATTTTTCCCTTTGACTATGTAAACCCTAAACCCTAAAAGATAGGTAAATATACAAGAACAACTTCAACATCGCTTGAAAGATCAATTTACCGCTATATTAAGCCCGACAAATCACCAATCAATGACATTCCTCTCCTTACTATAGGACGAAGGGTCAAGCTACAATACTCCGAGCTCGAAATTTGCCAACAAATGGCACTCGATCCTTCCTATAAGGCGAAGGTTCAAGATACTTTATTTCCTCAATCAACTATTATGCATGTGCACGAAGATTACATGTTCCCGAGATTGCATTGTGCCCGAAAATTGCATGTGTCCGAGATTGCATTGTGCTCGAATATCACATTGTGCCCGAGAATTGCATTGTGCCCGAGGATTGCATCGTGCTCAAAGATTGCATGAGCCCGCTATTGCATTGTGCCCGAAGATTTGCATGTGCACGAGATTACATTGTGCCCGAAGATTGCATGTGCCCAAACTGCATTGAGCCCGAGATTGCATTGTACCCGAAATTGCATGAGCCTGAGAATTGCATGTGCCCGAGAATTGCATGTGCCCGAGAATTGCATTATGCCAGAAGATTGCATTGTGCTCGAAGATTGCATGTGCCTAAAGATTGCATTGAGCCCGAGATTGTATTGTGCCTGAAAACTGCAGTGAGCCCGAAAATGCATTGAGCCCGAAGATTGCATTGTGCCCGAAGATTGCATTGTGCCCGAGAACTGCATGTGCTCGAATACATCTATACAAAATTACCATCGAATCAAGCCACAAGATGCTCAAATTATATCAAAACAGATACACTCTCTTTACTCATTACTTATATTCCGAAGGCGTCATAGTTCAAAGGCATCATCTTTCATGGCCTGCGGACATCATTTCATGGCCTAAGGATTTACTTTATGTTTATCATGTTTCGAAGGCGTCATGGTCTAAAGGCATCATCTTTCATGGCCTGCGGGCATCATATCACGGCCTAAGGATTTAATTTCTGCTTATCATGATCCAAAGGTGTCATAGTCTAAAGGCATCATTTTTCATGGCCCACAGAAAACATTTGCATAACCTGAGGATTTACTTTTGCGTATCATGGCCCTAGACATCATTGCCTAAGTCATCATCTTCATAGTCTTAAGGCAAACATCATGGTCGATATGAGAAATTGCATCATGTTTACCTTTATCGTTTGTTTGATATATTTGCTCTAATAATATTACAAGCTACAAATCTGCAGAGACTGACATGTTGTTGATAAGATCAGTAGCCCTCTCAGCTACGATTATCACGCTCATATCCATCCACTACAAGAAAAATGACCTTTAGCGAGGGGACATTTGGTTGTTAAAAGTTCAAATTCGGTCACTAAAGGTCATAAATGACAGGAACAAATTCAGTCGTCGCCCGTCGTTAAAAGCTCTGACGTTAAATGTTTAACGATGGATTTTTTTCGGTCGTTAAATGAAATTGTAATGACAACACATAATCCGGTCATTATATGTGCTTTAATAGTGACCGTAAAAGTTATTGGCAACAACTAACATCCAGCTAGTACACGTATTTTTAAAGAACAAAATTTCTTTCGTGAATTGTATGCTAGTTTTAACATCAATACTTTTAACGGCCAAATTTTTCAACGCTAATGGTCATTTCAATATTAAATACACCAATCATAAAAAGTTTCAAAGACCATATTTCCATTTGCTATTATATAAATATCATACTAGTGAAAAAATAATAATATTTTCACACACATCCAAAAATATATTAAATAATTGAATTTATATAAAACTTCATCATTAATAAAAAGATCAAAAGAAAAATCTATATACCGTATCCAAGTTTTATGGCATCAACTTTAATCAACTCTTTATGAAAAAGATGAAATTGAATAAATACATAAAATATAGTCTTTAAACCACCCCTAAGATAATCCTCGCAAACTTCAACTTGTTCTTTAATCCTAACTTTGTTGAATGATAAATTCTTCATTTTCAATTTCTTGAGCTGCAAAAAAAACAAACAAGTGCACGTCAGTTTAATAACAAAGAATTAAGAGTTAAAAGAAGAAACACATACAGGACCTCAAAGTATTTACCAAAAAAGATGCAACAAAGTATTAAAGCTTCTAAAAAAAAGCATGTGAACATAACTAATATATTTATCAGACCTCATTAGCAGAGTTAACCATGTGACTACAACAATTCTTAAATCCAACTCAAAAGCATTCGATGGAATGAAAACTGGTTGAATATTTGCAAAATTATTGAGATCCATCAATTCCACATGAAGAAACAACAACAATAAAAACAAAATAGCAACTAACGAAGGAAGCAGTCCAAAGCCTACAAGAAAGAAACAAGAACAACATAATAGTGCGTTAAGCAAAACAATATAAACAACAGGCAATGATAGAGATCAGAAGCCAATAATATAGTTAGTATCATTCTAATAATAACTTTAAAGCAGAAAAAGTAATTCTTTTCTGTTTTACGCTTCATGTTTGGACTCAACTAGCCAGCTTCCAATCTCAATCAAGAAACTGGTCAACATTTGCCCTAAAAAGTAAAATAGAGACTTTTCTGGATTAAAGAAGCTACAAGTACAAAGGCAAAAAAAAATACCAATGGGGATGTGTTGAACCACAACCATCTCACACTTCGTATGCTTCCCAAAATTGACATTAAAGGGCTTTCTACATTTCATAAGTGATCAAATATCAGATATCAGTATCAATCTATCATGTATTCTCCATATATGTGATCAAATAACCAGAATCAATATAAATTTATAATGCATTTCCCATATGGTGTTGCATACATGTGTCACCAGATTGTCCAGTGAGTGTATGTGTTCATGTTATCCCTTTGTTTTATGGATTAATGAACAAGAAAGGTAAAATATGGTTTAGAAAGTTCAAAGCCGCATGAAGATAATTGTTGTTAAAATGGATGATGCCCCCCGCTCGATGGTTAAAACTAATTACAAGGGTACAACAAAGGGGATCTTTATAGTAAGTTTATCTCTCCATAGCAGGCTAGTTACTGGAGGTAGGCTTAGTACATGGGGTGTTACTACTGACTCTGTGTCCGTTATGCAATAATGAGGATGAAGTTCTCGAACACTTCTTTTTAAGTGTGGTATAGAGGGGAACATATGGCTCAAATTATTTAACTGACAGGGCATAGCTAGAGCTAACACGGATTAGCAAGCTGAGGCTCTCTTGTAGCTCTTTGTGAGTAAACTGGGCAATGAAGTTTGATGGTGACAAGCAAAGTGGGGCGGATATCTTCAGAATCGCTCTTGAAGACGCTGTGTATTATATCTTCCAGGAAGGAACTGGAGAATCGTTCAAAAGAAAATCATATCTGACGAAACTATATTCTGAGTGATCATCCAGGAGTATACAATATGCCTGACAAGGAGCTACTGAAATCTAAAAATGCAATATGGGGGTAGTGACAAAAGTTAGATTTGACCAGCTAAATAAGCGAAAGAGTCATATATCCTAAAAAACCATTCAGAAGCAATGTTAAAAAGCACTAATAGTTAGTTTGCTACCTGTCAAAAATTAGTGTCACAAGCATTCAGAAAAAGAACATCAATAATTGCAAGGATTAATCATGTAACTCAGTAGGTCATATGCTTTTAGTCTAAGGTCCCTATACTTTTTAGCAAGTCCAAAGCCACGTGAAGATAATTGTTGTTAAATGAATGATGCCCCCCACTGGATGGTTAAAATTAAATACAAGGGTGCAACAAAGTGGATTTTATACGGCTCTCCATGTCAGGCTAGCTACTAGAGATAGGCTTAGTACATGGGGTGTTACTACTTACTCTGTGTGTCCATAATGAAATAATTAGGATGAAGCTCTCCAACACTATTTTGAAGTGTTGTATAGCAGGGAACTTATGGCTCAGATTACTAAAATGGCAGGGTATAGCTAGACCTGACATTGATTGGAAAGTTGAGGCTGTCTTGTAGCTCTTTGTTAGTAAACTGAGCAAGAAAATTTGGTGGTTGCAAGAGCAATGGTGCGGAAATATTCAAAACCATGCTTGAAGCCACTGTGTATTATGATTGGAAATCAAGGAACTGGGGGATCTTTCAGAAGAATATCAGATTTGAAGAAACTATCTTGAGAGTGATCATCCAGAAGGTATACTACAGGGAAAGTTTTAACCCCAAGCTCTTAGGATACTTATCTAGGTTGAATGTATATCCACCCTAAAGTGTAGAGAACCGGAAGACTGGTAGAGGGATGCAGAGAACATATGGCTCAAATAACTTAAATGGCAGGGTATAGCTAGAGCTGACATGGATTGGCAAGTTGAGGCTGTCTTGTAGCTCTTTGCGAGTAAACTGGGCAATAAAGTTTTATGGTGGCAAAAGCAATTGCGCAGAAATCTTCAAAATCACGCTTGCAACTGCTATGTAATATGTTTGGCAAGGAAGGAACTGGGGATCTTTCAGAAGAATATCAGGTTTGAAGAAGCTATATTGGGAGTGAATGTCCTGATGGCCCAATCAGTTGGCTCATTTGTTCCATGTGACAATGCTACCATTTCTATTCGCGATTGCATTTTCTCTCGTGTCGGTGCTGGAGATAGCCAGCTGAAGGGGGTTTCTAGTTTTATGCAAGAGATGCTTGAGACTGCATGGATCTTGAAAGGAGCTGCTAATAGATCATTGATTATAATTAATGAGTTTTGCCGTGGGACGTCGACTTATGATGGCTTTGGTTTAGCTTGGGCTATTTGTGAGCACATTGTTGAAGAAATTAAAGCACCAACATTGTTTCCAACTCACTTTCATGAGCTGACTGCATTGGAAAATGAGAATGGAAACAATGGGCCTAAGCAAATTGCTGGTCTGACAAACTTTCAGGTCAGTGCACACATTAACTCTTCTAGTCGCAAGCAAACTCTGTTTTTCAAGGTTCAACCTGGTGCTTCTGATCAATGTTTTGGTATTCACGTTGCAGAGTTTTCCAATTTTCTACAAAGTGTTGTTGCCTTGGCCAGAAAAAAGGCTCTTATTTGGAGGATTTCTCTCATAATTCTATGATGTACAAAGTGTTGTTGCCCTGGCCAGAGAAAAGGCTCTGAGTTGGAGGATTTCTCTCCCAATGCTATATGCCAAAAGAGGCAGTCTCAAAGCGGATGAGGGAATCTGACTAACATGACATGTCTAGGGGTACTACTCGAGCTCGTCAATTCTTACGGGATTTCACTCTTCACCAAGAGGCACACAATCATCCAGAGAGGGAAGAGAAAACAGAGGCAGGAGGGGATGTAAAAGTACTTCCCATATCACTGTGGCAGTTCAAAAATTTCAAGAAGGACCAGTTTTAAATTTTAAGTCGATCATATGAAATATGAGGGGTATTAACATCCTGGTGCATATGATAGACTTGAAAACCTCAGAGATGAGAGTGAAATGTTGATTGCCGCCTATGCCTTCAATGTGGGTGAAGTTTCTAATCACCAGGCTGAAACTAATCCTATTTTAAAAGGGACTGTAATTGTGCTGCTCTAATGACATCAGGAAGGTAAGTCGAGTTTGAATCTTTGCTACTTGTCAAATGGATTACTGATGTTCCTTAACCTCCCTAGAGTATTTGGGATAATACCCAACATATTAAGAGGGTGATACAAAATTTTTAAGTTACTAACATCCAACGTACTTTTAAAGGGGGTAATCATGTTGTTGATAGATTAGCTAACTATGCAATGGAATGCAAATGCACGGCATGGTTCTCTACACCTTAACAATTATCTATGGAGACAAGGTGAGAATGTAATAAAGACATACTACAATTCTCATGCTTCAGAAGAAAATAGAAGTACTACAAAACTCTTTGGAAAGGTGCTTGGAAAGAACCTACAATTTTGATGTATCTCGAGTTTTTGTGTTTAGATTGAGCTATTGTGTTACTGCTACCATAGTACTTGCAAGCTTATCTTGAAATCCTACTACCTTGTACTAGATGGACTTGACAAGAGAGAATGAAACTTGCTAACTTTTACAACTAACAAATTTTCCCAAAGAAAATTCCAACTAATGAAAAGAATTTCATAGAGCATTGCAATAATTTCATCATAGAGAAAAAAATAAATTCAATCTACTAACCTCTAAATTGGTTCAATCTACTGATGAGTGAAAGATGATGCTGATGAAGGCTGACCAAACACTACACTTGCAAGTTGTTCATATTTGCTTTCGAGCTCATCCATGCGTTGACATTTATTCTCCAACTCATCCATGCGTTTTTTTAAAAAAATCATTTCCTTTTTCACTTGCATTCAACTTATCTAGCGATGCAACCTTTGAAGAGTTACAACTTTTGAACTCCTTAGTTGTTATCCCACCAACAAATCCAACCACATGACTTTTACGTTGAGGCCCAAAGCACTTTTGACAACCTTAATATTTATAAGAGATGAATTAAATTGACCAATTTTTATATCTAAACCTATAAAGCACAAGACAAATTATAGTAATAAAGCACATCAAGTAAAATGATTTAAAATGAAGTTTATCACTAAGCTTACATATTTTGCATTTATTTCAGATAAGCAACATACTCTTTCAAGAAGCTAGAGGTTGTGAAATTCTTATACACACATAGCTAAAACAAGACTACTAAGATCTGCATGCATATTCCTCAACTAAAATTATAAACAAGTGGTTCATCCCTATAAGTAACTTTATGCATTCATAAACCAAGGACATAGCAGCCAGACAAAATCTAGCATGCATCAAATAATATTATGCAACACTTAGTTAAAACATCTAGCGTATTAGTACTCTAGAACTTGTTGAAACTGAATTACATTTATCCTAAGAAAATCATTGGAGCAAACATCCCTACGTGGACCCCAAATATAATTTAAAGCACAAGATCAACTCAATCTATGAAACAAAGTTAATAACTCAAACAATCAGATTCAAATGATGTTTAGTTTATCTAATTTAGCTTGCACATACTGTATTCACACACACTAAATCCTTTTAGTACTAAAAGATTACATTGCATTCATCTTCTAAGAAATCTTATATCATCTTTTTAACTTTTAGACTGAACTTATACTCTTGATATCCCTTGACGAAGAGTTGACCAAAACAAGCTATTATTTGATTCAATTCACCAAAGTAATATGAAACTTTAAAATTTTACAAAACTAGTATAAATGTTGTTGGTAGTAACGTATTAGCTTTATTTCATTTTTAAAAAATAAACGGACCAAAAATAGTTGGGAGACAGCGTTAAAGAAGATTTACGTTACTAGCAGTAACGTTTTAGGCTTAAAACGTTACCATCAGTAACGAGTCTCTGCAAATCTACCACTTTCGAATCTTTGTACCAAATTTCGTTATTACGAAGCACGTTTTAATGATAAAACGTTACTCCTAGTAACGATTCTGTCGAATCAAATCATGTCTCCCAACTGAGAATCTTTGTACGAAATCTGACGTTAAAGTCGTTACTATGAGTCACATTTTAGGTGTAAAACGTTACTATGAGTAACGATTCTATCGAATCATCTCTATGAGCTTCCAAAAATTTCCATCTTCTGGCATGATCATGAGCATGCTAAAGATAATAAATTGATGCAGAAGGTAAATCATAAATAAAATGAAAAGATGGGGAATACCCATATACTATAACTTAGATAAATGAAAACTGATGAGTTTAATACAAATAAGATATTAACTCAATACTAAGCTGAATCTAACTATGTCTGAAAATAGCCTTTAACTGACTAGAAGTGCTGGGACATGCCCCAACTAAGTCTAGCAAAACTGAAACTAAAAGACTAAAATACTGAAGAATATAACATGACTATTGTCCTCGAAGAATGAGGACTCATCACTGGTACTGCTAAACTGGAGATCAGGAATCGATCTAAGCGTGACCTGACTGCTGAGGACCTGAACCTACATCACGACAAGATATAGCGCAAAATATGCGTCAATACTTGAAAGTTACTGAGCATGCGTGATAGAATAAAGCTGAAATGACATATAACTGAACAAGGCAAATACGCAATGATATAATCTGGACATGATATAGATGCTAAATATTGAACTATGTGAATGCAAGGACCAAGTTCTTAACATGGTAAAACTGAAATATTGACTGTACTGAAATGGTCAATGCAATGGAGTTTTGACTGAACTGTGGGAGCTACTAATAATAAAAAATAAAACCACATGAGCTAAATGTGGAGACCGATATATACGCCACATCAAGAGGACCCAATATATCCGGCCAAAGGTATAGAGGTATGCTGGCGTGATCACTAAAATGATGCCCACAAAGGGGACTTACAACCTACGTGGCTAGTAGTTCTGGGACAATTTGGGTATGCTGAAACCTAGTCCAAATCGGTATTATGCTACTCCCAATGGATTAGCTGATTAACACATTATGACTAAATTTCTGTAAGTTACTGGATAGCTCAAACTGAACATGCAAACTGAGAATGCAACAATTAATCTGATATTGATTCATTAATAACTGAGGCATGTATAACTAAATAACTGAATTATCTGGACTAGCATATGAATTCTAGAACTAAAGAAATACATAGCTAGGGTTCTAAAATTCATTCAATAAACTGAGTAATAACATGGTAATCTGATTTGGAGCATTCTAGTAGCTAAAAACCCAACAATTCTAACATTCAAGCACCCCTAGGTCTAGATGATATTAAGGGAGTCAAGAATCTGACTGGAAACTAGGGACCCAATGGGTGAAAGGAACTCACTAGTGAAATCCCACATACATGGTGAAGAATTCCACAGAGAAATCTTTAGATTTCGGGGCTGGAACTGATGGAACGTTGTTGCGTTCTTGAACAAGGGGTCTTGACCTTTTTCTCCTCTCTTGCTTCTAATTTTTTATGTTTTGATTGATGTTTGGAAAGAGGATTCAATTATCTATCCTATCAGAGGTCATGGGACACATGTTTCCTTGTTCGCTAAGAGTTATGACCATTTGAAGTTGACCCAATCAATAATTATCCTCTAACTGGCTGCTGACCCTCACTTATGGTCAGACCTACGGACCATGGATTGAACAACTGTCCGTACTGGTCGGCCGTCATTTGCATCAGAGGTTGGGTAAAGGGTTCTCGATCCACGAACACAGACCATGGACCGTGGTCTGATCGTGGGTCGAGACTTAGCTTATTTTCTGAGCTGGGTTTGGGGAGGGGTTGCAGTGGTGAACCACGGACCACCAACATGGGCAGTGGTCTGACTTATGATTCGTGGATGGCAACCGTGGATTGCACCTGTAACTTCTCAAAATCTGCATTTTTGGTCTGTTTCGGATACGAGGTGTTACCATATATATATGTGTGTCTGTACGCATCACGATTGCGACCCTTGGCCTCACGATAACGTTGAATAAATTATGAAAATTCATTTTTTCTTCCTTGTGGTCACACATCCTATTTTGACTCGATTTTTCATTCATCTCCAATTATTGCAATTTTGGTGTCTAAACATTTGTACTGACGTTATCAATATTTTGTTAGCATGGTAGTGATCAAAGGTGTTTTGGGTGTTGAAAGTTGACGTGTTGTGGATTTATGACACATGTAATGCCTTAAACTTGAGATTTTGCTAGCCTTTTAAGCGCTTTTTATAAGTAGATTTGATTGTATTTTGTTATTGTTTTGTTGGAAAATTGGTTTAGGAAGCTCGAGTAGATAAAGCAGTATTGGAAGGAGTGTTTTGACCTTCTACGATCCATGCTACGAGTTGTGGTCTTAACCACGAGCCATAGATGGACTTGTAGATATGAGTCCTAAAAGTTAAGTTTCAGTTTCAGGTCCACGAAGAGACAGTACAAACTTTACTTGTGATTAGAAGACGTAGATCAGTGGTCATAGAATGAAGTATAATTTTTTTGAAGACTCCTAGACCACAAAGGCATACTACGAGTCGTAGAAAGTTTTACAAGTTGTACGTGTAGGTTTGTACATGATATTAAGAAAGTTGACAACTAGAGCGCTCATACCACGACTGGATTGGATGGGACGCACATTGTTCTACAGACCATAATTTTCACTCATAGAAAGGTTCTTGGAGAATAATCAAACACTGCCTTCCATGAGAGAACTCCACGTGTCATAAAAAGGACTACTGACTGTACAATTGAGTCGTAGAAGCCGCCTTATCTTATTTTTTCTAGATCAATTTGGTTTAGGTTTAGACGTCGATAAATATTTTTCTTAAGTTCTAATATTATTTTATAATGTTTGTTTTGGAGTTTGAGGATTATTAATAAACTACTTTATCTATAATTATTGAATTCATTGGATTGTGAATACACTTTTGATCTTTGATTCTTGCTTTGCAGTTCAATTCAAGATTTTGGAATTGAAACGTTCATATTGTAAGTTCATGATTTATTTTAACCCAATTATTTTGAATTGTGATCAAACAACTATAAGTAGTTAATTTCACAGCTAGGATTGTTGAACCATGACGAATTTACAACATAGGCCTAATAAATACTAATTCTTGAATAACGTTCATACATGTATTATTTGTCTCTCCGTTGTGATTGCTTTTGAACAATGGCCAACGTTAGAACTTGCCTTGTTCCTACTCATCGGACCAAATGGGTAGAAATGAAAAAAATGACTATACAATGAAGATTTGAGGCTATTAACCCTCATCTAATAGCTTGAACAGACCAAGGGATAACTAATTTGGGATAAGGGTAAGGGTTAGTAAACCATACACCCATAGACGAACCAAGTTGCTTGGTGAAATTCACTTATTTGGGTGACCATCCACTTAGGTGATAAATAACTTACCGATCTTGCATTCTAGACACTAGATAAGGTTACTATTATAAGGGTCTACTGAGTTAAGGATTCGCGGGGAATACAAATACACTAGTTTCATCTTCTATTGATTTTCAAACACATAAATCTATTACTTTGATATTTGTTACTTGCATTCATTCCAATCAATCATTTTTATTCATACCTCCTTATGAAAATAACATGCTTAGAGAACAAAGAATAATAATTAATTTAGTTCTTTATTTGAACAATGAGTGCTTTATACTTCTTTTGGAGGTTTAATTTAGGTGTGCCTAAATTTGGCACCGCTGCTGGGTAATAAGTCTTTTGGATTAGATTAATTGTGTTATTTGACTATTAGTCATTATTTCTCGAGTTCATACTAGTTGAGTTCTAGTGCATGCCCAATACGCGGAGTCTAGACATACCCCTGATTCTGCTCGATCTTGAAATCTAAAGAACAATCAGAATGGAAGTAGAGAACACTCACAAAAATCTTTCGCAAAATGCACCTGAGAATGTTCAAACAACTAGCTTATAGAGAGAAATCGTCTTTCACCTAGACAAAGACGATAATTTGATATTTAGAACAACTACGGGGTAACTAATAATACTATTGGAATTATGGGTGCTATGGTGTTCCTTCCATTGCCTCATGGAGCAATGTTCGTTGTCTCTAGTGGTTTGATCCCCTTGTCTAAGAAGCTGAAACTGAAGGATAAAATCAATAATTTTCAACAACTATCAAGAGTGTCAGTAAGTATTGCATGGGAAAGATTTACATAATATCTGAGGAGTGTGACAAAACACAAGATCACTGATGATTCACTTCTTGAGATATTTTATAGAGCATTGGACGACAACGGAAAAGTAGTGGCATACACTGTCACTGGAAGAGAATTCATGGGAACTACTTTTGAGGAAACTGTGGAGAAACTTGATCGGGTTGCTAAAACAAATAAAGCATGGGGTACTAGATATAATAAAAAACCATGAGGAGCATTTTGCAGTAGGAACCAACAAAGATAAAAGGTAAGGCTGGTAGGGGGATTGGGACAGCCCAGACCAACCCGGTACCAACTTGTGTCCAGGACCACCAAACCCAGTCCTGAGGGGTGATATGGGATGGGAGGATAGGGGTGGGGGATGCAATATGCGATTAGACCTCCAACCATCCTGATTTGGGCCGGTCCATCCCTACTGAATTGGTCGAGTCCTGTGAAAATTATTTAGTTTTTTTATTAAATGTCCATTCGTGACGTTGGCCTAACGGCTAATCCCCCCTCCCAATGACTAGAAATTTACCTCCCAAACACCCCATACCCTTTAAACTTATATATTAACCCCAAAGTTTCATAAAGTATATTTTAGTCCACTTTTTATATTATAAATACCCTTTTACCCCTCACAATTTCTCACAAAATCTATACTCTCACATCTCATCTATATTATCAAATTTTTGATTCTACTTATCTATTCTCAATTCTCAATTAATATTATATTATTTATAATTCAATTTATTTATATATTTATATTGTTGCTATCAAGCAATCAAGTTACAACGATATTTTTGGAGCAAACTTCAAGTGTCAAGTTTTGGTTATAATCGCCTGCTATTACGCACACGTTTAGTACATTCGCTCCATCTCTTAATTTATTTACTTTCCACAATTATACTTACATTATATATTTATATTTCAAATTTTATTAAAATATGGATTCTAGTAAAAAAAGTTCCGGTAAGAAAAAAGTTATCTAACACTATTTCTAATATATTTATCTTTTCTAAAATTGTAGTAAAGAAAAAAGTAAAGGTAAAGATAATTGTGCTAGTTCTTCTAGATTAATGCCTAGAACTAGGATTAATACAAATGATTCTATGTATGTTGATGATACTACTTTCTCTGCTGATTTTAATATAAATACAAATATTGATCATGAAATTTTACATTGATTTTATGGTAATACTAATTTTGATGAAAATTTAAATGAAGATGTAGAATTTGATTTGGAAGAGGATGAATTGGATGATTCACCTACACCTACTAGTAAAACGACCGAATCTCCAACTCAAAAAGCTAGTCTATCCCCCTTTGTACCTCCTACAAAGAAAAATATGAAGTATCAACGTCCTAAAACTTTGTTTGTGTGGAAATTTATGACATTTGATCGTGTACGATCTAAGCCTATTTGTAGTAAGTGTAAACAACCATTTAAGCATAAAATAGGTGGAGGTAAAGGTGGGGTCACGACCCGAGCCTACACCCCGGATGTGACACGGCGTACAAGACTCCGAAGAGCCTCATACAAGACTCATGGCATGTCATCACATAGGATAGTAGAAATAGTGTAGAATTTAAAACTCTTTTTAAATCCATACAATCGAAAATATCATTTAAAACAGCGGAAGTCTACTTGTCTCACATGGCCATCTAAAAACATCTTGAATCAAAAGTAGGGTCACGACCCTTACAATAGAAAGTCTAAGAAGTATCTAGTATAATGAAAGACATGAAACATCAATAAAGCACTTGTTCTCGGATACATGAGGACATACCACAAGCTTTGGAAGAACTCAATCCAAGCCCTTTGAACTAGAAGGAATCAGCTCAAATTCTAGAACCTACACTTTATAGAAAAAGGTAGAAATGTGGGTGAGCACACAAAATGTACCAAGTATGATAGCCAAGCAAAAATCATGCTTAAAAAGGACATTTTGGTTGAAAACCATGCTATATGCCAATTTTTGAGAAAACATCATGAAATTTAGCAAAAGGCATAAGATACAAGTATAATCATCATATAAGTCATTACAACACATTAAAACATTCACCTTAAGTAACCCTAAGTTATACTTGTGCAATGTTAGAATAACATCCCATACTACTATTCCTACAAAGTACCACTTTGAGGCCACCTTAGATCAACTTACCATTTTTCATACTTATCTTTAATCAATACTCATACATAAGGAAACATACATTTCATAAGTAATGACAAGGAAAGTAACTCATAATACAATCAAAGTAAATCATAAATCATTACATTAAGCATTTAAATCAACATTCTCATTAGCCTCATTAAGAGCACATTCATTTCATTAGATATTAAGACATTGGAGAATCACACCATAACACTCTCAAAGCCTACTCGTGCAATGTATGGATGACATCCCATACTACCACCCACAGTTCATAGAACCTCTCAAGAAACCATAGCACGTATCTAACATGATGTGAATAAGCATTAACCGACATAGACCATGTGAGCTTTACATGGAATCCGGTGTCTATCCCACACCGTAAACGGTTGGTCGACTTACCTAAGGTAGGACCGGTAACATTTTAGCTTAGGTGGATCCACTAGCTAATAACCTATGCAGGCACATAGTTATGAGATAAGAAAGATGTTCATTGAAACTCGTCCTAATGTAGAGAGAGTTTCCATCTTACCATATCCACCCGGTACTTAGCCTCCATTTCCATAGAGTAGTTCATTCTCATTAACATTATTGTACTTGAGAGGAATGCCATCGGTCTATCGACCCAAGGTACATTATTACACACATGAAAGGAATGCCATAAGCCTATCGATTCATGGTACATTATTAACATAGCTCATTGAATCCTCATGAATGGAATGCCATTGGCCTATCGATTCAAGATTCATCATCACATTAGTTCATTGACTCATTATGAAAGGAATGCCATTTGCCTATCGATTCAAGATTCGTCATTACATTATTTCATTGACTGATAATGAAAGGAATTCCATTGTCCTATCGATTCAAGACAAAGCCTTAGAACACTTCATTAGTCATTTATGAAAGGAATGCCATCGGCCTATTGATTCATGTTCATTAAGTCAAGATACATTAATTACACGAGAAGAGGATACACTAAGCCTACCAATTCAAGGTATATCAATCACCATTACTTTCATTTACACAAGAGGATGCCCTAATCCTACCAATTTAAGATGCATTAATCAACATTACTTGAAGAAACCTTTCACATTATATCATCATCATCATCATCATCATCATTCATAAGTGTATAATTTATAATAACCTTTCAATAATAGCACAATTTCATTCTATACATGATCACATTACTTTCATTGAGATCACAAAGCATATACATAACATCGTGATTATACATCAATTCTTCATACTTTGCCCTTCAAGGCCATGAATCACAATTCACCAACACACCTAGATTACTATAATTTAGGCATGAGTAATGACATGATTCAATAAACTAAATCAATATATAGTTAATCTCTTCACATGCTTCCATAATCAATCAATCCAAAATCACAATTTAGTATTTTGGGGGAATCATGGGTTCATGGGGGAATTTCATCATAAATCAACATTAATTCCTCAATTCAATCATAATTCATCATAAAACAATCATTGAACGTTTTGCAGTTGAACCCATGACTTAGATTGAAACCCTAACTTTTGGGGGATTTTGGAAACTTTGAAATCATGTTTTGGAGGGGCTCCTTGGATGGAAACTAACCAAGGATGAAAACTACCATACCTTTATTAAAGAAACTTCACGAAATTGAGTGAAAAATATGAATTCTTGAACTCCAAACCTTGACTTCTTCTTCTCCAATGATGGTTTCTAGAGAGAGAATTATTTGGAGAGGAGGTAGTTTCTATTTTTGTGTTTTGGGAATAATGAGTTGTAAAAGGGTGTTTAATGACTTAAAAAATCTTAAATAAGTGAAATAAAACAATATAAACCATTCTAACCCATAACTAATCAATTTGGAATTTACTAGATTGCCCCTCTAATTGCCGAACCTAGGCAGCTTTTCAGTGGTGACATACGCCCACCAACCCACAGACTGTGAGTGGGGTGACGCCTCGTACTGCACGTCCATAGTTTGGTTCAAAAACTTGGAATTTGGAGCCTTGACCTACGGACCTCCCCCACGAGGCGTAGATGGACCTTCAGATTGTAGGTCCCATCCGTAGGTCCTAAGATTTTGGCAACGTGGGTAGTTTTGGGGAGCTTTGGGGGTTAGGCTTTAGGGTCCTCCTCAAGGACCCTTAGTTTGTCCTTGGGGGGTCTTACCTTGCGTTTAACCCCTAAATCCCTTAACCTAAGCCCGGGAACTCATTTTACAACATAGAACCACACATAAAACTCAACAAAACACTCGTAAGGCTCTAGTTTCATCTACTAGTTTTACAAGTCTTTATAGGTGGGATGGGGGGGGGGGGGTTTAAATAGACATTTGTGGACTTATAGATCGATTGATTATAAGGCAGCTAAAGCTTGAGCTGAAAGAAAAATGGAGGTGAAATATTAATATTGATGTTAATATTAAATGGCAGGGGCTCTAACATAGTTAAGGGAACATTAGATTCTTCTAACGCTAGGGTTCCAATTACACAACGTAAATATAGTAAGCAAAGAGATTAGAAAAAAATTAGCAAAAATGGCTTGTGTTTGTGGTTTGTCATTTAGTTTTCCTTTGCATCTTTATTATATTGCATATATTCAACAAACTTATAATTCTTATTCTAAAGGTTTTACAAACAATACAATTAGAAGTAATGTTTTTGAATATCAAGGCAAACATTGTCAATATCTTCATTGCTTATTTAGAATATTAGATTGTAGAGTGTCTAAACTTCAGACATGAATTATAGTATTAATGAGAATGATTATTTAATTATTACAACATATTAGATAGATCATAACTGGGATTTAGAAAAAAAAAGAATGTTAGGTTATAGACAATATGTAGAAAAAGAAACTGTCACGACCCAATGTCTCAAGTCTGCTACTACACCCGACCAATAGGTAAGCTTAACCCATTACTTGGAGTCATAATTGACAGACTACCAAGCGGAAGCCAAAAACGAGA
>NC_064292.1:20027063-20141772 GCF_019186545.1 Solanum stenotomum
TCAGGCCTTGACCTACGACCATGACCCACGAGGCGTGGATGAACCTACGCGCTATAGGTCCCATCCGTAGTTCACCAAATTGGGAAATTTTGGGCTGTTTGGGGTTAGACTTTAGGGTCATTCTCAAGGACCCTTGGTTGGTCCTTGGGGGGTTGTACCTTGACGTTTAACCCTTAAATCCCTCATTCTAAGTTTGGGAAATCATTTTACACTTCTAAACCACACATCAAACTCTAAAAATCTAACGTAAGGCTCTAGTTTCACCTACTAGTTTTCGGGGTGTTATATTATCTCCCCCTTGGAAACATTCGTCCTCGAATGAAGATCTAGACACCTTATTGAATTTAAGACTCAAGAATAGCAGCCTTTCATGCATGAAACATCTAAATAATGCACAATTCAAAGGAGGAAAAATCAGCTCCATCTCAATATACTCCATGCAACACAAGGAAGTAGTAACTACATCTAACAACCCATTATGCATGAAAACTTTTCATTTCAACATTCATAGGAGGAACTACCTGCTCCAACTCAAAACATGCTTATCACAATAACATGAAGCCAATTATGCAATTATTCCCAAAAGCACATTAAGGCTTGTTTAACAATTCATCTCATGAAACATATAGGCAACTCATACTAAATGCACATCAACATGAGAAATATAAATCATGAAAGCTCCTTTTCTTATTAAACATGATTTCTTCAAGAACCTGCATAACATAATGATATCAAGGAAACATATAAATCACACATGACTCCAAAACATGAAACAAGTCACAAGGAATTCTTTGTCTCAAGCTAGAATAGGAATAGAAGAAAGAGATAAGGATATCATAACTCTTAACAATCTTGCTTTCCAAGCATACCATCTCTCCCTTGGAGAAAACCCCTACAAAGGCCAACATGAAAACCTAACAACTAGCATAGGGATCTTAAATAAACATTTACATCTATAAGGAATTATCAACATACCGGTGCTTTCATCCGGAAGGGCTTCTTTGTCCTCTCTAGACCGGAGTGCATAAAAACGACCATAATTTAGAGGAATGGGAATCGTACCATTAAGAGAAGTTTGCTTGACCTCTCTTCCTTTTGATGTAAGGGTAGGGCAATTTTTCACTTGATGATCATTCTTTCCACAACCATAGAAACCATTCATACCGGCTAGGCACTTTCCATGGTGCTTCTTTCCACAATTAGTGCAAGTAGGCTTAGGAAATGGAGATCCACTATCTTTCTCTTGGTTAATCCTAGGGGTGTTTGAAGAATCTTGGTTGAAGGACCTCTTTTTGAACCTTGGTTGACCTTGTTCATTGGACCTACTCTTGGAAGAATTTCCATCATCGGTCCTTACTCTTTTCACCTCCCTATTGTTGCCTTGGAGTTTCTCATCCTCCATTTGTTGGGCATACACAATAAGACGTGAGATATTAATATCATGAAGGAGGATTTCCGCACGGCATTCTTTTCTTACTACCTTAGATATACCCATCACATACCTACTCATCTCACCTCTTGGATCCGCCACCATAGCCAGAGCATATTTGGACAATTCGGTAAACTTTAAAGAATATTCTTGAACACTCATACCTCCTTGACGAAGGTTGATAAATTCTTCCACCTTAACTTCCCTCATCTCTCGGGAAAAGAACCTATCAATGAATGCTTTCTTGAACACCTCCCAATCTATGGGACCCGCTCCTACCAACCTATTCATCTTCCATTGAGTATACCATAATTGGGCCACACCCTTCAATTGGTAACTGGTTAGCTCCTCTTTCTCTACCAAAGTCACCCCCATGGCAACAATTATCTTGTAAACCTCTTCCACAAATTCTTGAGGATCCTCTCCCACTTTGGAACCAAGAAACATGGGAGGATTCATTCTTGTAAAATACCTCAATCTAGAAGCCACAGAGTTAGGATTCATATGAGTCCTAATATCCCTATTAACTTGGACCGTTAGGGCTTGGTTAATAGTTGGAGAGCCAACCTTATTTCCACATTTGTCATAGCCGCCGGATCAATCGGAGGTTGAGCAACTTGAGGACCTTGGGAAGGAACTCCCTCATTTGCATTCTCCTCTTCCGTCCTTCTTAAATTAGCCCTTCGTGTATCCATATCTTGAAGATAGAATAGAAGGGTTAGGAAAAAGAATTTATAGAGTTAAAACTCTAAGGCACGACTTAAGAGTAATGAAGAAAGTGAAATTTCCTAACATCTTATAGCCTATCATTCATAAATGTGGCGCTCTTCACACTATGAAAAAGACTCTACTAGACGTGGCTTATGAGACATCATCCTAAAATCATTCCAAAGTCTTATGCTCTGATACCATGTTTGTCACGACCTAAGGGCTACCCCCTAGATGTGACATGGTGTACAAGACTCCGAAGAGCCTTATAGCATATAATAACATAAGACATAAGAAATGATGCGAAATTTTAAAAAACTTTTATCCATAAAGTTGAAGTCGTTTATAAAAGCAAGCAGGAGCTTAACTTGTCTCATTTAGCCATGTAACACAATCTTTGAATCAATAATACGGTCACAGCCCTTCAACATAATCTGAAACATAAAGAGATAAGGAAAGAACTACTAAAGACTCATACGTCTTCGAATATTGAGGACTCACCACAAGCTAGGAGAATAGTCGATCCAAGCTTGAATCCAAAGCATATCACCTTAAGAACCGAAACCTATACTTTGTAGAAAAATGTAGAAGAAATATAGGTTAGCAAAAAAATGCACCAAGTATGATAGCCATGCAAAAATCATGCTAAAAGGACATTTTAGTTAAAAACAATTCTTTTATGCCAAGTTTGAGAAACATCATGAACTTTAGTATGAAAGTATAAGTCACAAGTATATTCAACATATAAATCATTATAACATAATAGAACCCTCTCTTAGGTAATCCAAAGTTATACTTGTGCAATGTATGAATGACATACCATAATACCACTCATACTAAGTATCCCTTTGAGGGAACCATAGTCACGCTTACCATCCTTTGATCCCATCTTTAGTTAATACTCATAGACAAGGAACATTCACATTTAATAAGTCATATCAAGGAAAGCAACTCATAAAAACAATACAAGTTAAGCATCTATCCTTTCATTTAGCCTTTATGTCAACATTCTCAATAGCATCATTATAAGCACATTCATTTCATTAGACATTATGACATTTGAGGAACACACCATAGCCACTCTCAAAGCCTACTCGGGCAATGCATGAATGGCATCCCATACTACCACCCACACTTCATAGAACCTTTTGAGTAACCATAGCACATAAATCACATGATGGGAATAATCCCTAACCGACATAGATCATGTGACTAAAGCATGGAATCTGGTGTCATGTCCCACACAGAATAGAGTTGGTCTACTTGCCTAAGGTAGAACCGGTAACATTTTAGCTTAGGTGGATCAACTAGATAATATCTTATGTGGTCATATAGTTATGTGATAGAGAGGTTGTTACTAGAAACCCGACCTAACATAGGGAGAGCTTCCACCCCCACAATATCCACTTGGTGCTAGGCATTAAATACCTATAGAGTAGTTCATTATGTTTTAGCATTATTACACATGAGTGGGATGTCATTGGCCTACCAACTCAAAGTACATTATTACACATGAAAGGGCTACTATTAGGTCTACCGATTCAAGGTACATCATTAGAATAGCTCGTTGAATCATCATGAAAGGGATACCATTGGTCTACATATTCAAGGTTCATCAATACATTAGTTCATTGAATCATCATGAAAGGGATACCATTCGTCTACTGATTCAAGACAAAGCCTTAGAATACGTCATTAGTCATTTATGAAAGGAATGCCATTGGCCTATCGATTAATGGTTAATTATTAGTCATTTATGAAATGGATGCCAATTGCCAACCGATTCAAGATTCATTATTACACACATGAAGAGGATTCCCTAAGCCTACCTATTCAAGGTATATTAGACAATAAAAAAACCTTTCACAAAATGTAATCATAATTCACAAGTGTATAATTGAGAATAGCCTTTCAACAACACCACAATTGCATTATAGTCATGATCACATTACTTTCAAAGTATTCACAAAGCATGTACACAAACACCATGTTTATACAAAACTCTCATAATTTACCCTTCAAGGACCATGAATCATAATTCACCAACACACCTAGAATTACTACAATTAGGCATGGTTAATAACATGATTCAAGTAATTAAACTACTACAAGAACAAGTTCATATCATTCATCTTACTACAATTCACCCACATCACAAAGTCATTAAATAGGGTTATGGGGAATTCATGGATTCATGGCAGATTTTATCATAAAAGCACCATAAAATAAAAATTCATTCATAATATATGACAATTAAATCATTGAAAACGTTTTTAGGAAGAATCCTTGACTTGGAGTGAAAACCCTAGGTTTTCGAGAATTTTCTTCTTTGAAATTGAGAATTTGAGAACTTCATGGATGAAATCTAACCATCAATCAAAGACTTCCATACCTTAGGTGATGAAATCAAACAAATTCGAGTCCAAAAGCTTCCTTCTTCAAGCCCTAACTTGATGATCTTCTTCTTCTTCAATGGAGTTTTAGAGAGAAGATTTTTGGAAAGGGTTAAGTTGGTTATGATTTGGATTTGGGAGTTATGAGTTATATGAGGTTGTTAAAGGCTAAAAAGTACTTATATAGGTCTAAATAAACAATATAAAAATATTTCACACCTAACTAACCATCCTAGAAATTTACCAAACTACCCTAGCCTTAGCCGAATTGGACAGCAACACAGGGCCCATCCACGACCCCCACCTACGAGGTGTGGATGGACCCACGGACCGTACTAGTAATTCATGGGTCAAGGTCAGGCATTGACCTACGACCATGACCCACGAGGCGTGGATGGACCTACACCCATTTGTAGGTCACCAAATTGGGCAGTTTTGGGGCTATTTGAGGTTAGACTTTAGGGTCCTGGTTGCTCCTTAGGGGTCGTAACGTTTAACCCCTTAACCCCTCATTCTATGTTCGGGAAACCATTTTATACTTCTAAACCACATATCAAACTCTAAAAGTCTAACGTAAGGCTCTAGTTTCACCTACTAGTTTCTGGGGTATTACAAATGGGTTGATGTTTCTTATTGTGATAGTGGTGGTGTGATTATTCCATCTAAGAATATAAATATGGAGGAAGAAGGAGATGAAGTTTTACGATGAGTAATAGTAAATGAGATTATTAGTTGGTTTCCTATTAGTAGAGGTGACGAGAGAATGATTAGTTCTTAGAAATATTTGTAAGTAGGAGTCCATGGAGTGGATATAGTTCTAGGATTGAATGAGGTGTTAATAAAATGTGGATGAATGCATAATGCATTAGGTTTTTCTTGATTACAACTCGAGGTTGGTTGAATGCGATGGTAAATAGTAGTATTCTTGGGATGAGATTCCCTATAGAGGAATAAAAGTTGAATCTTGTGGCTTAGATTAGTATAAACATCTCATGTTTCACACGTTATGATTTAGAGTTAGACTTGAACAAAGTAAGAGCGGGTAGCTTAACGTAGACCTTGGTAAGAGTAGTCATAAATGTGCGGTATTCATAAAGGTAGTTTAACTTAGACCTTGAGTTGCGAGGTGCGGTATTCATAAAGGAGAGCATAGTTTAAATGTGTTGCTAGGATTGAAAGTTAGTAAATGTATTGCTTAAGGCCTAGTAGTCATATTCTTACTTTGAGCCCAGAAACCCTCATTTCATGTCAAATAACTTCATATAGAGTGTGACTATATTCAAACCCATATCGTTTATAACATTTGTGCTATAGACAGTTCCAAACTCTTAGTATGAATCAGTTCCGCCTATGTTAGTAGGCAATTTCAGAAGTCAAAAAGATAGTAAGAGTAACTCCTTTCGTTCCATGCTTAGTTTAGCCGTCATTCAAGGATGAATTATCCTAAGGGGGAGATATTGTAACACCCCAAAAATTTCTAAGCTAAGACCCAAATCATTTTGTAGCACCTCGCAACTCTACTCTTAAAATTTGAATCATTCGTCGTAAGTATAAGAGCTTGAAATGGGTAATGTCCAACTTTCTCATGTGTTTTAAGGTCCTTTAATAGTGTATGAGGAGTATCTAAAGTGATCTAGAGTCATAAGGGTCAAACAACAAGACAGGTTCAAAACATTCGTATTGGCTAAGTTCTCTCATTAGTTCATATAGAGGTCAACTTCCAAGACTCATATATCTAAGCATATAATGAGTTGGGTTGCTTAGGAACTATGTCTATGAGTCGTCTTTCCAACACCACCGAGTTTTCCTTATTCCAAGTCCAGATATAAAATTTATGGTTGTTTTACTAGAATATACTCGGGCTGGGAAATTGGGAGAACTCACCAGATCAATTAGTGATCCACTGAATGGGTTGGAGAATCACCACATTGTCTCAAAAACCTTAAGATTTTGTTCATTTGGAAGATATAAAGTCCAAATGGGTGATCCACTAAGTATTTTTAGTGAGGAGACCTCCAGATCGCCAATGTGATTGACATAATTCATTAAAAGGTCGTTTTCATTGATTTATATGGTTTTTTTATGTTCTTAGAAGGTATTACTGACCTTTTACCCTAAATTAACTTCCATAGGTCCATCTTACAACCTAATACCATCATTATACATATAACAACTCTCAAAATCCCCAATTCACATTCTTCCAAAGATCAAGAACTCCAAGAAAGGATTTCTCCAATTTCTCAACATCTAAAGGCTCCAAGTTTAAGATTCTCTTCAAGAATACTAAGTTTTAAATCCAAGATTCTTCTCCACTCTTCATCTCCAAGAAAACAACAAAGAATACAAAATTTAGGGTTTCAAGTATTCCAATCAGGTTCTTATTCAAACTTTTTCAAGAACTTTGTTCTTCTAGGTACGTAAGACTATTATAGTGATGAACTGAATTTGTCCTCACTCCCTACATCTACTTCCTATCAGTAAAGAATATTCTAGGGTTACATCCTTAGTTTTGATAATTCTTGAGATGAGTTTCGTTGTTGAGTTCAAAATTCTATTTCCCGATTATTGAGTTACTATATCTTGCATTGACATTCTTGAGTTAATTTTTCATGTCTATTTTTCAGCATGAACCCTATTGTTGAGTTATAATTAAACATTTATTTAGTTATTATTGAGAAACTTTCTAACCAAACAATGATCTTAAGATGATTTTCTGAGAAAGCAAAGATGAGTTTTGAGAAGAGTTTAAGGCAACATAAGTAGTTCCAAAAGTACTATTTTCACATTGAGAAAAGAAATACGATTCATGATTAGTATGAAAGTACAGTATGCCATTAATTTTTAAGCATTATGGCATCAAGATATGCCATCCGTGTTTATGCAGTATGACTTCACGATTCATCAATGATCAGATCACAATATGATTTTTTCTTTTGAATTTAAATTATATTTTAAAACTTAAATTTGCTTGAGTTAGTCTTCCTCTAAGTAGTCAGCCACGCCAAGGATTCTCTTGAGGATCATCAATGATTCTCGAGTGCCAGCCACGTCCAGGGTGTAGGCTCAAGGCATGACACAAGGTGTTACAAGAAATATACTAAAACAACCATATCTTTCATTACCAATAGGTAGAGAGTTAAAAACAAACATCCACGTACTATTAAAAACATGGGTAAAGATGGAAAAATAAAGATGTCTTCCTAACAAAATAGGGCAAACCTAAATCAAGTCATAAACATATCCAAAGGGAGGGGAAATTTTCCTAATCAAACTCAAGATCCTTTGGGACTGCTCACTTGCCCACGCTTCGTTCAGGAAAGGGAACTCCCAAAACGCCTTTGGTGTGAGTGGGACATATCCTTCTAAGGGGTAACGCAAGTGAAAATAACCTTGATGGTCTTGAGCATCCAATCTAGTAGACGGTCCCGCTCAATGATCTTCTTCCTCTACCAAACAAAATCCATGTAAATCATTGCATTGTCATTGATTGTAGGTGCTCAGATTGTTGCTCTAGAAGTGGGACTTCCTATGAATCTCTCGACATCGTCCAAGTCCTCCTCCATGTGGCTGCTAGAAAGTGGGTACTGGGACTAGGAAGGATGGGCATCATCCTCAACATCATTCTCTTCGCCCAAACCTACTGCAACACGACTTCACTATGCCCCGTGTACACTTATGTTCTTCTGTTATGCGATAGATAGCCTCCTCACCAGTAAGGGATTGAATTATGGGTCCATCTTCATGTTGATATCGATATCATCCTTAGGTATCCCTACTCGTATGCAAAGTATAGACATGAGCCCAGGAAGGAATATGTCCTTCTCTATATCCTTATAGAAATCCTTCTATTCGGAAACTATATGTGCCTCTACATTTAACATGATCCCTATGATAGGACATTCAACCTTCAGGGCTCAGGAATAAGTCACACCATTTAGGTTGCCTGATAGGCGAATCCTCTGGCCTAGAGGTGCCATCCACCTCCATGCATCTTAGATAAGTAAGCATTGATAATTCCCTTAGTAGTGGGCCTAAAGACCTTACTGGGTTTCCTTTATCAACCAGTAAGTCCCGTAGCCACCTCATATCCATTTCCTTCATCTTAGCCTTGTATTCATAGTTGGAATCATTGAGCACCCCAAAACCTCATTCATGATCTGTACGTCCCAGGGACATCCACCACTTGGATATGAAGAGAAAGGTGGGGGAACCCTAAAGGACCATTGAGAGTAGGTAAGAGAATTCCCTCACCTAGCCTAAGTAGGCAACACAAATAGCCTCACCAATGGACCCAACTAAAATCATAGATTTGGTTGAAGAAAACACTTTCTTTCTCATCTCTTCCCTACATGTGGAAAGCCCTCTGAAAGCAAAATCCCATCTTCTGGTATTCCATTAACCCGCGATGTAGCTTCATCAGGGAATCTCTCGTAAAAGTAGCTTGATCCCTAGTTGGCATCCATTTGATTGTTGAACCTAAAAATATATGAATTTTCATATTAGAAACCATGAAATCTCATTAGAAGGGTTTTCAATGAATAATCCAACTTTTGGCTAGACTGGGAGGCTACTGTCTGCAGCCTGCCACTATAGTAGGATCGCCCACAATAGGAATCCATCCGCTATAGCATCTCTCATCGTCCCCAACCTTCAAATGGTGAATTAATGGTGCCCATTACCCCCAAAATTCTATTTTTACCAATTTTTATTTTAGATAAGTGTTCCTAAAGTACTCTACTACCAAAAATATACCAGAATCCAAGAATTCTAACTTATAAATCATACCCGAATTTAAGTTTCATACCAAGAACTACCATTCAACTTCCCCGACCATTTCGAACTTGTTTTTGAATCTTTATTTTTGTAATACTTATGCCTAGAATGTTGTAGTAGCATTGTAAATGTAAGAAGAATTCCCATGATTCAACAGTTACAACAATCAAGTGCAAAATTTCAAAATTAAAAATATCAACCCAAACTTCTTTATATCCTATCAATTTCTAGCATGCAATAATTGATACATGGATCATGAATTAAAGAGAGTAGGGAACATGATAGTTACCTTAGTTTTAACTATCGAGATGGAGTGAATGGGGAGATAAAAGTGAGATTGAAAGAGTAAAAGAGGGAAATAGGAAGAAAATCCATTCCTCTCCCTCTCAATCCTAATTTAGTAACCCAACCAGGTGGTGCAATGGTTGTGCAACAGCGATAGTGGTATTACACCCACTATAGCAGGGTCTATTTTGGTGAGTGGGGGGGGGGGAGGAAATCTTATTGTGGCTTAATTTTTTGAATTTCCTGTCATAGTATTCTTAGGTACGAACATATGTTTAGTGTTATGTGGTTTGCCTAGAGTTGAGTTTCTTCTTGGCGTTGAAAAAATTAGGCGTGACCTTTCGTGATCGGCTTGTTCTCTCTTTTACCTTGAAACTCATTCGGGGATGAACAAAGGGTAAATTGGAATCTATTAAAACAACCTGAATCATCCTTACTTAAAGACACATCATGCGGAACCCAGAAATTCTTGAAATATGGTGTCAATATAAAATTCAGGGTGCACGATGAAAGTCTAAGAATTTGAATAGCATGGAGATGACGTCAACCCACTATAGAGGGAAGTTCCCTTCTATGGAGGCGCCTCAATAGAGTGTGCCTACATGGCCTCTATAACGTGGTTTATGGAATTAGATCCTAGAAAGCTCGATGTCTTTATTTTTCCTCTCACTTTCCATTGAAAGAATAGACGAGGGTTACTCCAAATATTTCCCTATGCCACTTTAAGCTCAAGATTAATGGAGGAGAGAGATTTCAGCACAAAAAGGTTAAAACCTATAGATTTCCGATCTATGCCCGTCAACACTTAGCCCCACGAAGCCAACATTTTGTATTCAGAGTTCTTTTGCAGTTTCTTGGCATCTAGATAGCCTAGGTTTCTTCATAGGTGAGTAGTCAGACCTATCTTTATTTCCATAATTTCATGTAGGGAGTCAGGAGATTGGATGTATAGGCCTTCGAGAATGGAGTTTGGAGGGTCGAATTTGTTGTTAGTTGAGGTTTAGTCTGAGGATAGATTTTCTTAGTTAATATTGATTTTGTGATGAATGTTGGGTGTTATTCTGGGATAAGTGATTGTGGGTAATCGATTTATGATTAGGAATTATATAGAAAAAGATTCTTTTGCAATAGGTAATGGTTTTTGATCCCTTCACATCATATGGTTATCAATCAGATGCAACAAATGTGTTTCATTGGTGTAAAAATGTGATTTATGTTCATCGTGGTTGTGTTTGTAACTATGTTGTGTAACTGATGATTTGCTCGGCTACCACGCTTGATACAGGATATCCATATGGTTGGCTCATACTAAGCCTAGTATATACTAATGGTTGGCTCGGGTACCACGCCTAGTATATATTAATATTTGGCTCGGGTATCATGCTTGGCACGTAGATAGTCATACATGGTCGGCTTGGGTACTACTATATATACTACTGATTGGCGCGTGTACCACACCTAGTACCCTAATCGTTTGTGTGTGGGTTTCACAAAAGAATTGGGTTTAATTCATCGTGATGTGATAATTACATGTTGGTTCTATGAGTAAATCAGGAATATTTATTGTGTTATAATTATCACATGTTGGTCCCTGCTGGTGCAGTCTGGTGTATTTAAATGCTAGGATGTTTCTTGTGTAGGCTAAGAGTGCATTCTAAAGAGTGGTAATTTTGTGTACCATCTAAACTATAAATGTTAAGATTGAGTGAGGACTTGGAGTCAAGGCTATGTATCTAACAGTGATTAAGATTATATGTTATCTGTTTGATAAATTTGTTAAGGGTCAGGGTGTTGGCATGATATTTTGAGGGAGACTAGTAGTTTGTTTAACGGAGTTTATAGTGGACTTGTATTCATCACATCTCTATATGTTAGAGGGGTTAGACTAAGATCTAATATGAGGGTGGGATGACCTAGATAGTGGAGTTGGCAGCGAAAGGAAGCGAGTGATTTGTGATAGGGCATATGGCTTCCAAGGTAATTCTATGTGGGATAATAGTGGCGATTGAGAGGGTCAGGATCCTAATTTTATCTCCAAGTTTTTTTTTTATTTGCATGATATTATGTGGTGGATTCGGATCAATGGATAATGTCTACTAATACATGTTGTTTGTACTGATATTACTCTTTTTATCTCACTTGGCATAGTGTGGTTGCATGATTCAATACTGTTTCATCAGAAAAGAGGATCACGATCCCCGACAACTTTTAGTCCTCTTTCCTTATGGTGGGAGTTGTGTTGTGTTTTGTTTCATAATTTTGTACTCTCTTAGAAGCTCGTGTAACTAGTTTGACTAGTTCCTTGAGAAGAGTTCAGTTTAATTCTTATTAAAAGTACCTTTTTTAAAGTAAAGTTAATTGTTTTGTTATTTGTAAATAGGGCGTTAGTTTTAGTTTGTACACTTCCGTAGTTAATGTCCTTGTTTTGGGGTTAAGGTTCTTCTATCTAGGTGCCAGAGTATGTGTCCACTTGAATCAGTAGGTTGGGTCGTGACAATTTATGAGCTTCAATCTCATCACACTCGATGGCTATGACAAATGTTAACATAATTAATAATGATGGTATACTAGTGATCAATATTATTTCATCAATATGTATTCTACCAATAATAATGGTGCTATCATAATTAATCAAAATTAGAAAAATTAATTTTTCAAAATAAAGTGTTTAATACAATAAATCAATCCACTTTTTTCTCTAGTTGAAGCTTAATTTTTTTTTACTTCAATCTCAAAAGTAGAGTTAGCAAATAATATAAATTACTTTTCTCATTTCCAACAAATAGCACAAAGTTTTTCCATATTGTTCGCTTATACCTGCTAAATACTTTTACTGCAAATGCAACATCAAGTCAAGTTGTTAGTTACATATCTCATATTTTTATTAGGCTAACAAAACCCTTTTTTATTTGCCACATCATTTTCATACAATTGAATCAAAATGAGTTGCAAGACTCACACAAGCAACAAAATTGTATTTCACAATTTTTCAACATAATGTGACTTGGTAAGAACAAGATCCATCACAAGTTTTATGTTATTTTTCATTTCAAGAATGAAATTGATCTCACCCAAATATTTGATGTTACAATGACTATTCAACATGTTTTTCATAATTTCTTTGGTAACACTGATGTTAGAGCCAAAATCATCAAAGCATATGTGAATAATAACATGTAATTTTTTAAAGATTAATCTATGCACTTACTCTATTTTATATCATTACTCACAGATGCAAAAATCACATTTTTCAGAGTGATTTTTTTTAACTTCACGAACTCCCACTATTTTAAAAATTTAAATACCAATTTTGTTCCATAAAGAGAAATATCATTTTAGTCATGAGAAATATTACGTAAGAAGTTTATTTACCTTTTCTCTGCATGAATTAAGCAGGTAGGAAACTACTTTACCTGTACAACTTTTCTCTTTCATTTCTTGAAGAGAGAGACGTTGAGCGGAATGGTGTTGAAATCTCCTATCTTTAAATCAACATTTTCAAACTATAATAAAAATTGAATCTCGTTAAAATTGTTGGTGTAATATACCATAAATTTTAAAAATTACAATTGAAAATAAATTACAAAATGAATAAACGAATTATTCAGGCTGAGGCGCATATATATCACACTCTTTAAGGAGGTCAAGTCCACTATGGTATAATCTAAACCGATCTAGCAGTATAATTGTTGGCTAGTCCCCTCTAGGATACAACCCAACAATGTGGTACAATTCAAATAATTTTGGATTAGCTGAAGAGTCCAAAGCTTCACAAAAATAGCACTTTCCTTCGACATAAAATTACTCTCTTTTGTAAAGTGAATTAGTTGAAGACTTAGAATATTTTTCCTTGTCTTAACTCTCTCTTTCACTACATTAACCTTAATATAATATTTCTCATTATTCTTCCACTATATTTTCTTGTACATTTCTTATCTCCAATACAAAGTAAGATAATGGGTATTTATGCGTGAAGAATTCTTCCTTGCAATAAATAAGAAAAATGTGGGTAATAATATGGATAAATGAATGGCCTAAATATTACATAAGTTACTAAAAACTACTGAAACTAATGGGCACACTTAACCACTAACTAGTAAGGATAAAGAATGCATATAATGCCATTAATCTACAAAACCAAATATTGCACAATTATTAAATGATTATAACATATTAAAACATATATATGCCACTAAATATTACACACAAATGACAGTAAGGAAAGGATGCAATGCCCAACAGAAAATAAGTGACACACAATGTGGCAATGCAAAGGATGCATTTTTATTAATATTAATATGGTAAACTAACAACTCGTATCATACACTCCTTGTTATAAGGCAATACATTACATATGATAGAATGTGTGTGTCCATTATTCGTCAACGGACCAGGTCCCTTGACTCAGCAAGAACAATAATAAAAATGTAAACGATAAAGTAAAAGACACTAGAAGTTTTACGTGAAAACCCCTTGCTCAAGAGCGGTGAAAACCACGACCTGTACTAACATGATTTCAACCTAACTCCATTTCACTCAAATCATAGCAATGTTCAGATCACAAACTCTTGTCAACTACGAATTTAACTTTAAATCCCTTCCTCCTTGATGTAGTAACTCTACTACACCATTACCTAAGCAATAACTCCATTGCCAACTAAAACAACTAACTCTAGTTGATTTAGACTTCAACAACTCCAATAGCTAACTCTAGTTTTGACTCCAAAAGATACTGATAAAAACATGAAATGATCTACTTCCTTTATAGTATAGGAATAGATCTACAATGTGAAACACTGAAATATAAACCTAAGAAAACTAGGAATGAAGATAGCTCTATTAGGTCCCTTGTAGTTCTTCAGGAAAATATTTGGCCTTTGCAATATTCTTCAATCCTTTTTGAGAGAGTGCGAAAACTAAGGTTGAATCTTATGATGTTGGCCTTATATATGATAGACACGAAAACCCAAAAGTAAGGCCAGTAACACCATTGGCCAACGACTCTGCTACACTACAACAGACGCGTGTCGCACTCTTGTAGGACTGTTGTTGGTAGTGTACTATTTCCAGTTGTCGTTTTCACAAATATGAATAGCGTTCAAAAATGAGATCAGGTCCCCTTACCAGATACCTTTGTTTGTCAAATCATCAAAACTAAATAATATTTTCTCCCTTTATGATGATGACAAACAATTAACAATTTCCCCCCTGTCAACAAGCTTCCCGCAATCACCTTACGTCCACTAATCTACCAACCCTCCTTACTTCCATCAATCACCCTACATCCACCAATCTACCAACCTAAGCATACAAACATTTTCCCCCTTTTAGAATCATAAAAAAAGAGACAGTAAACTAAGATTAACAATAAGCAAGATTAGTAAGAACATGGCCATTGGCAACACAAGCATAAATGAAAAGCATTAAAGTAAGAAAGGCCATGTACTAAGCAGAGATCCACTTCATTGCATTTAAAGAAAACATTCAATACATTATAATCAAAATACTAAGAGAACCCGGGACACTGCCCACAAAAGGATAAAGGGAGAGAGGGAGGACTTGGTCTGGGGATTAGAAAGGGACTAGGAGGAGGGAGGCTTTTGGGTAAGGGATTGGATGACAAGAGTGGGACGATCATTTGAAGCATCATGGTATTTGATCAACTTATCTTTCATATCAGCATTTTGGGCCAAGAGGGTTTCATTCTTCTTTCTCAACTCAGAGATTTCAGCTGAACCAGGTCCCTCTGTTTGTGCTTTTGCCGATTGTGCCTTCAGTAAAGCTATCTTTGCATCTCTTTTGCTTACCAAGGCAGTCATCTCTTCCAATTCATTCTTTAGTTGACCCTGCTTAACCACCAACTCTGACATTTTTCTTAGATTCCATGTTCTTCCTTCCATGCACTCAAACTCAACAAGAGTGATCATGGAGAAAGATTGTTTTACAGTCCCAATTGTTCTTGCTTTGAGAGGAATGTCCAAGTGTTTGAACACTTTGGTCAGGAAGTAACCATACCCCATGTCATGCTTTTATTTTTTTTGTTATAACCGTCTTGTACATGTGCTCTAACATGAAGGCAGGAAGATTCAAGGGCTCAAAGGTTCTTAGTACCTCCATCAAAAACAGATCAGCCACAGAAGAAAATGTCCTTTTCTCAGATCTTGGAAGGAGCTCTTTGTTGACAAACTTGAAAAGTAGTTGATAATCCCCTTTGAGAAGTTTCTTGGAGATCCCAGCACAGTTCAGCTTGGTAAGTTAGCCACATTCCTTAGTGAAGCCCTTGGAGCAGAATTTCCCGACCACAGACCTAATCCCTTCCCTGGGAACTTTCAAGATTTAACCCAATCTCTCCTTATTGAAATAAAGGATCTTGTCACTTGCTCGTGTGTTGATGCTACCATCCTCAATAAACTCAGCATTGTAGTAGAAATCCCTCACCTGTTGCTCATGTAGAACATGAGTGTGGTTTGTGAACAAGTGGGTCCATGATTGGATTTCAACTACATCAGCCAGAGTGCACATCCCTGGTTTTGAGATTATCTCAGGTCAAAAACCCTCCCGTTAAGAACCTTTTGTTGCCTTAGGTTATTGAAAATACCCTCTTTAGACCATTTCTTCTCAGCCATCACCTTTTTACTTTTCGAACCTAGTCCCTCTTCAGGCTCGGACTCTGATTTTCCAAATAGTTTGTCAGTGTCAGGTGACAATTCTCTCTTTCTCTTAGATGTCTCCTTTACCTTATTTTTTCCCTTCTTTGACACAGTAGCCCTTTTTCCTGATGATTTTTTGTTTTTAGGTTTTTCCTTCTTCTTGCCCAGTGTTTCTTTCCTTCTCTTCTCCACTGCAGAGATAATATCCTCAGATACAGTGGCACAGTCCTCTTGTTCATTTGAAACTTCCACTACCCCTTCATCAGGAACAACCTTTTCTTGTAATCCAGACTTCTTTCTTCTTCTACTTTCTATAGTACTAACTTTGTTTGCCTTTATTTCATCATTCATAAACTTCTGAGTAGCACCCCTAGTGGAATACTGCCTTGTTGGTGTTTCTTCTCTCACTTTCTCCTTTCCTTTGTTGGAGATGGGAACCATCCTTCTCTGTACAGTCCATCAAAGAGAAATGTTGTCCTCATCTTCTTCTTCAGTTAAAGAGACATGAGGAAGACCAACTATTGGTGTTCTGTCAAACATTGGTTCATGGGTTTTAAGGGAGTCTTCCAGAGTTCTTTTTTCAGAAAAAAAAAGAGTTCTCAAGCCTATCCTCATTTCTGCAAGACTTTCAACTACTAACTCCTAACTTGAAGCAAGGATGTTAGATTTAGAGGTTTTTCCTTCAGGAAGATCTCTTTCGAATAGAAGATCAGATAAGATGGAGAGAGGAGGACCAGGTTAGGATAACTTTAAGGGAGCATTCAGTTCTAGTGAAGGTTCAAGCATATGGGGGGTTGGCTACTGGATCCAGATATGTCAACCAGAGGAATGATTGAGGAAGGGTTACTTGACCGAGAATAGAAGGCAACAAGGTCTATTTAATTTAGGGCTTCCATCATTTTGTTAGAGGAGGATGGAGAATGAGACATATTGCAAAAGAGAAAAAGAAAGGAAGAGAGAATTTTCTAAGGTTTCAGAAAAAGTTTGAGAAGAAAGTTTGAAAAATTTAAGAAGAAAGGCGAGGGAATAAGTATATAAGGAAACAAACATGTGTGTCAGGTCCCTTTGATTAGATGCGCCGCTTGGACTTAAAGCGATAGGACAACTGTCAGAAGATGGATGACTGATAACGGTTCTCGTTAGTAGTTCAAAAATAATGCACAAAATGCTAATCTTTGAGACTAGAGCAGGTCCCTCTCTGCAGTTTGAAGATGATCATCTCAGGATTGGTATGTCCTTTCTTTGTTAGAACAAGCATTACAGTTATCAAGGATACCTGCCTCCTAATCATAGCCAATAAGGGTTTGATCTTACCAAAGTAAGCATTACAGTTATCAAGGATACCTTCCTCCTAATCATAGACAATGAGGGTTTGATGCCTTTGGATGAGATTGATTCAGTCAATCTTCAGCATTCCCAGCCTTAATCTGTTTTTCTCAAACTGCCTTGCTTAAAGCCTTGGTAAAGATGTCTGCAATTTGATCTTCAGTCTTTTAATACTTCACACAAATGGTTCCCTTTTTAACATTATCTCTCAAAAAGCGGTGTCCCACATCAATGTGCTTGGGCCTTTTATGCTGAACTGGATTCTTAGCCATATTGAAAGCACTTGTATTGTCACACATGAGAGGGATAGTGTGAGTGAGCACTCCAAAGTCTTCAAGTTGTTGTTTTATCCACAGAAGTTGAGCACAACAAGATGCATTTGCTACATATTCTGCTTCAGTTGTAGAAAGAGCCATTGAATTTTGCTTTTTGGTCTCCCAGAAAATAAGAGAAGATCCCAAGAACTAGCTCATTCCTGAGGTGCTCTTTCTATCAACTTGATACCCTACATAATCTGCATCTGCATATCCTACAAGTTTGAAAGTCTCCTGAAGGATAGAAAAAGACTAGGTCCCCAATTTTCTTCAAATACCTTAAGATCTGTTTTGCAGCTTTCAGATGAGACTCCTTGGGACATGCTTGAAACCTAGCACATATACCCACATTGAATACAATATCAGGTCTACTTGTTGTCAGGTACAGCAATGAACCAATGATGCCTCTAAACATAATTTCATTCACTATAGGACCAGAGTCATCAACATCCAGTTTTGAGTTTGTTCCCATGGGGGCAATAGGCTTTTCATCCATCATCTGAAATTTCTTCAACAACTCCTTGATATACTTTTCTTGACAAATTGAGGTACCATTTGAAGCTTATTTGATCTGCGACCCCAAGAAGAAACTCAATTCTCCCATCATGCTTATTTAAAATTCATTTCCCATAAGTGAAGTGAATTCTCCACACATTACCTCAGAAGTTTCCCCAAAGATGATATCATCAACATACACCTGAATAATGAGCAATTTTTTACCTCTTGTTTTCAAGAAGAGGGTATTATCAATTCTGCCTCTTTTAAAACCATTTTCCAGAAGAAACTTGGACAGTCTCTCATACCAAGCTCTGGGATCTTGTTTCAAGCCATAAAGAGCCTTGCGCAGCTTGAGCACATGGTTTGGGTATTCAACATCTTCAAATCCAGGGGGTTGTTTCACATAGACCTTTTCTTTCAGATAACCATTTAGGAATGCACTTTTTATATCCATTTGAAACAGTTTGAACTTCATAAACGCTGCAAAGGCAATGCGAATTATGATAGCCTCCATTCTTGCCACAGTAAAAAAGGTTTTATCATAGTAAATGCCTTCTTCTTGGTTATACCCCTGCACCACCAGTCTTGATTTATTCATTGTAATAGTGCCATGTTCATCCATTTTGTTTATGAACACCCATCTAGTTTTTGTAACAGTTCTATCAGGGGGCCTAGGAACCAGATGCCATACTTTACTCCGTACAAATTGGTGAAGTTCCTCTTGCATTGAATTCACCCAATCATCATCTTTCAACGCCTCCTTGATATTCTTTAGCTCAATATTCGATATGAAAGTTGAGAATGCAACTAGATTTCTAGTTTTTGACCTAGTTTGCATTCCAGAGTTCAAAGGAGAAATGAGATTATCAAGAGGATGGGAGGACTTGTGCTTCCACCCTAACTTAGTAGTTAAGGGTTGAGGTTGATCAGCTTCCTCTTCTTCATTCACATAATCTTTATTTACAGGTTGAACTGAATCTTCTGGTTGAGCATTATTAAACAGACCAGGTCCCTCTTTAGGTTCAACATCTTCAATGACTTCTTCAATTTGATCTGGTTCAACAACAATTGGATCTTGATATCTTTCAGTTTGTAACTCAGTCAGACTATCTCTCTGAATCTGAAGAAGTTCTTCTAGCTCATTATCATCCTAGTTCTCAAGATCTTTAATACCACCAGTCTCGTCAAAGATCACACGAACACTTTCTTCCATGCATAGATTCCTCTTATTGTAGACTCTACAAGCTTTACTTGAAGAGGAATATCCCACAAACACTCCTTCATCACTTCTAGGATCAAATTTACCCAAATAATCCTTCCCATTGTTTAGTACAAAACATTTGCACCCAAAAGCCCTCAGATAACTCAATTGAGGCTTTCTATTATATACAAGCTCATAAGGAGTTTTGTTCAGAATGGACCTAATCAAACACTTGTTGGTCACATAACAAGAAGTGTAGACTGCCTCAGCCCAGAAGTTCTTCGAAAGACTTGAATCAATAATCATGGTTCTGGTAATGCCGACCAGAGTTCTATTGTTCCTTTCAACCACACCATTCTGCTGAGGTGTTCTTAAAGCTGAAGAGTTATGGTGAATGCCATTTTCCGCACAAAAAATGTTAAGCTTGGCATTTTCAAACGCAGGTCCATGATCAGACTTGATCCCTGCGATCTTGCAGTTCAGCTTTGTCTAAATCATTTTGACAAATACCATCAACACATCAAACGATTCATCTTTGGACCTTAGAAACATAGTCCAAGTGAACCTTGAATAATCATCCACAATCACTAGTATATACTTCTTTCCACCTCTACTTTGAATCTTCACAGGGCCACACAGATCCATGTGAATTAACTCAAGAGGTCTTGTTTTACTCACTTGTTTCTTGGATTTGAAGGATGATCTGATCTGCTTCCCTTTGACACATGCATTACACACTTTATCATCACTGGACTTCAGCTTTGGTAATCCACGAACCAGGTCCCTAGATACTAGTTTGTTCAGCAGAGAGGAGCTCACATGACCAAGTCTTCTGTGCCACAAGTTAGCATTTTCACTTTGGGCACTAAGACAGGTTAGATTATCTCTTTGGGCAGTATCCACATCAGCAAGATACATGTTCTTGCACCTTCTAGCCGTTAAGATTACCTCCCTTGAAATCAGATTTGTAACAATGAACTTTTCTGACAAGAATCTAACCTCATTGCCTTTTTCACAAATTTGCGAGACACTGCGAAGACTATATTTCAACCCATTCACATAGTATACATTCTCAATAGAATGTTCAACAGATTTTCCAATTCTCCCAACTCCCAGAATATATCTTTTCTTTCCATTACCTAAAGAGATACCTCCACCTTGATGTTCCTTGAGTGAGAGGAAGTTCTCAATCTTTCCAGTCATATGCTTCGAACATCCACTGTCCATGTGTTATTTCCTCCACTCCCCTGCAAAATGGATTACTTTTTAGATTTGGGAAACCACTTCAGTCTGAGTCATAGTAAACAAATAAAGGCATAATGAGAGAATTTTTTGTCTAGTATGGTAAGATGGGCTTTCTGTTGTGATGAGAAGAGCTAGAACTAGGACCAGGTCCCATGTTCTGAATTATTTTCCGTTTGGAGTAGTTTGAAATCCTTTCTTAAGTTCTCTTCCAAGCCGGGCAATCCTTCTTCAGATGACCATTGCACCCACAAAAAAGGCACAACAGATTGTCAGACAATGAAACATACTTGCTATGAGGATTATAGGGAGGACTTATGTTCACGCTTCCTAAACCCTTCCCATCATTTTGACCCTGACTAGTACAATTTGCAAGCAATTTCGAGGAATTGGTCCATTTGAGGGAATTTTTCAGTTCTTCTTTGATACGAACCAGGTCCCTTTCTAATGGATCATTTCTCCCTAAGGCCATATTCAGTTTCATTTCAGAGGTATTCAAGCTAGTTTCTAATTCGAGTTGTAGACTGCTAGCTTCACCCTTCCCTTTACCACAATTATCCCTTAATTTCTCCCTAAGTTCTAGATTTTCATATTCAAGAACCATCATTCGTTCTTCCCTTACAAACATTTGAGAAACCAAGGCAACCTTTTCATCATGAAAAATATCCAGACTCTTATTCATGACACCCTTTTCAGTGGTCAACTCAGTGATTGAGTCGATCAAAACAACAGCTAAATTTCTCAATCATTTAATAGAGTAAACATGCTAGTTCTGTTTAAGTTCAGAAAGAGTTACATCTTCTTCAGCTTCCTCATTATCAGACTTTGCCATGAAGGAAAAAATTTCATCATAAGGATCCTCATCATCTTTAAATGTAAGCAAGGAGGCGTCTTCAGGATGTTTAGTCCCCTCTGAGTCACTTGAAGAATCTCCCAGACACCTAGAGCCTTCTTCATGACATAATCAGCAGCAGCTTTTCTTCCTTTCATATCAGGGATCGGGTCCCTTCTCTTGTCTTTATTTCCTTCGGTATTTGCATAGTCTTTATGTTCAACCTTGTGCATAGGGAAATCTCTGATGAAATGCCTTGGTTTTCCACACTTGTGCCATAAGTCATTTGTATTAGCAGCTCTGCTGAAGTTCCCTTCATTTCTAAAACCTCCATGCTTCCTCACTAATTTTTGAGATCTTCTAGTGAGGTATGCCATGTCTTAATCATCTTCAGAAGTGTCACTAGAAGTCACTTTGAGAGCTAGTGACTTGTCCCTCTTTATTTCCTTCTTTGCCACTTCCTAATTTTTGTTCATCTCATGAGTTTGAAGATTTCCAATAAGGGTGTCCATTGTCAGTACTTTCAGGTCTTTAGCTTCAATAATGGCATTGACCTTGCTGGCCCAAGACTTAGGAAGAATTCTGAGTATCTTCCTGACCTGTTTTCTTAGATCAATGGTCTCTCCCAGACAGCATAGCTCATTTGTGATGGATGAGAACCTGGTTTGCATATCATGAATAGTTTCACCCTCCTTCATAGTAAAGTTCTCATATTAAGTAGTAAGCATGTCCACCTTTGACTCATTTACTTGTTGAGTGCCTTCTTGAGCCGTTTTAAGGCAGTCCCAAATTTCTTTGGCTGACTCACAAGCAGAGATTCTATTGTACTCCTCAGCTCCGATTCCACACACTAACAACTTTTTAGCCTTATAGTCCTTCTCGATCTTCTTCCTATCGTCCTTCCTTTACTTCAACAGTCGAAACATATGGACCGTCGAGCACTACATCCCACAGCTTGCTGTCTTCAGCCATTAAGAAGTCGTGCATTCTCGTTTTCCACCAGCTATAGAACTGGTCATTGAATCATGGGGAGCCTTGTTGTTGATTGTCCTTCCTCTAGGTTTAGTGGAGCAACCATTCTTCCACAGGAATTCCTCTAGGTGTTAACCAGTTAGAGAGCCCAGGCTTTGATACTAATTGATAGAATGCGTGCATCCATTATTCGTCAACGGACCATGTCCCTTAACCTAACAAGAACAATAATAAAAATACAAATGATAAAGTAAAAGACACAAGCAGTTTTACGTGGAAACCCCTTGCTCAAGGGCGGTGAAAACCACGACCTGTACTCACAGGATTTCAACCTAACTCCATTTCACTCAAAATGGAGCAATGTTCAGATTACAAACTCTTGTAACCTAGGAATCTAACTCTAATTCCCTTCCCCCTTGATGTAGTAACTCTACTACACCATTACCTAAGAAATAACTCTATTGCCCACTAAAACAACTAACTCTAGTTGATTTAGACTTCAACAACTCCAATAACTAACTCTAGCTATGACTCCAAAGGAAACTAATAAAACAAACACTGATCTACTTCCTTTATAGTATAGGAATAGATCTACAATGTGAAACATTGAAATATAAACCTAAGAAAACTAGGAACGAAGACAACTCTATCAGGTCTCTTGTAGTTCTTTAGGAAGATATTTCTGGTGAGTGGCCTTTGCAATATTCTTCAATCCTTTTTGAGAGTGAAAAAACCTAAGGTTGAGTCTTATGATGTTGGCCTTAGCTATGATAGACACGAAAACCCAAAAGTAAGAATAGTAACACCATTGGCCAATGACTCTGCTACATTGCAACAGACGCGTGCCACGCTTCTACATGACTGGTGTTGGCAGTGTACTATTTTCAGCTATCATTTTCATGAATATGAATATCGTTCACAAATGGGATCAAGTCCCCTTACCAAATCCCTTTGTTTGTCAAATCATCAAAACTAAATAACAACATATATCACGAGTTATATGGTATTTTTTTTTGTAAAGAACATATGTTCTATATGTTTGACTCTACAACAAAAATAATTTTTAGCGGCAATAAATATACAATGGTCCAAGGAACCAAAAACTTTAGTTAAAAGAAAAAACACTAACTGAGTAGTAAATAATTTACCGGCATTAGTTAATTGTCATTAGATCTAATGTCACTATAGGCTTTAGGAACATTTACAAAGAGTGTTAATTGTCATTAAAATAACAAATCATATATTACTAAAAGTGGAAAGCTCCAACCTTTAAAGTTGGATTACCATTTTACCCCTTCATTAATGTTATAAATTTTTTAATTAATTAAATAGTAAAAAAAGTCATTAGATGGCCTTATATATGATAGACACGAAAACCCAAAAGTAAGGACAGTAACACCATCGGCCAATGACTCTGCTACACTGCAACAGACGCATGTCACGCTCCTACATGATTGTTGTTGGCAGTGTACTATTTCCAACTGTCGTTTTCACGAATATGAATACCGTTCACAAACGGGATCAGGTCCCCATACAAGATCCCTTTGTTTGTCAAATCATCAAAACTAAATAACAACATATATCACGAGTTATATGGTATTTTAATTGTCATTTGATCCAATGTCACTATAGGCTTTATGAACATTTACAAAGAGTGTTAATTGTCATTAAAATAACAAATCATATATTACTAAAAGTGGGAAGCTCCAACATTTAAAGTTGGATTACCATTTTACCCCTTCACAAGGATTAATTACATGTTTCAGGTTCAAAAACGAAACTCTACGTGTTTAGATAAACAAAACATCAAAACATTTCAAATTCTTGGCTATGTTAATTTAGAAACAATGAATATTTAAAGGCGACTGTTTTTTTAAATGTTGTCATACTAAATGTTAATAATAGCTAAAATAATGATTGGAAATAATAATTTCTCTCATTTTACAAGCTTTCCAAAATTAGTTTATACATTTCTGGAATGATTATAATTTATAAATAATTAAAAATAAATAATAGGTATATAATTTAATAAAATAATTACTATAAAAATTTGTAGTAGCTTATGACTTTTTATGATTTTCTATAGCACTAATATTATAAGTTCAAAAAATACTTTAAAGAGATAAAAATAATTTCAGAAAGTCTTTTTCACTATCCTATTAACTACACATACATACAGTGTATGTTATTTATTTATGTCATTTATTAAATTAATAAATTTATATTATATTGAGCTCGTAGTTATAAAGATTTTGCAGAAATTGAAGAGTTGTTTTTTCATTATTCAATACATATTATTATACTTGTCAATTTCCTCCATATATCAGCTCACACTTTTGCATTACTCTTCTTTCACTCAACATACTTCCTTATTCATGTTTAGGTAAATATATTCTACTGTTTTTTTCCTTCTCTTCCTCTTATTGCAATTTTACATTTTTCATTCCAATTTATTGATATTATTTTTCCTAATTTTGTCTTTCCATTTTTTTAATAGAAGTTGTTGTGTGCAATCCATATTATAATGCAAAAAGAAAAATTGACTTTATAGTGTTTTCAAAAATACAGATATAATTATTGTTATGCATTTCAAGTTTTCTTTATATAAACACTGTTGAATGTTGATGCATAGATTGAAAGTTTCTCAATGAATTGCAGGGGTTATTGCGAGGTATGATTGATTAAACTCATTAGAAGTACATATTCTTATTACGCTTCTAGTTTGAAATTTGAGGGTATCTGTTTTGATTTCTTATCCTATACATGTTTTTCAATTTATATTGCAATCAATTTTTTTAAAAAAATTTATACATAGATTTATAACTATAGATATATATTATGCAAGCATATAATATGGGATATACGTGTAACGCACGTGTCCAAATACTAGTTTAGTTGTATAAAGATGATATTTGTAGTAGTGTCATTAGATATGGATGCATATGTACTCTATTTGACATACCATTTTAGGGATAAACAAATATTTGGATGTTGTTGGCACCAACTGCAGTAAAATATTCTGGGGATTTTGAAAATTGAGTACCACATATTTTTATCGTTTGAAAATAATGTATCGTGCAATAATTTGTTTTTGAGATGATGGAAGTGTGATATTTTGTGACCTAGCTCTTGTATTTGAAAATCCAGTACTATAATTTGACAGAGGAGAAGGAAGCAAGATGGGAAAGTATGTTAAAGAAGAAAGGTAAGGCAAGAATATGAATTAGAACTAATGCAAACTGCTCTTATCCATCATATATACACAGAAAACTAATTAGAAGCAAAAATGCAAGCCGCAAATTAAGAAGCAATTGTTGCTGAATGAAAATCTAAAAAGAAGCAATAGCCGGCTCAGATCAGATCATATACAGTAGCTCATATTAACTTGCATTGCAATTTGCAGATGCAGAATTTAAATAAGCTTTGAGTCATCGGCCACTCAAACAACATTATTTCTTGTGTGTGTTGGCTTAAAAACCAAAGAAATTCTTTTTTTTCTTCTTCTTCTCAATGTAGGCTAAGAGCTCCTCTTGACGGGAAAGGGCTGTCTCAAGTGCCTGCCAATAATAATAATAATATTAGTTGTATGCATATGGAGTAATAATATTAAATGATAATCAAGACAAGTAAGTACCATTTTGGTTGCACAAAGCTCTTGCTCCAATTTATCAACATGACTCATGACATTGTTAAGCATTTCCTCTTTTTCCGGTGGTAAGGAACTAGGTTTGTTGCTAAGACTAATAACCTTCTCCTCTAGCTCTCCCATTCGTTTCATCATGCTGAAGTACTCATTATTTGAGATGGCAGGTCCACTCAACCGATATTCTTGACCATGTACTGGTTTAACATGCATATCAACTCCTTTTAAAGAACCTGACAAGAGAGTCGAATCTGTAAGCTTTCTTGGCATGTTGCGTGTCATTCGCACCATTGTCACCACACCCATCACAAATGTCATCACTCCTGTGAAAAGGTGGTTGCTAAATCCATCGGGGGACTTAGAAATATCATGCATGGGTAAGAAATCTGAAGCTGAAAACAGGGAATATATGTAATAGTTAATATATACTACAAAACACCGAAAGCAAAACCAGATTTTTAACTGATCAACTATTAAAACATGTGGTATACAATTAATGAGAGGGTGTACCTTTAGCAATGGCGTAGTTGTCCGCTTTTGTAGCTTTAGGAATAGTTGGATCAATTACTTTGTCAACAACAGGGATGTATTTATCACGATCATATGCACTAGGATGCTTCTTATTTATATCATCCTATAAAAACATTTCAATTTGTTAGTATGGAATAAGCAAATGCATTAGTATGCTTTTATTATAGTGAAGCTCAAGCTCATTTCATGTGGATTCTATTCTACTATGTGGTGGATGAAGAAGAACCTTACTTCCTCGTGGACAGTGGAGAGCTGTGTAGGTGACACGTGATCCCGCTGGATCTTGGAAGATGCAGTTCTCATATTAATAGAATTGCTCTTCTTTGCGTCCTACAACATGTATTGAAATCACTTCACTAAAATGTTATTATAAAGAATCAGAAAACAACAAAAATGGAAGATTAGATGAGGCAGGCACCTTTGGCTTGGCATTCCCATCCTCTGAAATTGTTTTCTCATCAACTGGAATGGAAGTTTTCTTTGTGCATTTATGCATACCACTGTGAACCATCTGGCATAAATTAATCATATATCAATGGAAATGGCAATTGCATCGTTCAAACGTACTTAACACTAGAGGGATGAAATTAACCTTCATTATTTCTGGATCATTCCATGGCCCTTTATCAGAAAGCATACATCCTCCTTTGTCCTCACAAGTGCAAGTACCGCCTAAGAACTCTGGAAGTTCGCTGATGCAAGGCAGTGACAAACAACTCTCTTTAGCCTCTATTTATGAACTTTAGTTAGTCATGCAAAATTCATACTAAATAGATAATTTCTTATACTTTTTTTACTAGAATCAGAGTTGCACATTAGTTGGAGGTATGCTTGAAGAGAATATTTAAGTTCACCTGTATTTACCTGGCATCAATTATTTCAAGCAACTTGCTCTGGTATTTGTTACCAAGAACCTAAGAAGAAAGAAGCATGAATTTATTATTCCTATGAAAATCATAGAGGCAGTCCATTCTGATTGAAGATGAATTTAGGCTTACGTTTATCTTTGCGGTGGTCTTGGGGTCAAGGAATGACTTAACAGAGTTCCATAATAGCCTGAATCCAGAACCAGCATTGATGATATACATACGACACAAGCTCTAAACAGTGGATAAAAATATTCATGTAAGCAACACAAACTTGAAAATTTTCATCAAAAAGTATGTCTAATGGCTTCAGCCGAGCGAGAGAACAAGTACCTCTGGATAATTGTTGCCATCAACACCTTGGAGGCATTGAAGAAGTTCTCTTGCTGATTTGTTGAAATTTTTAAGTCCCTGAGGCATTCATTATTGATGTAAATTAAGTTAGTAATTGCTATAAACTTCCTATGGAAGAAATATCCAAACATACCACTCCTTGCACATCCAAAATTGTTGTGCTTGTATCAATATGTTTTTTTGCTGCAATGGAGCAGGCTGGCAATTTGTCGTTGAACGTCCTCTCAAACTCCTGCACATGGTACTTAAGATATCGGTCCATTGTTGTGACTTGTAGGAGCTTGGTAGAATCTACTTGACCAATTCTTTCGATATAAACTGGTCTTCCTTCTTTGTCAACTCCATGATGCCCTTGAGGATAGTATTTGACGACTTCCTCCTTTTCCTTGAACTCAAAGTCCTAAGAAAGAGGTAATAAAACTTGATTTATCTAATTCAAATTTCGTTACTGAATATTTCAAAGTAAAGTACCTGCATGATAGTGTCTGCACCAAATTCCTTCCTCCAACTAATCATATCAGACCACATCTGCTTTGATTTCTCTAATTCAAATTTCCTGGCCTTCAAAAACCTGTATATATCAAGTACAAATACAATTGTCATCAGGCATCAAACATTGCATCACATGTGAATTTAATGAATTTACCTTAGCATCATATGATAATCGTCATGTTGTGCAGGAAGTAATTCATCCAATATAAGTGCTTGACGAAAGGCATCAACTGACTTTGATTCCTCCGCATCATGCTCATCCTCAAACACAACAGACATGACCCTGCTACTATTTCTACGGCCAGTTTTTTTTAAAGATTGTCTAAATTTGTTGGAGGCATTAAGTGCCTTTTTCTTGAATGACCCAAGCCTTGGCTTCTTATCCTCCTCAGTGTTTTCAATATCAATCTTTTCCATACCTGTACACAACATTATGAAATATATTTTACACATCGCCTAACAAGATTCTAAATCCAAGATAATTTCATCGATTTCAACCTCCAGTTCAAGATTAAGGGTAGCTTACTTGGCCTGAGTGGTCGTTCAAGAGGTCCTGTTGACATTTTGCCACTCATGATTGCAGGTCAAAAAAATATTTGTGTCAATTTACTCTCTTGCTGAATGCGTACACCTATCAAATCAAAGTGAGAAATAAATTTCAAATCATTAGCGCAATTTTATTATACAATATCAATTGAAATTCATTTCGTACAAAACGAAAAGACAAATCAGGTTCCGTTTGTAGTGAAGGAAGAATTAAAGGGAAACAAACAGCACAAAGTGATGAAACTTTACATTAGAAAAACCAATGTTCAAATTAAATGAAAAACAAACTAGTTATCTCATTAATTATTATTATTATTATTATGAAAATTTAACAATTTATATGTTGAGGTGAGTACATATATAAAAAGAAAAGAAATTTTACGTGGGGTGAAGGGTATTCATGATTACCAGTGACAAAAAAGAAATGGCAGGGACAATAAGAAAATATGGAGGAGTTTTCTCTTAAATTACCTAACAACTCTGCACGAAACAAACGGGGATCCTTATAAATAAGTGAATGGACAAGCTATAAAGTTTCTCTAATTTTTTATTTTCGAACCATACACACATTATCATATTATAATAAACAAATCATTGGCCCTCTTTCTTCCAACCAACTACCTAACCGTACGTCTCTCATGCATCTTCTTAATTAATTTCCATACGTACTACCATTTCACCTTCCTGCTAAATTTTAACCTTCTTTTCATAAAACTTGTGCCTACTAATACAAGTCTAATATTAATTACGTACATGTATAAGATAACACTCCTTGGATGAATATTCACCAAATGCGTTACATTCATAACAATAATATTAATTATACTTTTTCTACATTTTTCTGAGAAAATGGCCAAATGACCCCCCATTTTATTATAGTGGATTCTCAACTACACACTTATATTTTAGGAGGGTCCTATACTCCTATTACCCCCTTGAACTATTTTATGAGTAGTAGAATTATTTGCTCCCTAATGCTGAGTTGGCAAAGAAAGTGGAATTCACTTTCTCAAAGAGAGTGAGATGCAAACTTTCTTATTTTTCTTTTTCATAATTTTCTGATTTTTTTTTAAATTTATGTATGCTACTTTTTACTTTTATTTATCTTTTCCATTTTATTTTCTTTCTCTTCTTTCTATATCTCTTCAACACTCCGTCTGATTTAAGTTGTCTGAAAAAAAGTATGAAATCACCTCATGTTTACTACTATGCTATCTCCTTTCTTCTTCTTTTTTTAAAAGAAATCGACTTCACTTGAAAAAATTAGGAGAATACAATCAACATTTTTGCACAGCTAAGTGTTCATAAGTTGAAGCACAAAAAACCAAAATTGAAAAATATAGAGGAAACTCAGTTGAGTAAATAAAATAACAAAGCATCAAAGTCAAAATTAGTATCTTTTACAGCTAAATTTTTACTACTTCAAGTATAACAACTCACAAAATTGAAGAAACCCAGATTCAAATCAGATCCGAAAGTTGATTAGTGATTATTATACAAGTATATCAACATCAAATTCGTTAACATGAAAAATGTCAAGAGCTTCTGAGTTTTGAAAAATGTCATAGTGCATAGAACAAGTCGTACATATGTGATACAAAGTGTTTTATCTAACACGTATAGAAGAAGGAGTTCACAGTTAAGGAAGTTTTCTTAATCAATTAAGGAAAACTACATAAAGTAGAAAAACTACTACGCGTAAGTTTTTCTGTGAAAGAAGTCGAGTGCAAACAGGAGTCCAAGTCAAGTTCGAATTGAACAAGACTTTAAGGAGGCGGCAAAGACAAGTTCGAGTTGAACAAGACTTTGTGGAAGCGTGATCTATATATAGGGCAATAGTTTCTTTGAAGAAACTTGCGCACTTACATTGAGAGTAATATCAAAGCACGATCAAGAGTTTTGATTTTTATTTTGGGGAATGCTGCGAGTTGAGAGAAATATTGTACGATTGTAGTCAAGCGTTTTTTAATACAATCAAGTGTTTGTGAGTAGGTTTTCGTTTGACAAGTTTGAATAACTTGAAGAACGAATAGAAGACTTAAACCTGGGGGTTTTTGTCTTGGGTAGTTAGGAATTAGAGTTTATAATCCCTTAGGTTACATAGTTTTGTAATCGTTGTGTTATTTGGAGGTTTATAAATAATACAAAGTGTTATACGAAATTGTTTATTGTTAAGCTTCAAATAAAGAGAAACAACTAGTGAGTACGTGTTCCTTTACAGAATTCAGGAGGGTAGAATTTCAACAAATAGTATCAGAGCAGGTTATCTTAATCAAGAGTCTAATAACTCAAGATAAAGATCATTTGAGCTCTGCACCTCCTCTCGGACATGGTCAAGGGCAACATATCAACAGACTACCATTATTCAATGGTCAATACTACTCATGGTGGAAAACAAGGATGGAAGACTTCATTCAAGCCGAAGACTATGAACTATGGGTTAGAATCACTGATGGGCCATTAATCCCTACTGTTAAGGATAGTGAAGGAAAAGATGTTCCAAAACCTAAGGATAAATACGAAGAAGCTGACTACAAGATGCTGGGAAAAAATACAAAGGCTAAATGAATTCGTGTATGTGGACTAGGACCTGATGAGTTTAATCACATCTCAAGTTGTACCTCCGCTAAACAAAAATGGGATACTCTACAGAATGCCCATGAAGGTACAACTCAAGGTCGAAAATTCAGAATTGTTAGGCTATGCACTAAATACGAAGCCTTCAAGATGAAATTCGGAGAATCACTTCAAGACATGATTACCATATTTACTACTGTAGTAAACGAGTTAATCTCCCTGGGAAAAGTATACACCACGGAGGAACAGGTAGACAAAGTGCTTAGGACCTTGCCTAGATCATGGAAAATAAAAGTCACTGGAATCAGAGAAGCCAAGGATTTAACCAATATGACTTTGGATAAACTGGTAGGTAATCTCAAAACATATGAGATGAACATCAATAAAAGTAGTGAAGGTAGCAAAGAAAAAAATCTTGAATTCAAAGCAACTGAAAGTGATGAATCAGATATAGATGATGAAGACCTAGCACTGATCAGTAGAAACTTCAAAAAACTCTTCAAAAGGAGAACAAATTCTGGAAAAAGAGCACCACCCACCAAAGAGAAGAGTACAGAGAAACCACAAAGTGGAGGATGCTTCAAGTCTGGAGAAGTCGATCATCAAATTAAGGATTGTCCTATGTGGGAAGTAGAATGGAAAAAGGAAAGGGCTGAAAATGAGAAGAAGAAATTTTTAAACAAAAGAAAAAACAAAGAGAATGAGCAAGCTATGTATGCAGCCTGGGGAACAGGTTCAGAGATGTATGAAGAAGAAGTTGATGACATTGCTCTGATGGTCATAGAAGAATCAGAACCTGAACCTGAACCTGACTCAGACTCTAAAGAAAAAGAGGTAAACCTTCTTAATCTCAAAGATAAGCTAGTAAAATTCTCTAAGAAAAAAAAATATCTTTTCTAATGCTCACATCTATTGAGACAATCCAGGAACTAGTTAAAACCAAGAATCAAATAGTTGCTTCCCTAACTAGTTTAAAATTTGAGTATATAGATCTTGAAAAACTCAATGCTGAACTAAAAGAGAAAAATAAGCTTTTATCCCAAAAAGTTCAACAATTAGAGTCTTGTAACATGTCCAATAAAACTTAAAGAAACAGGTAAGGACAAAATATGTGATAGGTCAAAAGATGAACTTGAAATTAAAAAGCTCAAAAACGAATTGTGTTCTAAAAAGGAAAAATCAACAAAAATGAGACTTGAACTAACTAGGACTAAAAATGAGCTTGAACAAGTAAATAAATGGACTAAGTGATCTATGATTGTATCACATCTGGGCAATAATCACCAAAATCAAAAAACTGGAATAGGCTTTAAACAACCTAGAATTGATAATCCATTGCTATGCATCAACTGTGGTAACTCAGGACACTCTAAGATAAATTGCCCAAACTACAGAGCCACCATAAAAACAAAAGGCACTTATAAGACACCTCAAAGGAAAAGGTATACTCAGAAGAGATCTAATCTACCTAAATGGATACATAGAGATCTTATTCATCCTTTTGATTCTAGTAAAGGATCCAAGTTAATCTGGGTGCCTAAAACTAACCTATGAAATTTTTCAGGAAAAAGTGAGAGAAAGCAAGCAACATTGGTACATGGACAGTTCTTGCTCGAGACACATGACTGGAGATACATCACAATTTCTCTCACTCAAAGAAGGAAGAGGTGGAATGGTAGCTTTTGCTGGAGGAAAAAAGGGTCAGATTAAAGGCATCGAAAAGATATGCAGATTAGATGAAAACTCAATTGACAAAGTATATCATGTAGAAGGTTTGAAACACAACTTGCTAAGTAGATCTCAACTATGTGATAAAGGAAACGAGGTAATCTTCTCATCAACTGATGTTAAAGTTATTAATCTCAAAACAAAGAAGGTGGTTCTAACAGGAAATAGAGATAAACACGTATATACAGTAGATACATCCAAGATATCTGATGAAAACTTAGTTTGCTTGAGTGTGATTGACAAGGATCCTTTGCTATGGCACAATCGTCTAGGTCATGCTAGCCATGTACAACTAAATAAACTCATCTCTAATGAACCAGTTATAGGACTGCCTAATAAAATTCAAAGAGGCAAGGGTTTGTGAAGCATGCACTCTGGGAAAGCAAGTGAAATCATATTTTAAACCAAAACAGGTTATAAGTTCAACTAGATCCCTTGAACTAATACACATGGATTTATGTGGTCCCATGAGAGTCAAAAGCAGGGGAGGGAAAAGATATATGTTTGTTCTGGTTGATGATTATTCCAGGCATACTTGGACACTATTTCTAACCTCTAAAGATGATGCATTTGAAGCCTTTTGCTCCCTGATAAGAAAACTCCAAAATAAATTTGATAAACAATTGACATCAATCAGATCTTATCATGGTACTGAATTTGAAAATTCAAAATTTGCTCAGTACTGTGACTTTCATGGAGTTGATCATAATTTTTTTTCTCCTAGAAACCCATAACAGAATGGTGTAGTTGAAAGAAAAATAAAACCCTCCAGGAAATGGCTAAAACAATGATGATTGCTAATAAAGTCACAAACCAATTCTGGGTTGAAGCCATAAATACTGCATGCTACACCATAAATAGATGTATGTCGCGACCCTTGCTAGATAAAACTCCTTATGATCTATTAAAAGGCAGAAAACCCAACATCTCGCATCTAAGAATATTTGGGTGTAAATGTTTCATTCATAATAATGGAAAAAGCCTATTAGGAAAATTTGATGCACGAAGCAATGAGGGAATTTTTCTGGGATATTCCACACATAGCAAAGCCTATAGGATACTGAACAAATGAACATTATGTGTGGAAGAGAGTATACATGTTGTATTTGATGAGTACAATACTATGTCTAACCAAAACTTGTAGGAAGATGAGGAAATCTTATAGGCATCCACTGATAATGCAACGGAACAGGAAAAAGAAACAGGTCGCCTCTATGAAAATGATGAAATCAGCATCCATACTCTTAACGATCAAGAAGAGAACTTAGAAAGGGTGCCTGAAGAAGAACAAACAGAGACAACTAATGGTCAAGATACAGAAACTCCCAATCTGGTCCTAAAAGACTACAAATATCAAGGATCACATCCTTTGGACAATATACTCACTGATCTCACTTCTGGAATAACCACTAGATAAGGTATGAAAAATCATTGTGCCTTCAATGCATTTTTGTCTATGATAGAACTAAAGAAGATTAGTGATGCCCTTCAAGATGCAGATTGGATAATAGCCATGGAAGAGGAACTGAACCAATTCGAAAGGAGTAAAGTTTAGAACCTTGTACCTAAGCCATCAAACAGAACCATAATTGGTACAAAGTAGGTATTTAGGAACAAGTTAGATGAACATGGTACAATAACGAGAAACAAATCCAGGTTAGTAGTTCAAGGGTACAATCAATAAGAAGGGATAGATTATGATGAGACATTCGCACCAGTAGCAAGATTGGAAGCAATCAGGTTATTACTCATAGCATTTGCAGCACACATGGAATTCACCTTGTATGAAATGGATGTAAAAAGTGTATTCCTCAATGGATTACTAAAAGAGGAAGTGTTTGTTAAACAACCCTCTGGCTTTGAGAAGATTGACTATCCTGACCATGTCTATAAGCTTGAAAAGGCTCTTTATGGGTTGAAACAAGCTCCAAGGGCATGGTATGATAGATTGTTAAAATTCCTCCTAAGCCATGGATATTCAAGAGGTAAAATTGACAATACACTTTTTCTTAGAAACAAAGGAAAGGATCTACTGATTGTACAAGTGTACGTTGATGACATCATAATTGGAGCTACAAACAAGGCACTCACAAACGAATTTGCCAACCTCATGAGCAATGAGTTTGAGATGAGCATGATTAGAGAGTTAAACTACTTTTTAGGGCTTCAGATAAAGCAAACACCTACAAGTACATTAATTCACCAACAGAAATATGTCAAGGAACTGCTTAAAAGATTCAAAATGGAAGATGTGAAACAAATAGACATCCCATTAGCCACAGCCACTAAGTTAGATCTCAAAGGAACAGGTTCTGCTGTGGAGCAAAAATTGTATAAACGTATGATTGGTTCACTTTTGTATCTTACTGCTAGCAGGCATGATATTGTGTTCAGTGTGGACTTGTGTGCTCGATTTCACACCAACCCCAAGGAATCTCATCTCCAAGCTGTTAGAAGAATTCTCAAATACTTGAAAGGAACCACTGATTTAGGACTATGGTATCCAAAAGGGAGTAATTTCGAATTAATAGGATATGCTAATGCAGATTATGTTGGTTATCTAGCAGACCAAAAAAGCACCACAGGTATGACTCACTTTCTAGGTTCATGTTTAATTTCATAGGGATCAAAGAAACAAAACGAAGACGCACTATCCACCGCGGAAGCTGAATATGTAGCAGGAGTCTCATGTTGTGCTCAACTACTATGGATCAAACAACTACTCAGTGATTTTGGTCTTAGTGTTAAGGGTGTCCCAATTTTTTGTGATAACACAAGCGCAATTAACATTGCAAAATATCTTGTCCAACATAAGAGAACTAAACACATAGATATTCGTCATCATTTTTTAAGGGACAATGTAGAAAAAGAGGAAATTTCCATGAATTTCTGTGCCACTGAACAACAAATTGCAGACATTTTCACGAAGGCATTAGCAAGGGAACACTTTGAATGGAACAAGTTGGAATTAGGAATGATAAAGATCACCTGTGTATCTCTGCTCACGAGAGTAAACTATGGCACTTGATTATGTACTATTATGCTAAAAGTTTTTAATACTCATAACGAACTGTAACTAACGAATTCATCATTCTCAGGTAATTAGGAACTCAAGGATTTGGATTTCAAAAATCATCATCCTACACGAAAATGTATGTCTAATATACTTATTTAAGTGAGACCAAAATATTAAGACTTATGCACTGGTACCCGTTCCCGCATTAAATACCTGTCAGAAGGATTTTTTTTTACACCGCCAAACTCAAATCAATCTAACTTCTCTATCAAATCAACATGTTCTTCTCTCTAAAAATCCTTCCACTTCCCTGTAATCATTCTCAAAAATCAAAAACCCTTTTCTTTCTCACTCTCCACAGAAACCCATTCTCCTTTATTAGTCTCGCTCCTAAAATCATCAAACCCTATTTTCAAAATCATGGTGTCTCTCTCAAATTTCAACCTTGCCATCATCCCCTTTGAAAATCCAAAAAACCTTCTTGAATTACCTGTTGTTATGATCAGTGACCCTTGCGTAATAACCCATCTTGCATATCCTCTTATAGAAGAAGCATTGATTCAGGAGGAAAGGAGAAACCAGAGTATTTGTGATTTAGGAGAAGAAACGAATGCACATAGTGAGGGGGAACCCATATCATCGAAGGAACAAGTTCATCTCTCCTATGAAGATAACGATGATATTCCAATAGTTCAACTGATTCCTAAGAGACTTCATTCACGACTTAGTACACAGTCCGTCCAACCACTTGCTATGATTCTTCCTAAGGCTCAAGAAAGTCCTATTTCAAATACATCAGAGTCGTTTCAGGTACGAGTGACTCGTTCTGGACAACGGACTCGGGATGTAGTGATTCGTGTTATAGCTACTCCGAAAACTCGCCTGGTGAAGAGTAATGTTGTTCTTCCCTCTCAATCTATAGAGATTGATGCTAACATAGTTGAATCCAAGAAGAGTAGAAAAAGAAAAAGAAATGCATCTAAAACAAAGGACTCTGGTCACATAGAGAATGGTGATAGTGATCTTGAAATTGAAAGAAAGAAATATCAGGATCGGATATAGTCGTTTAAGAAAAAAAGTGTGATTTGTGGTAGGTTGATTACTGGTTTGGGGGGGAATGAAATGGGTGAACTGCTTACTCTGTTGAATGCACAAGGCTGGACTGCGTTGTTTCTTTGGGGTAATCGACGTCGTAAGAAGGCTAGGAAAGAAACTAGGTAATTCTATATAAATGATGTTGGGTTTGGCTCTTCTATTTCGAGTAGTGTTGGTGGTGTATTGTTCACATTAACAGGTGAAGTTTTGGAAAAAATATTGGGTGTACCTAACTTGGGATAGTGTCATTATGTCAAACATAGTTGGCCTCCCTTAGAGGGTCTATCATCAGCCTTTGAGATTTCTCGTCGGTTTGCGAATGATCCTACTTTAGCGAACTACACTAGGGTGGACAAATGAGCCATGCTTCCTCTACATAAGCTACTCTTTGATGTGGTACACAAAAGTATTCTCCTTAGGAAGCAGAAACGTATGGAGGCAAACTATTTGGATCTCACACTCATGGAGTTACTGATTTCACAGGTTCAAATTAATCTACCTAAATTGATCGCTAGTCACATTAATAGAATCTGCGTGGATGATAGCACAGAGCATGGGCTCGGGTATGGATTTTGGCTATGCGATATCTTTAAGTATTTTCAGGTACCTATCGAGGAATGGCAAGAACAGACTATCAAGGATGTGTTGGGGGTAGTAGATAATGTTGCTATACCTACGACCTCAAGAGGAGCAAATGCACCTATGCAACGTTTGAGAGCCTCATTGACGGCTAAGAATGAGGAAATTACTGTATTACAGGTTTCTCACTATGCTGCAATAGATCAGTTGCACATTGATTATTGATTGGAGCATGCTAGATTGGTAGAAGAAAATTCAAGGCTTAAAGAGGAGCTTGCTTAGACTCAGGCTGCACTAAATGCTGAGAGATCATCCAATTCTGATCGTACGAAGCACTTCTTTGAACTACTAACCAAAGGCTCCCCTTCCTCGTCCTCTGCTTTGCCACCTTCTGTCTAAATACTAATTTGCTTGTGCTATGTTTTGTTATTTGGGATCTCACTTTTTCAAGTCTTTAGTAGGCACTTCTGTTTGGTGTGGATAATGGTTTTTGTCTCTGATCTGTGATGTATCTAATGACTCAGTTTGGTGTTTTTTTTTGTTATAGCTTGTTGTGATATTATTGCTTGTGGCATGGATATGTCTTTATTTCCAAAGTTTTTGCCTAATGTCAAAAGGGGGAAGAGAAGCGTGCATATGGCATATGTGTAACCTGTTCAATGCAAGCAGATTTCAATCCAAGCTTGAAAAATTTGCCATAGTCAAAAAGGGGGAGTTTGTTAGGAGCTTCTGAGTTTTAAGAATGTCAAAGTGATAGAACTGGTCGTGCATACGTGATACAAGGTGTTTATATCTAAAACGTATAGAAGAAGGAGTTCACAATTAAGGAAGTTTTCTTAATCAATTAAGGAAAACTACATAAAGTAGGAAAACTACTACGCGAAAGTTTTTCTGTGAAAGAAGTCGAGTGCAAACAGGAGTCCAAGTCAAGTTCGAATTGAACAAGACTTTAAGGCGGTGGCAAAGACAAGTTCGAGTTGAACAAGACTTTGTGGAAGCGTGAACTATATATAGGGCAATAGTTTCTTTTTGAAGAAACTTGCGCACTTACATTGAGAGTAATATCAAAACATGATCAAGAGTTTTGTGAGAGTTTTGATTTTTATTTTAGGGAGTGCTGCGAGTTGAGAGAAATATTGTACGATTGTAGTCAGGAGTTTTTTAATACAATCAAGTGTTTGTGAGTAGGTTTTCGTTTGACAAGTTTGAATAACTTGAAGAACGAATAGAAGACTTAAACATGGGGGTTTTTGTCTTGGATAGTTAGGAATTAGAGTTTATAATTCCTTAGGTTACATAGCTTTGTAATCGTTGTGTTATTTGGAGGTTTATAAATAATACAAAGTGTTATAGAAATTGTTTATTGTTAAGCTTCAAATAAAGAGAAACAAGTAGTGAGTACGTGTTCCTTTACAGAATTCAAGAGGATAGAATTCCAACAAACAACCCTGAAGATTTTCTCCTTTTAAATTGTTGTGAACCAAATCAATATGTTTACGACTTTGAAATTTGTTAACTTTCAAGGATTTCACCAATCAAATTCATATCTCATTCAAATATACTTCATTTTTTAGCTTCCCAAACTCCGACAATATTCTCATCGGAGAACACCCATTAAATACCAATCCTAGATATTCAAGATTGGCTTGTATAATAAAATTGAGAACTTCTCTGAAAATAATTCAAACAAAGATTAAGAAACTATTTTTTTTTTTGGATTGGCACCAGCTGAACGGCGATTGTGCTCTCTGTTATTTTTGTCTAACCTCTCGACCTGCGAAAATGGTGAACGTTCCTAAGACAAAGAAAACCTACTGCAAGTCCAAGGAGTGCAAAAATCACACCTTGCATAAGGTCACACAATACAAGAAGGGGAAAGATAGCTTGGCTGCTCAGGGAAAGCGTCGTTATGACAGGAAACAGTCAGGTTATGGTGGTCAGACCAAGCCTGTCTTCCACAAAAAGGCTAAAACCACAAAGAAGATGGAGTTGAGGTTGCAATGCCAAGGCTGCAAACATGTTTCACAGCACCCAATAAAGAGGTGCAAGCATTTTGAAATTGGTGGGGACAAGAAAGGAAAGGGAACCTCACTTTTCTAGATTGCCTCTGAAGTCACCCAGAACTTCCTTTTTGGCCTTCTCCTATGTTGCACTATTGAATTTTAGTTATTTTGGATGTTGGTTCTTTTGTGTTACATTGTCTTCCAATAGATGATTTTTTTGTTATGAATAGTTATATGAAGATCCTATCTATATTCTAGTTTTTTGGTAGTATGTTTAATGTTTTAGTAATTGAATTTTAAGTCATTGGGATGCCGTTCAAATGTTTTAGTTTATATAATAGCAATGTCCCTTTAAGGATTGCACACTTTGAATGCATGGTAGTTTGGTTGGAAAAAAAACTAAATTTTTTGAGGTTTTAGAAATGGAACTTGGAATTTCCACTTTAATGGCAGAAAATTTGTAGTCAAAGAAAAGAAGAATGGGCTGAAATAGAAAAGAATAAAAGGGAAATAGAATAAAAAAGTAGAATAATAATATTTTAATTTAAAAAGTACAATATTTTTACGTGGCATCGCACGTGCAGCCCACCACTTACCACAAATCTGGGTTGACCTTTTAAGGGGCACTATATTCCACTTTTAAAATGTCTAGGGGGGTAATAGGACCCCCGTAAAGTATAAGTGTGTAGTCGAGAATTACCTAATAGATTGGGGGGTCATTTGACCATTTTCTCACATTTTTCTCTTTTTCATCCAATTTCACAATCATACTAGTGAACTTATTCGCGTTTTGCACCATCATGATAAGAAACAATACCATCTTGTTATAAACTTAGTCGGAATAGAATTTGATTAATTTTTCATATATATATTCCCATTATTTAACTCTAAACACTCTCTATATCATCAATTCGAAAGTTTATTTTATTTTAATTGTAAAATAATGATTTCTATTTGATAATTGATAAGGAACTTTCACAAACTTCAAAAGTTTAATATTTAGACTTAAAATATGATCGTTAATATAAACCATGCACCATAAAAAACTTTCTTTTACACTAAATTTTGAATCATTTATTTACTCTATAAAAAAATTGTATGTCTCTAACAAAATGAGAGAAAAACTATCAAAATAATTTTCTTAAAATATTCTCTTTTATTGTAGGTGCCAATAATCATCTCTCTATTTATCATAAAATGATATTGATTTTCTTCACACAAGAATCGGTTACTAAAATTACAATAAAGTCAATTAATCAACACTCTTAGAACAAATTTTATAATAAATAATACTAATAAAAAATAACGAAAAAATTGGTAACGATACCACCTACACATCATTCATGATCTACTTAATTATTCAGGGCATATCTAGAGAGTAGGGTAAGGACTCCTAAAGACACAATATTTTATGAATTTAGTTAATATATAAAGGACAAAAGTTTAATAATGTCAATTAAAAGAAGAGCAATTTTCACATATAGCAATCAAATAATTCTCTTCACAGACGATCTCCACATGTCCAACTTATAATCAAAACATATCACAATCTCCAGCACAGACGATCTCCACGTGCCCAACTTATACTCAATTTCATGTCAATGCATGCGCACAATAAGATTTCAATAAAAGGGATGATGATGCATCTCAATCAAGCAAATATCGGCATGATAAATAATCACCTCAACTATCACAAATATATTGGTTCAATAAAGAAACAATCACACAAACAAATCAAGTCAATAATACATCAGCTAATGACCATATGCTTTGACATTCTCAAATTACAATCCGTCATTCTATAGTAGTAAATTTTCCCTTTATAATATAGGTACTTGTACCAATGCCCATCACACCATTGGTATGAGACCCCCATCTTTTTCCCTGACCCATTGTCTATTAATATTCCATTTTTAGTCTTTAATTAGAAAAATGTCCTTCAATGAAGTCTGAAAGTCTTAACATACCTTGAATGCCGAACACGTGTCATGAATCCTCAAGATTTTGCTTTTTCCTTTCATAAAGCTTCAGAATGTTCCCAATCTATCAAATATGTAATATTCGTAAGCAAGTGAGTCTGTTGACACCCATATTACTATACGTCTAGCCTAGACCCAAAAACTCACCCTAATCTATGATCAAGTTTATAAATCTTGATGTCAATTAATATGTCAAGTCTCATATTCCTAAATTTTAAGTCTAGAGTTAAGTCTCAATTCTTTCAAATATCATAAATTTAATTATATTTATATAATATAATACACCTAATATTTAATCGCATATTTCACAATATCATAACTAGAATCATAACGTTATATAAAATAAATAAAAAGATCAACCCACAATAGATGGTATCCCAACAATAGCCTACACGTTGCAGCAAACAAGAAACTCCATAATTTGAATTATTTTCCTTTTTTTCCCAACCCAAGTACAAATCATTAGCCAATGATAGTTAATCATTAACCCATTGGCGACAATTACCTTCCAAGATTTGCAGCCATATATTTTTCAATTTCAACCCTTCCAGTAGCCCACATGCCAAACAAAATTCATAGTTATCCAACGCATACATTAACTGTAAGATTTAAGTTTTAGTATTGATATTTTACCTAGAATATTTGTGTGCTTATTTTTCGTGATGTCGTGATTTTCTTTTTCTGTTGGTAGAAGCCACAGTGGATGGTGGTATGACAAAAAGAAATATCAACTCCCACTTACTCTTAATTCATCTCTATATATGTGTCAAGTTACTTGGATATTAAAAAGCAACTTCCATATATAGCAAACATAAAAATCATATTTGTATGTTATAGCTATAGTTTGCATAATTGCGCTCAATAGCAAACTTTATGTTTGTTATGGCTATTAATATGTATATTTCGCTATACATATATAAAAGAAGCAATTGTATAATCTGTTTCGGTATACATATACAAAAGAATCAATTGTATAATATGTGTTTGTATAAAGCGAGAAAGAAAGAAAGACAAAAGAAAATTGGACAGGAAAAGATCTGTATTTGTATAATCATAAGTGTATAGGACGAAAATATATATATTTGTATTTGTATTTACAATTTTTTCTCGCTTTATACAAATACAAACACAATTTATACATTTGTCTTTGTATAAAGTGAGAGAGGCGAGTGAGATCTGGGAGAGGGAAGAGAGGGGAATGAAAAGATATGTATATATACAATTTTCTCTCGCTTTATACAAACACAAACGCATTTTATAGATTTGTGTTTGTATAAAGTGAGAGAGGCGAGGAGAGACTACCCAGCGAGAAACGAGAGTGGCGAGCGAGAAATTCAGGGAGAGTGGCGAAATAGCAACAGTTTGCTACGGGTTACAACTAAATCAAACTGTGGTTATAACATTTAATTTGAATTAATAGTTTGCTATTTTATACAATTTTCCCTTAAAAGAATAACAAACATATAAAATAAGACTGCGATTTTTTTTTCGGAAGAAAATTCAAAGATAATAGAGAAGATTACGTGTTAAAAGAAAAGAATATATGTTGGAATAGTAATTCAAAGTTCGGGTAGGAATCCTAAGTTGTATAGAATTTGTTATTTTTGGTATTTATTTAATTCTATCTAGTTAGGATTTGTTTGTCCTAGTTTATATAGGAATACATTTTCTAGTTTTAGTTTAATTTGGTTTCTTGCTTTTATAAATATGGATGTTGCTAGTTAATTCAATATATAAAAAATACATAAAATATACATAATAGAGAGGACTTGAATTTAAGATTCAAGAACATCTGTGTTTAAAAAAAAATAGTTTCCTTCAAAGTGGTGTCAGCTTATACTATCCTGGTAGAAAATTTGAAAATGTTCGTTGCCGGCGGGCGACTATGATCCATATATGACCGTCATCCGTCGTCAGCTTCAAAAACTGAAATTTGAGGCCATGATCCACGAACCTCCTTCACGGACCGTGGACCCAACGACGGTCCGTTGGTCCAGGTCGTGGTTCGTGATCTCATGAGCAACTTTGGCTAGCCAATCCAACAAATCTTTCAATTGCTCTTTCAACTCCTTAAGTTCTGTTGGATCCATTCTGTAAGGAGGAATAGAAATAGGCTGCGTATCTGGGAGAATGTCAATACCGAAGTCGATTTCCCTTTCAGGAGGAATACCAGGTAAATCATCTTGGAATAATTCTGGAAACTCATTCACAACAAGGACCGACTCAAGAGTAGGAGTTTAGGAATCTACATCCCTCACCCTAACTAGATGGTGAATGCAACCCTTAACAATCATCATTCTAGCTTAAAGACAAGAGACAAACTGACCTTTAGGCATAGAATTTCCCCCATTTCCACTCTAGGACGGGCACATTTGGAAACTGAAACTTGACTACACTGGTTCTACAATCAATAGAAGCATAACATGAATGCAATCAATCCATACCAAGAATAACATCAAAATCTAGCATATCAATCTCTACCAAATCAACAAGAGTAATAACAAGACATTTTCTATAAACCCTCTTAGCCACAACAGAATCACCAACAGGGGTAGAGACAGAAAAGGGATCTAACAACACATTCGAAAAAATATCAAACCTCATAGCCACATATGGTGTCACAAAAAACAAGGTAGCACCGAGATCAATTAAAGCATAAACATCAAGTTCGAAGACTTTCAACATACCGTTAACTACATCGGAAGAACCCTCTTGTTCACCTTGAGTTTGAAGTGCATAGATTTGGTTTTGCTTGGGAGCATTGGAACCCGAACCACTAGGATGAGCTTGCTTACCCTCTGTTTCTTCAGCGGTAAGCATCAGGCAATCCCTTATCTTATGGCCACTTTTACCACAACCGAAGCAACCATCCGTGTCGGCTAAGCACTTACCCTCATGCTTCATTCCACACCTAGCACAATTAGGCAATAAGGACCCACTACCATTTCCTCCTTGAGGCTTAGGGTTAGACACCCTATTTTTGTTGAACTTTGAAGGAGCATTAGAGGAACCTTGACCGAAAAACCTTTGTCGGAACCTAGAACGACCATGTCCATCGGACCTTAATGTGAGAAATAACCATCACCAGTCTTAGCTCTCTTAGCCTCCCTAGACCTTTTCTTAACCTTCTCCTCTTCAATCTATTGAGCATGAACCATGAGACGAGAAATATCCATATCATGGATAAGCATAGCGGTGTGACACTCCTTAACCACCATTTCAGACACACCCGAAACAAACTTACTCATTTATGCCCTAGAATCAGCAATCAAATAAGAGGCATACTTAGACAATTATATGAACTTCAAACCATACTCTTTCACACTTATACTTCCTTGATGAGGGTTGATGAATTCAAGCACATTTGTCTCCCTCATCTCAAGGGGAAAGAACCTATCAAGGAAAGCAACTTTGAACATTTCCCAATCTAGAGGATCTGCATCTTCCGATCTCCCTGCTTTTCATTGGTTGAACCAAGGTTAAGCAACAACCTTAAGTTGATAAGCAGCTAACTCCGTCTTTTTCACCAGTGTCACTCCCATAATCATCAATACCTTGTAAACCTCATCAATGAACTCTTGAAGATCTTCATTAACCTTAGAACCATGAAACTCCCGAGGATTCATTCTAGTCAAGTCCCTCACTCTAGATGTTATCATACCCACATTTGGGTTCACGGGAAACACAACCTCCCTATTGGCTTGGGCTGTCATGGTTTGAGCCAATACTTGAAAAGCATCCCTAAACTTCTCATTAGTCACTTGCCTGGTCAAAGGGTCAACCGGAGCTTGAGCAAGAGATTCTTGTTCCACACTTTCCTTCACATTCCTTCTAGTGTAAGCTTTTCGAGTAGCCATGTAATGTATAACATCGGGTAATGATTAGGAGAGAGACCTTATAGAGTTAAACTCTATCGCACGACTTTAGAGTAATGAAAGAAGCGGAGTTTCCTAATCATCTTGTAGCCTCTCATTCATAAATGTGGCGCGCTTCACACTCATGAACAAGACTCTACTCAATGTGGTTTATGAAACATCCTAGGACGATTCTAAACCGTGTGCTCTAATACCAAGTTTGTCACGACCCAGGGGTACACCCTACATGTAACATGGCGTACAGGACCCCGAGAGGCACAATACAAGCCACTTAGCATTCATAACACAAGAAATAGAACAAAAGAGATAAATACAACATTTCAAGTCCAAGAGTTTTATAAAAGTAAAGCTAAAGTCTAAACATTTATCTCATTAGGCATCTAGTACGATAAAATGAAATTGGACCTAGCCCATACATCACGTCCAAAACTGAAAACAAGAAAGAAACTGAAATCAATGATAATTCTTCGTCGAAACATGAGGACTCACCAAAGCTCAGAAATCTCACAAATCAACCTCTAGACACGAAACTAAGAACCCTGACAATTGGATCCTACATTTGGGGAAATGTAGGCAAGAGTATGTGTTAGTACAAAATATGTACCAAGTGTGATAGCCATTTATATAAACATCTAAAACATGCTAAGAAGGGACATTTTCATAAGTAAGCAATGATCAAGCTAAAACACGCATCTTGAGAGTTAGAAACCATAAGTCATAAAACATGATCAATGCGAATGAACATCATCGTAAACACACTTACGATACTTCCTTGAAGTAACCTGGCTCACCATAAAACTTTTCTTATTTGTGGGAAGTAGCCTTAACGGACGTATAAGACCATGTGAGCTATCAACATGGAATCTGGTGTCTACACCACACCGAAAAAGGGTGTCCTACTTGCCACGGAAGGACCATGAACTTCTAGCTATGGTGGATCCACTAGCTAATGTCTATCTAGACAATCATCCTATAGGGGCACATAGGTAAGGCATAAAGAGATTGCTTCTAGAAACCCGGCCTCTACTAACGGGAGAGCTTCTATCTCAATATCCTATCGGTGCTAAGCATAAATTCCACGGAATAGTCATTTTCTTAACTTATTCTTATTATCCATGGAAGGGCACGTCATCTTGTCAATCCAAGCTAAGTCATATGTCATCTACAGAAAGGCATCATTCAATGACCAATCCAATCTAGCCAATGCATCATCCATGGAAAGGTACAATTAAGTAACCAATCCAAGCTGGGTCTTATTAGAATAGCTCCTAAAATCTTTTTTAAAAAAAAATAATTTGTGGGCTAGTGGTCATTTTTATTGATCAATCCTCAACCAAAATACAAAAAGAACAGGTCTCCTAAAATCCCTCTTTCAGCCCAATTGCTAAAAAAGCCTAATAAATCAGGAAGTCTAAGTAATTGACTTAGTTCTTTCCATTCCCTAAAAAAAGGTTTCCTAAAGCACTCTCTCTTCTTCTTGCTTTCAAAAAATCCTCAGCTTCTATTTTCCATCTCCTTTCTCAGATTCTTTGCTCTTTCTCCTTCTTTGGGTGATCAATGTTCTCCATCCTTGGAACGACAGAGTAATATCAGCTCGCCAAGGTACTCCTCCTTGTCTTCTAGTGTCCACTTCCTGATTTGTTTCTAACTTTACTTTTTGTGTAGATGTGAATCCAATGGAGGTGTTTTTGGTTCTTGGTGAACTTTTGTACGATGAACCATAGTACTCCTTCTAAAGCTCAAGGTATATCGCTCTTGAGGCGAGTTTTCTCTGTTAATGCTGAATCGGTTTGGCATTCCCCTTTTTGCTGGTCCTTTTTTGTAAGCTGGAAAAGTATAGGCTAGGAGGCTTAGTTACGGCTATGAAGCTTTCTTGCAATCTAAACTTTAATATGTATATATGATAGATGTGATCTTCTTTCTGCATATTCTTTATTAGCATGTTTGTACTATCATTCTGGTCTTGATTCGCAATGCTAGTAGTTGCTGCTTGTCTACATTGATAATTTTCCTACCTCTGCTAGATAGATCATGAAAGTTATGTGCTTGTATTGTCTCTGCTTGCTCCATCGCTTGATTTTCTAGATAGTCCGCCAAGGGGTTTGCCTATCTGAATATATGCTTGATGTGAACTTGTTTCCTTGTTATGATCTTTTGTATCTCTTCAATATTTTCTGCATACTCCCACGGGATTTTCCACTGCCTGGTTAATATGTTCTTTAACGTCAAGGAATTTGTTTCTAGGATGATCTTCTCAAAGCTTTGTGTTTTACAATATAGCATCACCCTCCATACTCTCATTATTTCAACATCCATATTTGTGGCTATCCCAATATGTTGTGCTTGCATACAGTAGGTCACATATGATATCCCTTATACTGAATCCATATGAGTTGTGTCCCGGGTTACCTCTGCAGGCTCTATCAGTGTTGCATTTGACCCATTTGCCGTCTGGAGGCTCCAAGTGTACCATTAAATAATACAAGGTTGGCTTATGTATTTAATGTGTGTATGGTATCCAGCCACTCTAGCTTAGTTCTCCTTATCCATGGGTACTTCTCCTTGAGTAGCAATTTTATTGTCAGTTGACATTGGCCCCGCCATTTTATTGTATGCCAGTTCTTTGCCATGCCTTCTACTGTTTCTTCTCTTCCATAGTTCCCACGTGATGATTGTTGGTATTGTCTTGTAAATTTGCCTCAACTTATGTTGACCTGGCCACTCCCACCAGGTTGTGATTAGTTGTTGCAAATGCAATCCTTCAATGCTTATACCTGCACATGTAGCAAAATGCTTCCATAGCCGTTGGGCTACAGGAGCAGTTAGAAAAAGGTGTTGTATTGTTTCCTCCCTTCCTTCGTCACAACAATAGAAATTGGACACCATGTTCACTCTCATTGTCTTGAGAATATCATCTATGGGTATTCTCTTTCTCCAGACCCTCCATAGGAAGAATGCAATTTTAAAAGGAAGCCTTTTTACCCATATGTTATCTCGCCATTCCATTTCTTCATTTTTCCTCTTCACTAGCTGATATGTTGATTTAACATTAAATTCTCCTTACGAATTTCCCATCCACCACGGCTTGTCCTTCTCTTTCTTGTTCAATGTCGGACTAATGTTATCCACAATATGATTCACCATTTCCTGTGAAATGAGTTGTTGTAATCTTTGTGTGTTACACTGCCCATTAAGTATCATCTTCTTGACCTCTATTTCCTCCTCTACTCCTTGTATTTCTTTATAATATAGAGCGCCCTGTTTAGTCCAGTTATCCATCTAGAGTTGGCACTTCCCTCTTTTTGTTGCCACCAGATCTCGTGCTCAACCTCCTCCTTGACTCTCATAATTTTTTTCTAAATCTGTGACGCTCCTTATTTTGTGCCATGATTGGATGATGTTTTTTACAATATTTATTCCACGTAAAAGAACTCCAGAGAGATGTTGAAGTTCTAAAAATCCACCAGAGCTTCGCAAACATAGCATTGGAAACATCATGCAATTATCTTAATCCTAAGCCTCCTTCCCTTTTTCCAACCAATTCATCCAGTGTTTGCCCTTGACTCCCGCCTGATTGCCCCAGAAGAACTTTGCAAACATTTGATGAATTTGATCAATCACACCTTTAGGGGGTTCATAGTTGATAGCGTGTATATAGGCATAGACTGTAACACATGATTTATCAATATAAACTTTCCCCCAAAAGTTAGAAATCTATTCTGCCATGAATAAATTCTTGCAACAATCTTCTTGATGAGCCCTTCATAGTATCTTCTGTGTTTCCTGTCATAGTAAACTGGACACCCTAGATATGTGAAAGGAAAATTTCCGGGTTTAAGTCCTCTTAACTTTCTCAATCTTATTGTCATAATCAATGGTGTTTTTTCATGTAGGTTGAAAAAACTTTTATCTTCATTGACCTTTTGACCTGATACAATCTCATATCCTCTCAATACCTTCATCATTTGGATAACTGGTCCTCTGTCCCCTGAACCAAACAAAATAGTGTCGTCTGCATATAGATGGTTAGTTTTAGGACTCCATTTTGGCATCCCAAAACCTTTAAAATTATCTAGATCATGTTGATAATTTAAATTTCTGGACAACACTTTTGCAACAATAATGAACAAGGTGGGGGAGAGGGGGTCTCCTTGTTTTAAACCTCGAGCAGACCGAAATTCATAGTTTAGTTGAGAAATCTTTCAACCCTAAGAATCCTTTATGTGAGAATGTCTTTTCACAAATCATGCTTTAATATGTTTATGAGAAATCCTTTCAACAACACCACAACAATCATCATCATTGATACTTCACTCTCAAAGCATTCTTAAAACATTTACGTAAATCTCATAAGAACATGCTTAATTTCATAATCTCCTCTTTCATAATTCAAAATCGACATCATATCATCATAATTGGAAAACATGGGATTTACATGGGTTCATGGGGAATCATCATAAAATCATAGTATTTCATCAATTCATGCATAAAAGATCATAATTCAATCATTTAAATCAACATTGAAGAGAACCCATGGCAATTGAAGAAAACCCTAACTCAATTGGGGATTTCTAACTTTTAAAATAGGAGAATTTGGGAACTCCATGAATGGAAGGAATCCATGAAAGAAAACTATCATACCTCAAAGCCAATTGCTTATCTTCAATGGAGGAATGAAGACTTGACTTGAAACCCTAGGTTGAATCCTTCTTCTTCAAACTTTCTAGAAAGAGAAATATTTTGGAGAGGAGACTTGTTCTTCTTTTAGAAATTTGAGAGAATGATTTCAATTGGGGAAATTTTGAGGATTAAAACACTTATATGAGGTTCTTAGAGAAGGGTAAAACNCAACAACACCACAACAATCATCATCATTGATACTTCACTCTCAAAGCATTCTTAAAACATTTACGTAAATCTCATAAGAACATGCTTATTTTTCATAATCTCCTCTTTCATAATTCAAAATCCACATCATATCATCATAATTGAAAAACATGGGATTTACATGGGTTCATGGGGAATCATCATAAAATCATAGTATTTCATCAATTCATGCATAAAAGATCATAATTCAATCATTTAAATCAACATTGAAGAGAACCCATGGCAATTGAAGAAAACCCCAACTCAATTGGGGATTTCTAACTTTTAAAATAGGAGAATTTGGGAACTCCATGAATGGAAGGAATCCATGCAAGAAAACTATCATACCTCAAAGCCAATTGCTTATCTTCAATGGAGGAATGAAGACTTGACTTGAAACCCTAGGTTGAATCCTTCTTCTTCAAGCTTTCAAGAAAGAGAAATATTTTGGAAAGGAGACTTGTTCTTCTTTTAGAAATTTGAGAGAATGATTTCAATTAGGGAAATTTTGAGGATTAAAACACTTATATGGGGGTCTTAGAGAAGGGTAAAACAACATAGTATTAGGATAAAATAATTAGGAAAAGACCTAAATGCCTGAAGAATAATTGTCAACCTTCGACCTGCGACTTTTACCGACGGACCATGGTCTGACTGATGGTCCATCCTGCATGTCCGTCGTCAGCTTCAGAAACTGAAATTTGAGGCCATGATACACAGGCCTCCTCCACGGACCATGGACCCAACGATGGTCTATTGGTCCAGGCCGTGGTTCGTGATCTCCTGAGCAACTTTGGTTGGCCAATCCATGGACCAGACCTACGGTCCGTGGTTCAGTCCACAGGTCGTTGTTGGCCTCGGTTGGATGGCACCAGAAAATTTTGAAAACTGCCAATTTGCCCTTTCTCGAATCCGAGGTGTTACATGTGATCACGTGCTAAAGAATTATATAAAAAATTGATTGAGACTTCTTTCAATAGGATGTTCACCAAATATAATGATGAATTTCTGAGTGAACAATAATTAATTCTTCACTAATTTTTTTTATAGATAAAGGTGGAGAACTAATTGAAATTTTGAAGCTTCTTTTGAATAATATTTATCTAAATAGTTTGTTATGATCATTATAATTCTATCTAATTCATATATATATATATACTAGGTACAAGAGTCCTTGTACGGCCCCAACATATGTTATTTTTTTATTTCAATTTATGTGTCACATAAAATTTGAAGAGTGAATTAATTTTTTATATGACTTTTTGATATTTAAAGTTACTAATTATTATAATTTATAATATTTTTTATGTAACTTTCAATAGTATATGTTACTATGGTTGTGCCAATTTATGTGACACGGATAATTTATCATGTCTTATAGATTTTAAAGTTATTAATTATTGTGACTTATAGTACTTTTTATGTCATCTTAAAAAATAATACATGCTACTTACTTTGTTCCAATCTATGTTGCAGATATAAAATTTGGAAAGGCTATCAAAATTGTATATGTCTTTTAAATATTTTAAGATTTTAATTATTTTAATTTATAGAACTTTTTACATAAATTTAAACAATATATGTTATTCTCTCTATTCAATTAATATGACACTAATATTTCGAGCCCTATTTAATATTTGTATATGCCTTTTAAATTTTTAAGTTGATAATTATTGTTACTTATAATACTTTTTACATCATTTTAATAACATAACATAAAAGTACAAAAAGTCTCAACTTAAATTTTTTAAAAGCCACATAAAAAATTTGATGGACTCTCAAAATCCTACTAATACCACATAAATTGATAGTTTGATACAATTAAAATAACATATATTATTTAAAAATTATATAAATAATACCATAAATCACAATAATTAAAATATTTTCCGCGTCCAAAGAAAGAATAGCCATTAATTCAGGGTAAAATGATGTAAGAGTTTATATATATGATTAACTAATGATGTGTCCAATCTGTGGTCTTAGGTAACATAAAAATTTACTCCTAGTAGATTATATAAATTATTTTAGGAGGTGAAAATAATCTCAACTGCATGTTGTGGGTAACCCACCAATCCAAAGGTAGTTGAAGCCATTCAAAACCCCCCACCCTCTCTTCCTCCTAATATCTGTTTTAGGGTTTCCTTCACCCTTTGATCAACAACCATGGATATTGAATCCACGGAGCTTCAAGACTGGGAGCTGCTCCACCCAAACTCACCTTCGGATTCCGAGCTCGATCTCAACTCAGCCAAAAACCACGATACTTTCGTCGAAATTGGCCATGAAACAGAGGCTCTTATTCAAACCAATTACTTCTCCATGGCTACTCCTTTTCATGCTTATGGTGTTGAAAAGGGCTCTGAGGAATCAGATAATTCAGGTGAATTCTGGTCTGATGATCATCAATTTGAGGGGGTAATTGATGTGGGTATGCTAGAAAACCCGAAAGGACAACTGGGTCTTGGAGGAATTGATGAGATGGGTGGTGAAAATGAAGTGAAATTAAGGGAACTTAAGGGTATAACCGAGGTGGGTGTTGTGGAAAATTCAAAATTACGAATGGGATTTGGTGAAATCGAAGAGATGGAGAATGAGGGTAAAGCCGATGTGGGTGTGGTGCAAAACTCAAAAATGGAAGTGGATTTTGAAGAAATTGATGATATAGGTAGTGAGACTCGGAAGGAATTTTGGCCTGATTCTGATGGAGTTGGACATGGTGGTGTCAAGTTTGGGGATGTTGAAGAGATGTCAGAGTCTTGTGTAGAAGAAAAGGAGGAAAATGAGACGGTTGAAGGTGAAAAGAGGGATGAAATTGTTGGAGTAGAAGTTAGTAAAGCAGGAGATCAGAAGAGTAGTGTGGTGTGGTGGAAGGTGCCATTGGAGCTTCTGAAGTATTGTGTGTTCAGAGTTAGGCCTATGTGGGCCTTCTCCGTAGCTGCTGCTGTGATGGGGTTTGTGATATTAGGTCGTAGATTGTATAAGATGAAGAAGAAGACCAAGGGCTTGGAGCTCAAAGTTACCGTCAATGATAAGGTTAGATTTCAATACTGTTATGTTAGTTCCATTCTTTTTTCCTTGCTATAGGTGCTAACGGCTAACCTTAAGCAGAGGCGTATTAAGAGGCGTTTTCAGGATTTTGAAATGATGGGTGCACTATTACAAAAAGTGAATCTAAGATATAAATTTGATCGGTTTAACATTTAGGTTCTTATCACTAAAAATAATTAAAATTTTAAAACTATAGGACCAAAGTTATTTTTACCTATCCAAACCACTTATACCAATTTTAAAAAGGAAAATAAAACATGATAAATAAAATATTCAAATTTCTAACCTCACTTAGAGAGGTGCACCCAATTATAATTGCACATTATGATACTTCAAGTGTGGGTTTACATATCTATATTTAAATTATTTTTAAAAAAAATATAACACTACTATATCAGGAGGGGAGCATGGGTTCACATGAACCCGGTGACCCCCTCCTGGATATGCCTCTGACCTTAAGCTTCAATGTGGGTTTAGATTGGATACTGCTTCATCCTCTTTATCCTAATAAATAAATGAAATGTTTTATGCTTTTGACAAAAATACATAGACAGTTTTTGTATATAAGTGCTGGGCTATTTTGATGGTAATGTAGAAGAGGGAGAGTTTAAAACTCCTAACTGGAACCCAAGGGGTCATGACTCTTTAGCAGTTTAGTGAGTATAGAAGATCGGTTTTATGGTATTCTAGTTATATGACCCTCTTCACAAGAGATCAGTAAATAAAATAAAAGAGATCTTTGTAAGGTCATTTTCTTTTATTCAACTACTCGTGAATACAACAATATTGTACAACAGATTTGCTTGTCTAAATGCAAGACAGAGTCGGAGGAAACCATAATTAGTTTTTGACTTTATCAGTTTGGGTTTTAATTTCATCTTCATCAAGGTTTAAGTTCAAATACTAACATACTTCCATGATATTTTCTTCAACCCCCCAAATCTTTCTGATTGGATGTCTTATACTTAGATTTTCATTGTTTTTTTCCTAATTGAGAACTTTTTTTTTAGCTAGCTATGCATTGTGGTTCGAAAAGAGTGATATTTTAAGTTAGCTATGTATTATGGTGATCTGAAGAGAAGGTGTCAGACTTTGGCATTTTCTTGATTTTTTCGGTTGTCACTTGCATCATGTTCAAATTGTATCTAGGATATTGGTTCCAGTGTGATATGCATCTTGAAGGTATAGGATATGGCTAGTTATGCATCACATCTGGCTCCTGATGAAGTGTTGATTTTATAGAGCAATAGTATAATGGCTGATAAAACCCTCAGACTTTTGTTACTTTGTATCAATTTCGGTTAATCAGGATTTCTGTTTCTTCTTTTACAAGTGAATGCCAGCTTAAAATGCGTTGTTGCAACATAACTTGTTTATTCTAGCTCAGCCTGATATCGCTTGTAATTACTTCTCAGAGCATGTAATGGTCACATGATTGGATAATACCAAAATTGGTGATTCTTTTGAAGCAGTTGTTTCAACAAGAGAGTAAAGTGCAAAAATATTTCCCCATGGATGCACATGCTACTGCCAAAATTAATAGTTTTAAAAAGATAAGGCTTGATTTACAGTGATATCAGATAATGAAGACCATAGAAATGTTGTTTATCAATATCCCTGTAGCTAGATTCTAGAATGTCTCAATCATAAAAAATTTCTTTTTCTAAATCCATAAATTTCATCAATAAATACCAAGATGGTGTTAGAAATATGTACAATGTTAGCATGTGATTTAACCACCTTCATCTATCAAATCAGAAGGGGCAGACCCACATGGTGTGAAGGGGCTTCGTTGAAAAATTATATTTTGTAGATGAGTAAATCATATAATTAAAACAAAGACAATACATATAGAAATAATGTTTTGAATCTGCTTGGCATAAGCATGTCCCTTGTTCAGGCGGTCTAGAGGGTTCATTATCTATGTGAGGTTTGTGTTTGAATCACCTTCGTGCCAGTGTCAATTTATTTTTTAGTCTGTATTGGAGTAACTTCAACCGTAAGCCAAGATAAACTAACCTTGCCCTTCTAAATTTATTACTCTTTATGTTCTCAATTTTTGTCCTTTTGTCATTTCTATATTTCACTTTTCCTTGCTTGAATTACTACAATTGACATAAACTGACATGCCCAGTATAGTCCCATATAAGTTGGGTCTGACAAGGGTGGGGTGATGTAAACAAATCTTACCTCTATCTTTGTTGGGGTAGAGAAGTTGTTTCCGGTAGACCCTTGGCTCAAGAAAATCGTTTTTTTCAGAATATGGTTTGAAAGAAGTGCAAGAATAGAGTGTTACTGTGAAACTATTGAGGAAAGAAAAGTAGTGACAGTACAAATATTGTAGACTTGAAACCTCTGAAACATTGTCATTGTCTATGAATCCGATTCTTTGCCTTGGGCCTATTTCTTCTCGCAGTCAAATATGTCTGCTTTAATTAATTTTCTTCATTGTGTGCAGAAGGTGTCTCAATTCATGAGTCGTGCTGCACGTCTTAATGAAGCATTTTCTGTTGTGAAGCGGGTTCCTGTGATTCGGCCTCAGCTGCCAGCAACTGGAGTTTCACCATGGCCTGTCGTGAGTTTGAGATAGGGAGTGTAATGTTTGTAAGGCAAAATATGAATGTTATGTATAGTGGAAGAAGCATGGTGTCCATTTGATATGTGGCTGTGTTTTTGCTTTGCTAATTTGTGTGTTCTGTGGATTACGTTCTCAGTATATTCCTGAACAGTCTGAAGTATAAAGCTATGTATAAACTCTTTCATCTGTTTCCCATAAGTTTCCTTGTTATTATTAGGTCTTCTTAATAGTTTTTTCATTAAAAAACTTTGAACGCCTTCTGTTTTCCTACCATTAGTAATTAGTAATTCAAGGTGGGATTTGCTCTTGCTTGACATCCCTCCAACTTTTGATGGACTGGTGAACAACGATGTTTGTCTGATTAAGTTGTGCAGGAAAGTCGTAAACAGAGCTGTACATTCTTTGTTTCTTTCTACTTTCTACTATAGTAGAAGTGTGGCTAAAAGGCAATTTGTATTTGACCAACTGAATTTGAGATTGAGGAATTGAAAACCTTGGGGACCCCATGGAGGAATGGACTCCATGAGTGAATACCCATATACCCTGCTACTCAAAGCCCAAGATGAATGGTGAATTGATGAGAGGGAATTAGGAGAGTGAATTTGGTTAAGTTTTGGGGAAATAGGAGAATAGGTTCAAAGTGGGTAGATTCAAGACTTAAAAGCTTTTTTGTGTTTTTTTTTTTTGGTTTCCCACCCGGTGTCCGGAGTCCACATTGGAGCTCCGACTAAATTCGTATCGCGCTCTGCAGGGCCCATTCGAGGGTGGCGCTCCTAACATGATTTTCTCCATACCCAGGGCACGAACTCGAGACCTCTGGTTAAGGGTGAAACACTCCCACCAATGCACCACAACTCATGTTGGTAAGACTTAAAAGCTTTACGTAGGTCTTAGTGTTGAAGCCAAAACGACATGGGATAGACTTAAAACAATTAGGAAAAAACTCAAAAGCCCTTACAAAAATAACTGTCAAACTAGTCTAGGGGTGTGACCTACGGATCGTAGAACTTTCTACGGTCTATATTGGTCGACCATAGACCAAGTACTGGACCTTAAAATTACCCAACTTTCGATGGAAACCTTCTGCGGTCCGTAGACCCTAACAGTAGAACTCAACTTGGACCTCAAAATATCACTAAGTCTAGGACCTACCTACAAGACCTATCTACGACTCGTAGACCATTTGATGGACCGTCTTGGTTAACCGTAGGAAGAGGTACCGGAACTTGATTTTTGAAAAAACTTCCCCCCTTTCTACGAAACTGATCTACGAACCATAGATTGGTCTCGTAGACCTAAACCAGTAGTCAAAAATTCATGTAATCTTTTCCCTTTTCAAAATTCGAGGTGTTACAAGTTATGAGGTGAAGAAGCCCGAATTACTCCCTTATCATGGTTATGCTCAAAAGTTAATAGAATGGCTTGGAGATGTAACCCTCAAACATGTGCCTAGAATGGAAAACAAGAAAGTTATGTGTTAGTTGCCCTAGCTACAACGCTAACTCTTCCTGATCGGGCACAAGTTACTATCTGCAAAAAATAGGTAGTACCTCTACCAATTGAGGACCAATAAACAGAAAATGAGCTTGAGCATCTCGTCGTTGTTTCTGAAGCCGCAAAGAAAGATTGGAAACAACTCATTATCGACTATCTGTGTTATGGGATACTTCCAAAAAATCCAAGGAGAAGGACTGATATTCGTCATTATGCACCCCGTTTCCTTTACTACAAGGACACCTTATATAGAAGATCAATTGAGAGAGTTCTCTTCAAGTGTTTGGGAATAGTAGAAGCTTTCTAAACTCTGCACATTCAAGAGTATGTGGATCACATCATACTGAATCCAAACTCCACTTACCATGGTGAAAGATTGCTTAGACTAGGCTCGAAAGGGTAAGGCTTGTCAATTTCATGTAAATTTCATACATCAGTTGCCTGGAGTATTATACCTAACTATCAAATCTTGGCCATTCGACACTTGGGGATTGAATGTTGTTAAACCATAACCTAAATCTTTTGGTTGACACTTGTACATCTTGGCCGCAACAGATTACTTCTCGAAATGGGTCAAAGTTATCGCTCTTTAAAAGGTGAAGAAAGAGAATGTTGCAGATTTCATTCGAGTGAATATCATTTATCGCTTTGACATCCCTCACTTCAGAATAACAGACACTGACAAGTCATTTGATAACAAATGAATGAACGAGATTTGTGATCTCTTTGGCTTCAAGCAACGCAAATCTTCTATAACATTATGTTGCCGCCAATGGTCTAGCTAAAGTATTCAATAAGACTCTATGCAAACTGCTGAAGAAAGTTGTCTCCAATTCCAAACGAGATTGGCGTGAAAGAATGTAAGAAGCTTTGTGGGCATATAGGACGACATATCACACGCTGACTCAAGCAACCCCATATTCAGTTGTTTTTGGAGTTGAAGCAATCCTGCCACTTGATCATCAAATACCTTCCTTAAGACTTACTATTCAAGAAGGGCTCATTGAAGAAGAAAATGATCGACTACGTCTTGCCGAGTTAGAAACAATTGATTAAAAGAGTCTAGAAGCTCAATAAAATCTTGAATGTTATCAAGCTTATCTATCTCGTGCTTTTAATAAAAAAAGTTCGCTTGAGGTGCTTCCAAGTTGGAGATCATGTCCTTGCAATAAGAAGACTCATTATTACTTTGCATAATTCTAGGGGCAAATTCACCTAGAAGTGGGACGATCCATATGTCGTACAAAAAAAGTTCGCTTGAGGTGCTTCCAAGTTGGAGATCCTACAAGCTTATTGATGCAGACAACGTGAGGATCGGTCCTATGAAAGCAAATTTTCTAAAGAGGTACTACCCTTGAAGTAAAATAACTCTCCTTAAGGTACGAGGCTAAATTGTATGTCACTCTTGGCGCACAAGAGTATAAACTGTGTACGTCACCCAAAAAACAAAAAAACAAAACACTCTCCAAGAACTACGTCGTGACTTGATCCTCCACTGAGGTACATAGGCACTTAGAATTACATTGTAAGTTCAATTGCACGAATTTCAAGAAAACCACATGTTCCCACTTGATCGATCACATGAAAATTAAAGATATGAGTAATTTTTCACAAATTTCAGACTTGCACCAAATGGTGGTGACTCGATGGGGGCAAACCCCTATGAATATGAGTTGTTTCAAAACTTGATGTCTTCAAAAATCTCCACGACTACAGGTTAAAGTATTCAAATTTTTGAAGTCTGCAAGTTGAAGTCTTTAAATCTGCAAGTTGAGGTCTTCAAATTCTTAAGTTTGTAAGTTGAAGTCTTCAAATTCTTCAAGTCTACAAGAGAAAGTCTCAAATCAATCAAATTTGCAAGTTGATGTCTTCAAATTCTTCAAGTCTGCAAGATGAAGTCTCAAATTAATCCAGTTTGCAAGTTGAAGTCTTCAAATTCTTCAAGTCCACAGGATGAAGTCTCGAATCAGTCAAGTATGCAAGTTTAAGTCTTCAAATTATTCAAGTTTGAAAGTTGAAGTCTTCAAGTCTTGACATTCAAATTACCTTTTCTTAGGGAAAAGATGAGTATCCATCCCTTTCCACCAAAAGAATATCATAAAGTTACCTTTTTTATGGCAGAGATGAGTCTCCATCCCTTTCCACCATAAGATTTCCTCCAAATTGCCTTTCTTAAGGCGGGGATGCGTATTCATCCTCTATACGCCAAAAAATTTCCTCTAAATTACTTTTCAAGGACTATTCTCCATCCCTCTCCACCATAAGATTACCTTTAAATTACCTTTCTTAAGGTGGGGATGTGTATCCATTCTCTTTATGTTAAAAGTTGACCTCTAAATTACCTTTCTTATGGCAGGGATGAGTATCCATCCCTTTCCACTATAAGATTACCTCCAAATTATCTTTCTTGAGGCGTGGACGCGTATCCATCCTCTTTACACCGAAAGATTACCTCTAAATTACCTTTCATAAGGCAAGAATGTGTATCCATCCTGTTTACGCCATAAGATAACCTTCCTTAAGATGGGTACGCGTATCCATCCCTTCACACCTCAAGACCAAATTCTTATGTTTCGACAAAGCTCTTCATTATGTAGACTACACAAAATATATATATTGCTTCCGCTAGTCTATAAAAGAAAAAAAAAACACAAAAGAAAAAAGGATCAAGGCAAAAAATAGGGAGAAGACATAAATACCCCCTAGACAATGATCGAAATCTCAGAGACACACTTTAACTAAACTAAGGTCCTATTACCCCCTGAACTCCTTTTATATATAATTTTGTGCACCTTTTGGCCTACGTGGCACACTCCGTGACTACACGCAATTGAGGCACGTGGGAGATACTTGGATGCCACATAAGCCAAAAAGGTGTACAAAATTACAAAAAAAAATGAGTTCAAGGGATAATAGAACCTTAATTTAGTTAAGATGTGTCTCTGAGATTTGGGTCATAATCTAGGGGGGTACTTCTACCTTTTCCCAACATACCATGCCTGCACGTCGCACACCAAAGGATCAACAGAAAGGAAGAAGTTCTGAAACTTTGTTGATAATAAAAAATAAAAGGGAAAGGATCTATTTATAGATGTTTAAGGAAGGTAATATATGAAGTCCTTTTCCTAGACTAATTGTAATCCCTTTTTAGGTAAGAAGTTCGAATTTTGCAAGATTCAAATTTGGCGAAAATATTTTTATCCTTTCCGTATTCTAATTGAAACAATTATGTGTTTGTTCTTTTCCCCCTTTTTTTTTTCAATTGGCAAATTAGTGGAAAGTGGCAATTTTCCATGTAATATTGGTATATCACTTTCCACTCAAAATATGTTTTTCCAATTATATGTTGGAGTGGTCATTAATTAAGTATATTATTGGCGCACTTCAAATACAATTATCGTATAGTCAACGTTTCAGTCTAGTCCTTGAAAAATAAAATATTTTGACAAGGCTTAAAGCATGGTGCATTTGTAATTATCTAAAATTTATTAAATATAAATTTATAAAATGATTAGTATTATCTTAAATTCATGAATATATTAGTCCAAATAAATATTATGAATTAATATAATTGAGTTAATTATTTAAGTCTAAAAAATATGAATTTAACTAAAGTCCAAAGTAATTGATTTGAGCTACAATAGATGAGCTCAGTTTGCTATGTTCAATGTCATTTCATCCTAGAGGTCTAGTTTGGTGTCATGTGTCAAATGACGTGGCATACCTAGTCAAACAAAGAAGTCAATAGGATCATGTCATGAGTTAAAATGACAAGTCAACTTCATAAAATCCAATATGTCATGTCACTTAAATCTGATTGGATGAAAGAAACTTTTTCCTATCACAACTCCTCTATTTCCACAACTATAAATAGGGATCCTCATAATTCAGAAAAGACACTAGAATTCTAACAAGAAGTTAGAGAAAGCTCGTGAATTAAAAGTCGCATATTTCTTACGTGTTCAAGAATTCAATCATTCAAGTTCAGGAATGGTCAAGATCAAGACCACCAGATTCAAAAACAAGTTTGAATCCCTTGAATTCAAGAATAAATCAAGTCAAGATCAAGATAAAGTTCAAGTTCAAGATTCAATACGGAATTTAAGTACAAGCTCAAAGCCTTTGAATTCAAGTATATAAGTCAAGTCAAGATCAAGATCAAGTTCAAGTTCAAGTTCATCGAAGATTCAAGAACAAGATCAAGTTCAAGAACAAATTCGAGATCAAGATCATGAATAATATGAATAATAGATATTGTAACACTCATATTCTGAATCAATAATACGATTGTTGCATTATTTTCAGTCTTGATTATTATAATCTTGACTCAAATTTTATTGTCTACAAATTCTTGTAGGCATTGAAAATTTGTAGGACTCTACATGACGTGCTCAATTTCAATTAGGGTTCTTAAAGGCTACTCAATCCTAAACCTTAACACATGCCTTTATAACGGGTATTATATTACCTTATAGAGGCATCTCAAAAATTTCACAAGTTCATGGAATATTCCCAAAGATGAGATCAATATATGTATGTCTTCTTGATAATCAAATATTTCAAGAAGATCTACAAATCCTTCAAATATTTTAAGAAGATCTCTAAATCCTTTCACGGAGATAAAGTTCAAATCATCTTATCAAGTCAAAATCACCCTTGTTTGAGAAATCCGTGACCAATGGCCCTCGAATTATAGAGATCAAATCTAAATCATCCTACTTTGAAAAGTACACCACTAACAGACCTCTAATCATGGAGAAATTCTATTCATCCTAGTTTGGGTAATACGTCACTAACGACCCTTGAATCACAATAAGAACTTAGAGAGAAAATTTGAGGGAAGCACGGAATTGTACCCGTATTATTTTAATAAAATATTTTTATTTCTGATTGTGATTTATTTTTTGTCACTTTAAAATTTGTTGCAAATAAATTGTCACGCCTAGTGGGACCAAATATGCCCTTCATCTCTTCTCTTGCAAATCACAATGCCAATCTGAAGTCACAAAACAACAAATGTGGAAGAATGATTAGTACTTCAAATCTCGTCTTTGAGTTTCATCAAGTCTACACTCCGACAAGGCTTGAAGCAGGGGAATCTGTAGACACTGAAAATTTGTGGTACTCTTCAAGACGTGTTCAATTTTACTTGGGATTCTACAAGATGTATTTGATTCAAGTTAGAATTTTTGGAGGCTACTCTAACCCTAAACTCTAGCTTATGTCTATATTAAGGATATTATGTTCCCTTAAAGAGGAATCTATATATTCCATATATTCATGAAATTTTCATAAAGAGAACAAGTCTAAATCATCTTAGTTCGAGAAATACGCCACTAACAACACTTGAATCACGAAGAAATTCAAATCATCATCATAGTTCGTGAAATACGTCACTAATGGCCCTCAAACCATGGAGAAAATTATGAGAGAAGAATCAAGGATCAATGGATTTGTACTCACAATCCTGATGAATAAACTTATTCTTCTTAATTGTTTTGTGATTGTACTCACAATTGTGATGAATAAAATTATTCTTCTTATTTATTTTGTGATTGCAATATATTTTCATAATTGAAAAAAATTGTTGCAAACAAAGTGGCACGCCCAGTGGGACTAAATATGCTCTCTTCTCTCATAAATAATATCTGCAAATCTGAAGCCACAAAATCGCAGAGGTGGAAGCTCCATTTTTATGGGTAATTCAGTCTCGTTTTTTAGTTTCATCAAGTCTACACTCTAACAAGCCTTCATCAAGTCTACACTCTAACAAGCCTTCATCAAGTCTACACTCCAACAAGACTTGAAGTAGGGAGAATTTGTAGACACTGAAAATTTGTGGGACTCTATGATGAGTCCGAGATATAGACTCATTTAAGGCTTTGTTTTGATAGTTATAGTGTCCTCAAATGCCTAGTTTATGCTATAAACTGATGTTAAAACATTGATTTTCAAGTATGTAAGCTAAGGAGCAAGGCAAGGACACTACCAGTCAAAAAGGAGCAAAACAAGTTGAAGAAGTGAAGAAACGCGATTTTGGTGATCGCCAAGACCACTCGACGAACCGTTGAGTGGCTCTTTAGCTCGCCCAAAGTTCCAGCGTGCCAGCCTTGTGGAGAAAAACCAAGTTGGCGATAGAAATGGGCATTCGGCGAAACGCCGATCCACTCCGTGATGGCAACCTTGATCACCTAAAGTCACAGAACTCTGAGGACAACTGACCAATGCAAACCGGCGATGGATTGGAGTAAACAACGGATCGTCGACCTGTTCGGTGAAGCCCGACTTATCTCGCCCAATGGCTTTTCAAGCCAAAAATTGGGAAACTATAAATTGAAAATTGAACTGAAGATTTATTATCATGCGAACATTCAGTAGAGTTTTCTCTTAGTTTTTGAGTTTTGTTGTAGACTTTGAAGCTTTTGAGGCTCAAACCTGAAGATTTACAAGTGAGTTTTTGAGTTTCTTCAATTTGGACCATTGTAAAGAGTTGGGAACCTTTACCTAGATCATGGTTAATGTATTTGGTAATCGTTTCTCTATTTTGATGATGTGTAGCTAAAACTCCAATTCTTGGGGTGTGATCATGTGATTATGGGCTGAATTAACTTATGGTTATTGATTATTACGATTTAAATGCTTAATTGAAGTGGGTTTAATTGATAGTTGTGTTTTAAACTAAGATTTGTAGTTGCAAATGTAATTCGAACTTAGAATTCTGGGATTGCTTGAAAAAGGGGCTTTAGAATCAAAGCTTTCAATTGATGATTGTAGTTATTAGGTTGATATGGGTTTAGCTCGAAAGAGTAAATCCTAATATCGATTCTACATAACTAACTCGAGAGAGTGGATGAATTAAAGTGTGTGTTGTTCTTGTTTGCTAAGCTTGTTGATGTTCGAAAGAAATCACTTGAATTGAGATAGTTGTTCGAGAGAAAACTATCTCACCTATAGTCTAGCCTACCCACTAATATTTAGCTATTTATTAGTAGTTTCAATTACCCATATAGTGAAATTATCACATCCCGAGAATTCCTCTCTATATTGTTATTTCCTCCGTGTTTGATTGTGTTGTAGTTGATAATTGACAATCCAAACCCCCCCATCTAACATTCGTGTCATTCCCTTAGACTTGTTTACATATCATAATAAACTTATCTTAAAAATATGTAGATGTTGAATTTGCGAAAATATGTCATCTTATTAAGACGCAAAATAAAAATAAGATAGTAGTTGAGTGTAAATATGTGTAATTTGTATGAAAATACATAAAATAGAATTTCCTAAAAATTAAAATTAATAAATAATAATTATACTAAAATTTTGTGATCTAAGACAGTAGTTGAGTGTAAATAGAGTTTGTGATATAAAATTTGTTTAATATAAAGTATAGTATATAAATGTAAGTTGTTCTTTTTTTAAAAAAAATATGTGATGTTTATTATTTTATTTACATGTAGAGATAAGTTGACATTTGTAAAAGTGAGATGTAGTAAAATGATATGTGTATTCAAGTGTAGGAATTTATAAATTCTATAAAAATATATAAGTAACATTGGTAAAAGTGGTAGTAGAGTATAACAAAATAATAGGTCATGTGTAGAGAATAATAAATATAAAATATAAATTTTATACCTTTATGTGTATGACATATATACGTATGTACCTTGTATTTGCAACCTGTTGGAATATTTAAAATTTGAAATAGCATGTTAAGAGATTAGAGTTTAGAAATATTTCATTCAAAAGTAAGAATAGACATTATATTTTATAAAGGGGTGATAAAAAAAAAAATAGGCCAACTTCCCTAAAAGAATATATATTTTGAAAGGGTGATTATTTTAGCCTTATATATCGTTAAAGGTGATTATTTTAAAAAAAAAAAAACTAATTTCAAATTCATTTGGAAATCCCAACTTATGAGTTTTATTTTTTCCTACTTAAACACCTAAATGAATATTATTTCACCCTTTTGAACTTCATTTGGACATCTTTTAAAACTATAAGCCCTTCTTTTCAACTTAAGAAGCCTAAAAGAATGTTATAAGTAAAAATGCTAACCCATTTTTTAAGAAAATATCTTTGTATCATTTGTTCTAAAGGTGTCTCAATTAATTTCATAAACAAATAATATTAGTTCACATAAAATAAGCTTCAAAATAAAAGACAAACAATATATCAAAGCTTGTAAGTAAAGGTTAGCCAATATATCCAAACAATATAATTAAGACTCGAAAAGAGGAAGACTAAAAAATATTGGACTCCTAATTTGCGAGGCTCCAAGCGTTGCGATGATCCTAATTTGCTGTTGGCATAATATTTTAGACCAATAACGAGTTTCAAAGTAGAAACTCCAGTCCTCCAATTGTACATGAAACATAAGAAAAAAAAAAGAGATTAGAAACTTAATATTGAGACAAAGAATCGATCAAACAAGTATGTGAACTTGAAGTGATACCTATGAATACAAGTTATATTCCAAAAAAATAAAATAAATTAAACAATATGTCATAAAAGAGAAGCAAACAAAGATGTGATATTATACTCAAATGAAGTATGTATTTCCCTCTTAAATCATGCGAGAAAGGAATCAACATGTGTTGGTACAAAAAGGTCTGCCTTTCTTCTTATTTAAGAAATATTTGTTTGTCATGTGAGGAATGGAGGGTAAAAAAAAATATTTGATCCTTTCAAATAGTAAATAGATATAGAGCTTAATTAAGATAAACTCAATTCGATTAAATTATAAGATGAAATATAAGTTATGAATAAGCTGAAACATGAAGGCCCACTGTTATTGACATAATATTTCTAAGGTTTCTTGGCGTAAATATCTCACAATGGCGTAAGTAGATTTATCATGGAGAGATGGTGCATAATTCAAGAAAAAGTCTAGGCATATACACTCTTAAACATATTTGTCCATTAATTCAGACTCTGTTTGGAGTACTTATTAAGTTTGAAAGTGAAGAATTAACATGACTGAAAATTTAACAATGCAATGTTCAACCATTTCCATCCATGCTTTCTTGAAATTGAGTTTAACCAAAGGATTACTCTAGAGATACGACTTTCAAGCTTTAACACATTCAAAAGAGATGAAGACGTACAATGATTCAGCTTAATATGCAAACATTATATTAAGGAAAAATATTAGGATCAGATTTTCCCTTACCCGTAGCCCCTTTTAAGGAAAACAACAATAAGATCAGTAAATCTCTTTTTTTTTTATCTGTGTCGACAACCTCTTCGGAGCGAAGCCAATCATCAAGGTTTAGGAACAGAAAATACTCAGGCTGTTATAATCAAGTAACTTTGAAGAAAATCAGGCAGTTTAATTCTCACACACACAGTTTATGGAGAGTAGATTCCTAAAAGAACTAATGAATTCAAGCTCTAACGAAACTTCATACTAGCAACTCAATGAGTAAACATAGAAACTAACTTGACAGATACCAAGAGGAAGATTTAAATGATCACATATTTTCAAAAACCGAAAAATAAAAAAATAAAATAACGACGAATACTAACCTTGTGTAGAGCAGCAAACTAGAACTTCAAAGCCAAGAGATTTAAACTTCGAACTTTCTCAAACTCTAATTCAAAGAAAATAAAAAATAAAAAATAGAAGGACCAGAAAAAGAAGGGAATTTTTGAACTCTAAAAAAAACTTGAAGTGTCTTACATTATTTGCTCTTTTGGATAGTTCTTTGAATTTCCTGGATGATTGTTGAATTGCTCTTGGATCCGTTTTTTCTCCATCATTGTTTGAGAACCCAAGGGGTCCTTTATAGGCAATTTTGGTGAGGCTTCCATTCTCATATCCATAAGATTAAGGGTGAGATGAATCAAAATCTAATGGTTCTTCGTGTCCTTCACTTTTCAAGTGGAGTAAGGGCGGTGGAGGGGCTTTTGAGGTCTACCATGGTTCAGAAAAGATGATGGAAGAGATGTAAAGTTGACAATGAGAAGGATATGATTGATGGATGGTGTGGGGAGATATATTGATGACCACCGGAAATTGCCATTTTCCGGTGGTTTGTAGGCGGAAACGCTGGCAGAGAAGTGAGAGATCGATGGGAGAGGAGAGGAAAAGAGTTTGATGGGAAAGGGGCGATTTTTGGGAAGAGAAAATGTATGGGGAAGGAGAAAGTTCTGGGAAAAGTATGCGGCTGATGGGAATTGTACTTATTTTGGGAAAAGATGAAAACAATTTGGGATTTAAATTGGGCCGTCCAATCGTTTGATCGGACGGTTAATAAAAATTAAGGAGTTTTTAAAATAATAGTAATAATGATTATATCTATATCTATATCTATATATATATATTAAATAATGATAAAATCTTAATTAACTAGATAATGATAAAATCTTAATTAACTAGGACCATTAGATTTAATCGTAGGGTCAAGATTTTAGCTAAAGAAGCACAATACATGTGCTCACCTACATGGCATACACGGATTGGCCAGTTTAAGGAGACTTGGATTGCCANTGCATAATTCAAGAAAAAGTGCAGGCATATACACTCTTAAACATATTTGTCCATTAATTCAGACTCTGTTTGGAGTACTTATTAAGTTTGAAAGTGAAGAATTAACATGACTGAAAATTTAACAATGCAATGTTCAACCATTTCCATCAATGCTTTCTTGAAATTGAGTTTAACCAAAGGATTACTCTAGAGATACGACTTTCAAGCTATAACGCATTCAAAAGAGACGAAGACGTACAATGATTCAGCTTAAAATGCAAACATTATATTAAGGAAAAATATTAGGATACGATTTTCCCCTACCCGTAGCCGCCCCTTTTAAGGAAAACAACAATAAGATCAGCTTGGGAAAATCTCTTTTTTTTTTATCTGTGTCGACAACTTCTTCGGAGGGAAGCCAATCATCAAGGTTTAGGAATAGAAAATACTCAAGCTGTTATAATCAAGTAACTTTGAAGAAAATCAGGCAGTTTAATTCTCACACACTCAGTTTATGGAGAGTAGATTCCTAAAAGAACCAATGAATTCAAGCTCTAACGAAACTTCATACTAGCAACTCAACGAGTAAACATAGAAACTAACTTGACAGATACTAAGAGGAAGATTTAAATGATCACATATTTTCAAAAACCAAAAAATAAATAAATAAAATAACGACGAATACTGACCTTGTGTAGAGCTGCAAACTAGAACTTCAAAGCTAAGAGATTTAAACTTCGAACTTTCTCAAACTCTAATTCAAAAAAGAAAAAAAAAATAGAAGGACCAGAAAAAGAAGAGAATTTTTGAACTCTAAAAAAAACTTGAAGTGTCTTGCAATATTTGCACTTTTGGATAGTTCTTTGAATATCCTGGATGATTGTTGGATTGCTCTTGGATCCGTTTTTCTCCATCGTTGTTCGAGAACCCAAGGGGTCCTTTATAGGAAATTTTGGAGAGGCTTCCATTCTCATACCCATAAGATTAAGAGTGAGACGAATCAAAATCTAATGGTTCTTCGTGTCCTTCACTTTTCAGGCGGAGTAATGGTGGTGGAGGGGCTTTTGAGGTCTACCATGGTTCAGAAAAGATGATGGAAGAGATGTACAATTGACATGAGAAGGATATGATTGATGGACGGCGTGGTGAGATATATTGATGATCACTGAAAATTGCCATTTTCCGGTGATCTGTAGGCGGAAACGCTGGCAGAGGAGTGAGAGATCGATGGGAGAGGAGAGTAAAGAGTTTGATGGGAAAGGGGCGATTTTTGGGAAGAGAAAATGTATGGTGAAGGAGAAAGTTCTGGGAAAAGTATGCGGCTGATGGGAATTGTACTTATTTTGGGTAAAGATGAAAACAATTTGGGATTTAATTTGGGCCGTCCGATCTTTTGATCGGACGGTTAATAAAAATTAAGGAGTTTTTAAAATAATAGTAATAATAATTATATATATATATATATATATATATATATATATAATAATAATAATAATGATAAAATCTTAATTAACTAGATAATGATAAAATCTTAATTAACTAGGACCATTAGATTTAATCGTAGGGTCAAAATTTTAGCTAAAGAAGCACAATCCATGTGCTCGCCTACATGACATACACGGATTAGCCAGTTTAAGGAGACTTGGATTGCCTAAATTGCTCAAATAAAAATCATTTAAATTTTAACTACTTCTTTATTAAATAGTCATAATTTATTAAATTAAAATTAATTATTTTGCAAGACTACCTTATTTGATAAAATTAGTCACTCTTAAAATTAAATTAAGATAAATTAGTAACTCATTAATTAATTAAGCTTTCTAATTTTGAACAATGTACGAAAAATATCTATTGCGACAAAGGAATTATATTTGAACAAAAAATAGATTCAATTCTTAAGAACAACATTTTTTTTTTAAAATGAGAAAGTAAGTAGTAAGATATATATAAGAAACAACATTTATGAAATAAATTTATCAAGTCAAATAAATAATTAAAAATCTTTTTGTATTCCTATAAAAATCTCATAACATATATATTTTTATTATAATTATTATTATAGTTAAATGTGGAGAGCCAAAATTGGATGTCAACAGCTTGCCCCTTTCTTAGTCCATGGAAGAGAGTAGAGAAGACGTGGACAAAGAAATATTGACACAATCCAATTTTAGGCGACCCACCAAAACACACTTTAAGCAATAACTAGGCAAGGATTCTTATGGAGTTATGACCGAACTCTAGCTTCCGAGCTGCCTACATATCTTAGGTTTCATGAGAAATCAGGCAACATGTAGTTCGAGAACATAGCAAATTTTATAAAAAAATTTGCCCCAGTATTAAATTATGATAATACTAAAATCTTTCGATGGTGAGGTATGAAGAGATTAGCACGAATAGAGGGATGAGATACGGTTATAAAGAGACTTGAATGAGAAATGCTCCGTAGCAATTTCTATTGAAGATTCATGGTAGATAGATGAATTTTCAAAGGATGCCCCAGTGTCGAGTTACAATGAACTGAGACATAGAAGAGCTATAAGTGAAATTTAAATCTGAACTTCTGAAAATCGAGTTGAGTTGAGTTTTGAAAGTGAATCCTTGACGTAGCTAGTGATGCTTGACATTGCACTAACTTGCCCTAGTTTGCTGCTTAGAGAGAGTTCCTCGTTTTAATGCTTTACCCTGCAAAACATGTAAAAGGGTGAAAAGCACCTGTTGCGGTTCAAAAATTATAAATTGAATAGTAATGTAAAGAGTAGAGTGTAGATGTTCAGACGACTGTTGACATCTCTTTTTGTGTTGTGAGTGTGATGTAGGTAAAGTAACTTGTAATGTAGAGGCCCTCGACTGGCGGGGTTGTTGTAATGTAAAAGCCTGCATCTGGCTGTGTAAAACTTGTAATGTAAAGCCTCCGAATGGCGGGGTTGTTGTAATGTAAGAGCATGTATCTGGCTGCGTAAAGCTTGTAATGCAAAGCCTCTGACTGGCGGGGTTGTTGTAATGTAAAAGCCTGTATCCGGCTGTGTAAAGCTTGTAATGTAAAGCATCCGACTGGCGGGGTTGTTGTAATGTAAAGCCTGTATCCGGCTGTGTAAAGCTTGTAATGTAAAGCCTCCGGCTGGCGGGGATTTTGTAATGTAAAAGCCTGTATCCGGCTGTGTAAAGCTAGTAATGTAAAGCCTCCGGCTGGCGGGGCTGTGGTAATGTAAAATCCTGGATCCGGCTGTGTAAAGCTTGTAATGTAAAATATTATTGTTAGCGTATGACAGTGTCGCTATGCTTGCATGCCCCTGATCGGTGGAGCCTCAGTGACGTCGCTACAATGTTAGTCTCCAATTGACGGAGTGTTGCTTCTTTGCTTATATACAGGCTTCGATTGGCGGAATTCGATCGATCTTTGTTGTGTACAGCCTCCGGTTGACAGAGTTTGACGACATTTGCTATGTACAGCCTCCGGTTGACGGAGTTTGACAATGTTTGCTATGTATAGCCTCCGATCGGTGGAATTTGAGTGACATTTGCTATGTACAACCACAGACTTGTGGAGTTTGGCGTTGTTAAACGGTGGTCTCCGATTGGCGGAGTTGTTGATGAGGTTAGATTACAAGCTCCAGTTGGTTGAGTTATTTTGAAAGAAAGCTAACTATCCTATTTCCCTACGAGGATCCTCTTTCTTCAACATTTGGTCTGGATTTGTGAGCGTACCTGCAGAATTTAAGTGAAAGGTTCTTAGATGTAAGATGCAAGTTGAAGTACTTTCGGTAAATAAAGTAGGGAAGGAGTATTTTGGCTCATTATTGTGAGAAGTCAAATGGTGTTTCTGGTCATGCCCCGAGACTTGATGTTATTCTCTTGATTCCTGTGTTCCTGCACTCAAAGAAAAATTTTAGTTTAGGAGGGGGGGTTGATTTGTATCGACTCGCGGACTGAAAACTCTTAATTAGAATCCTTCGACACCTTGTCAGTACCGCACATAGTTTCTTAACCTACAGACTTGGTAGGTGGATGAGTAGAAAAATATTGTTGAAAATAATTAGCTTGTTTTTCTAGAAAATAAGCATACTACGTATATATTAGGTATATATACATATATAGTAATTCTCCAGCGTTTTTTAGATTATGACATGTTCCGAAGTCCATCGAGCTTTCCATTTTGTTGACTATATCCAATTTAGTCCTCCTGTAGCTTTTACCCTTCTGATGAAGCTTTCCTAGCTCTTTTGCAGACACTGCGACGATCAATATTCTTCAACATTCTGAGGTTATGCTAACTATGAGAAAATGTTTCCTAAGGGTAAGTAAAGAAGAAAAAATAAAAATAAAATTTATGCAATGCATCGATTGAGCCTGACTTAGGCTGCCTACGTATCCCCCAGATAGGAATCAGATCGTAACGTAGTTCGAATACAAAAGGGAGAAGTAGAAGTATGTAATGCAATGACCAAGCTTGACTCAAGGTGCCTACGTATCCAAGTGGAATCAGGTCGTAACGTAGTTCGAATACAAGAGGAAAAAAATATAAAATGCAATGACTGGGCCTGACTCAGGCTGCCTACGTATCCAAGCGGAATCAGGTCAGGACGTAGTTTAAATACAACAGGGGAGAGTGAAAAATATTAAATGCAATGACCGGGCCTGACTCAGGCTGCCTACGTATCCAAGTGGAATCAGGTCAGGACGTAGTTCAAATACAAAAGAAAAATGAAAAATATGAAATGCAAGGGACCGAATCCGACAAGGATTGCCTACGTATCCCACCGAGGGAATTCAGGTCGAGCGTAGTTCTGAATTCATGGAAATGATGATTTTGGGTTTTCTAAAAGAGACCGGATCCGATGTGGGTTGCCTATGTACCCCGCCGTGGGAAGTCAGGTCTAGACATGGTTCTGTTACATTAAAAAATGCAAAAGTACACAAAATAAGCACTAATCTTGAAGTCTTCAGATGTAGTATTTCTTGATGGCGTCTGAATTGATTGGCTTTGTGCTCACTCTGCCGTCCATTTCTGCTAAGATTACCGCTCCTCATGAGAGTACTCTATGAACCATGTAGGGTCCTTGCCAATTTGGTGCAAATTTCCCTTTGGCTTCTCCTTGGTGAGGAAAAATCTTCTTCAATACTAATTGTCCCGGTGTGAACTGTCAAGGTTTGACTTTCTTGTTGAACGCTTTGATCATTCTGTTTTGATAGAGTTGGCCATGACAAACCGCGTCCATTCTCTTTTCTTTGATGAGCATCAATTGTTCATCCCTGCTACGTATCCATTTTGCATCGTCCAGACCAACCTCTTGGATAATCCTTAAAGATGGTATTTCCACCTCAGCAGGTATTACTGCTTCTGAACCATAAACCAACATATAAGGAGCTGCCCCAATTGACGTTCTGATTGTGGTGTGATAACCAAGTAAAGCATACGGTAACTTTTCATGCCATTGCCTGTGACTGTCCACTATTTTTCTTAGGATCTTCTTGATATTCTTATTTGCAGCCTCAACCGCTCCATTCATCTGTGGCCGATAAATCGCGTAATTTCGATGAGCAATCTTGAACCTTTCACAAGTTTCCTTCATAAGATCGCTGTTGAGGTTGACTGCATTGTTTGTTATGATTGATTTTGGAATTCCAAACCGACAAACTATGTTATTGTGAACAAAGTCTGCCACTACCTTCTTAGTCACTGCCTTGTATGTCGAAGCTTCGACCTATTTTGTGAAATAATCGATAGCCACCAAGATGAAACGATGTCCATTTGACGCGGGAGGCTCCATGGGTCCAATAACATCCATGCCCCAAGCGGCAAATGGCCAAGGGGAACCCATCATATTAAGCTCATTTGGTGGAACCCGTATAAAATCTCCATGCACTTGACACTGATGACATTTTTGCACGTACCGAATGCTATCTCTCTCCATGGTCATCCAAAAATATATGGCTCTTAGAATCTTCTTTGCCAAAGTGAACCCATTCATGTGAGGTCCACATGTTCCTGCATGTATTTCTTTCTAAATCTAAAGTTCTCCTATATAGGATTTCTCCGTTAAGGAAGAAATGATTAGCCATCCTTCTCAAAGTCTGTTTTTGGTTGCTTGTGGAATTTTCAGGATATTCTTGTGCTTCTATCAATCTTCTGATGTCATAGTATCAGGGTTTTCCATCCAGTTCCTCATCTACTTGAAAACAGTATGCATGTTGATCATGTATCTCTATATCGATAGGTTCGATGTAATTCTTGTCTGGTGTTGAATCATCGAGGACAATGTTGCCAAAGCATTGGCAAATTCATTTTGAGCTCTAGGGACATGCTTGAACTCAATCCTTGTGAATCTCCTACTCAACTCTTTAATGTAATGTAGATAAGGCAGGATCTTGACATTCTTAGTGGTTCATTCTCCTTGCACCTGGTGAACCAATAAGTCGGAATCTCTTATCACCAAGAGTTCTTTGATGTTCATGTCGATGGCCATCTTGAGTCCAAGAATACAAGCTTCATATTCCGCCATGTTGTTGGTACAATAAAACCTGATCTTGGCTGAGATCGGGTAATATTGACCTGTTTCCGAAATTAAGACTGCTCCTATTCCAACTCCAATAGAGTTTGACGCTCCATCAAAGAACATTCTCCATCCATCATATGACTCTGATATGTCTTCTCCTACAAACAAAACCTTTTCATCAGGGAAGTAGGTTGTAAGTGGCTTGTAATCCTGGTCCACCGGGTTTTCTGTGAGGTGATCAGCCAGGGCTTGTCCTTTAATTGCCTTCTGTGTCACATACACAATATCAAACTCGCTCAACAAAATTTGCCACTTCGCCAATTTACCCGTAGGCATGGGCTTCTGAAAGATGTACTTGAGTGGATCTATTCTTGAGATCAAGTACGTGGTGTATGCAGACAGGTAATGCTTAATTTTTTGCGCAATCCAAGTCAAAGCGCAACATGTTCGTTCCAACAAGGTGTATCTTGCCTCGTACGGTGTGAACTTCTTGCTCATATAGTAAATGGCTTACTCTCTTCTACCTGACTCATCATGCTGCCCCAATACACATCCAAATGCATTATCCATGATAGATAGATACAATAACAAAGGCTTTTCAGGCTCCGGTGGGACCAATACTGGTGGGTTGGACAAGTATTCTTTGATTCTATCGAATGCCCTTTGGCATTACTCTGTCCATTTTGTGGCAGCATCCTTCTTCAGTAACTTGAATATGGGTTCGCAGATCACTGTAGATTGAGCTATGAACCGACTGATGTAATTCAGTCTTCCCAAGAAACTCATCACGTCTTTCCTGGTCTTGGGTGGAGGTAGCTCTTGGATTGCCTTTATCTTTGATGGATCCAACTCTATGTCTTTCCTGCTAACGATGAATCCCAATAGTTTTCCCGCGGGTACTCCAAATGCTCACTTTGCTAGATTCAACTTTAGATTATACTTACGCAACTTCTCGAAGAACTTTCGTAAGTCATCTAGGTGGTCTGAACTTCTTTTGGATTTGATAACGACATCATCCACGTACACTTCAATTTCCTTGTGGATCATAACGTGAAAAAGGGTAGTCATGGCCCTCATGTATGTTGCACCGGCATTTTTGAGACCAAATGGCATTACTCTGTATCAATACACTCCCCATGGAGTAATAAACGTTATCTTCTCGGCATCATCTTCATCCATCAAGATTTGATGATATCCTGCAAAACAATCGACAAATGATTGTAACTCATGTTTTGCACAATTATCGATGAGTATATGAATATTTGGAAGAGGGAAATCATCCTTAGGACTGGCCCTGTTGAGATTTCGATAGTCCACACGTATTCTGATCTTTCCATCCTTTTTTGGCACAGGCACAATATTGGCTAACCATGTGGTGTAATTTGTGACCCTTACAGTGTTCGCCTCAATTTGCTTAGTTACTTCCTCCTTGATCCTTAAGCTCAAATCTGGCTTGAATTTTCTTATCTTTTGCTTAACAGGTAAACAAGTGGGATCAGTCGGTAATTTGTGTGAGACAATATCAGTGCTTAATCCTGACATGTCATCATAAGACCAAGCAAATACGTCAACATACTACTTAAGCAATTCTATTAACTCTTGCTTTCTTTCAGCCTCCAAATGTATGTTGACTCGTGTCTCCTTCACGATTTCCTCATCTCCTAAGTTGACAACCTCTGTTTCATCCATATTGGGTTTCTTCTGACTTTCAACCTGTTCGATCTCGTGTGGTAGATTTTCAGGCATCATGCTTTCATCATACTCTTCGTGATCTTGTTCATCATTTTCACCTTGCTCAGTGGATTCGTTACATGTCATAACCATTGAACGAGGATTTTTATTAATATGAGTGCTGAAAAGTGCAAAAGGTAAGTAAAAATAAATAGATATTTAAAATAACGAGATTTTTTAAAAGAAAATAAAAACTTTTATTTCAAAGCATTCTCGCTTTTTGAAGAGGCAAGCAACAAAAGATTGGGCATGATTCAAGACTCAATTTGATCATGCGAATTTTTAAAATTAAGACTACTTTTCCACACTACCAGGACTCTGGTTGAAACAGGGACGGGCTGGTGGTCCAATTCTGCAAGATTTCTTCAGGTTTGGCATCACGAATGGTCAACTTGTTGAGATCTATCCCTTCCTCTTCTCCAGCCATGGCCACGAACAGATTGTTCTGGTACAAAGATTGTATCGCTTGACCCGTGACAGCCTCTTCCTAAGGTAGGCTCATATCCTAGTCCGTTGGTGCCTCTCTGATGCTTCAGCTGGATCGGCTCAACTATGTCATTGGACTTAGGTCCAAGTCCATTCTTAGGTTGATATCCATACTTCAACATTTCTGACGCAACCATTTTCGCTGCACTTGACAACTTGGTATCTTCGGGCTCCGCTCCCTCATTGACCCTTATAGCTTGCATGATTTCCAAAGTGTGAAAAATGGCTCCGTCTAACTCGTCGGTGACTGGGATAAAATTAATAGAACGAATGGGGTGACTGAGTTCTCCGTAGATGGTAACTTATGTGTGACCCCACTCAAACTTTACACATTGATGAAGAGTGGAAGGAACCACTCTCGCCATGTGAACCCATGGTCTTCCCAACAACAGGTTGTAGTTGGATGATACATCCATCACTTGAAATAGAATGGGGAATTCAGTCGGCCCCACCTGTAATGTGAGATAGATCTCTCCGATGACACTTTTTGCGCTCCATCAAAAGCTCTAACTTTTACACGACATTCCCTTATCTCTCCCATATTAACGCCTAAATCTCTCAAAGTGGTGAAAGGACAGATGTTGCATCCAGAACCACCATCAATTAAAACTCGAGTCACAATTTTATCACAACATTTGACTGTGATGTGAAGCGTTTTGTTGTGACCAGACCCTTCTGCAGGCAACTCATCATCGTGGAAAGAAATCTTGTTAGCTTCCACTATTCTTCCAATCGTTGCAGCTAAGGTCTCACTTGTGGTCTCTTTTGGAATTATCACTCCCCTTAACACCTCCGCCAAAGCATTCCTATAAGCCTTAGAACTCATAAGCAAAGACCAAATGGATATGTGGGTTGGCGTCTTCCTCAGCTGTTCTTCGACCGAATAGTCTTTAGACTACATCTTCTTCTAAAACTCTGCGTCTTCGGCATCGGTAACGTTCTTCTTTGGATTATGTTCTTTTCCAAGAACTCTTTAATTTAGGTCTTCTGGGGCATAACACCTCCCCGACCTAGTCATCCCTTGAGCAACGGCAGTGTCGATCATCTTGCCCTTGGCGTCCACTTAATAGTCCCATGGGACTGCTTTGGTGTCATACTCAAGCTTTCTAGCAATTAGAGTGGTCACTACAACTCTTGGGAGATATGTTTGGACAGTCAGAGGTTCCCTTAGTTGAACAGTGATAACAGGTTGCGCTGCAGATGTCATGGCATCCGTTTCATCTATGTTTGGATAGTCGGGGGTCCTATATTTGTCATCTAAAGTAACCATGTTGACTTCTCGATTCTCATCATTTGGCAAGGGATTGTTGTTCACATTGAGGTGTTAAAGTGCATTTGATTGCTCCTCTACTGATTAAAGACTCGATCTGGTTCTTCAAACCATAACAATTTTCTGTGTCATGTCCTTGGACTTGATATACCGTGAGTTTACGGTATTTCTAATACATTTCACTTACAAGTTGTGTGTGTCTAGGGCCTTTTTATATTGGTTTTTATATATTCTATCATGTTTTGCAGGAAAGGTGTACAGGCGCGGAAGTTTAGAGACAGCTGAAGGAAATGCAGAAAAAGGCATCCACGGAGGTCATCTACGGACCGTAGGTCCATCCACGGTCCGTAGGTGATGACCGTAGACCAGCAGGAATGTGTTGAGGACAAATCAGGGAAATCTGACCAAGTGTGGAACCACGGTGCCCATTTACGGTCCGTAGATCCATCTACGGACCGTACTGTTGATCCGTAGGATGAGACTGTGAGGGTTCCAGTACCTGATTTTTGAAGATTCTAAGTATGGAGCTACGGAAGGGATTGACGGACCGTAGATAGATCTACGGTCCGTGCTGCTGGTCCGTCGTTTGCTTCAGAGAAGCTGATTTTTGGATGCCGAAATATTTTCTAAGTCCCGAGTGACGGAAGGGACTTACGGACCGTAGATCAATCGACGGTCCGTAAGTCAGTCTCGTGGATCGAAGACGCGTACCTGAGCAAAACTTTCCTTAATTTGTTTCCTTTTTTATTTAGGATTTGTTTTCTATAAATAGGAGATGTAAACCTCGTTTTTGGGGGTTAGACACTATTATTCTATTTTACTTTGGAACTTTGGAGAGTAATTTGCAACCCTAGCAATTATTGATTTTCGAAGTTCGTTTTGAAGATTTTGGCTTTGCAATTCAAGTTAATTCTCTGGGTTTATTATTCTTTTTACGTAAGTTCATGATTTCTTCATCTACAATTATGAATTGTGTTCTTGCTGACATGAGTAACTAAATTCACAACTAGGGTTGTGGGAACCATGATCAATTAACAAAGTATGAATAGTAAATAAGCAATTCTTGACTAGTATTTTGCATGCATTGATAATTCTTTCGTTTAGAAGTCTTTTTAACGGTGGCCAACGTTAGAACTCGCCTTGTTACTACTTGCCGGACCAAGGAGGTAATTAACAAGAAAAGAATTATCAACATAGATTTAGTGTGATACTATCTAATAGGCTAGTGTCGATTGGTGCGAAGTAATAACTAAGCCAAACATCGATTATGATGTCTAATATGAGGTAAAGGTAAGGGTTAGTAAATTATACACACGTAGCCGGACCAAGGTGCGGGGTGAAATTCTCTAGATGCCGGACCAAGGATTTAGAGATACCTAACTTATCACTTTGCATGTAATACACTAGAAGAGGATTGCTACTACTAGAATTACTGCGTTATGAGATTATGGGGAACACGTATACCCTAGTTATTTCTCTTATCTTGATAACAACCAAAGTTGAGTTTAATTATTGATTACAATATTTCGTATTACTATTTGTTTTACACAAGCACAACCCCCCTTTTTATTATTTGTTTCTGGAAATAATTTGACTAATCGAATATAATTGTCGGTTAAAAGTAAAGTCTAAACCATTTTCCTCGTGGGATCGATCCCAACCTACAAAGTGGGTTCTTTACTTGATAACGATCGCTTATGCTTCTGAAAGGAGGTGTAATTTGAGCGTATCAGGACTGCCGAGTGGTAAGCACATCGCTTGTTCCCATCAAAATTACGAGGGATTGGATCAAAAAGTTTTCCTTCAACTGGTTGCAGCACTCCCGCTGTCCTCAACCTCTCAAACAACTGAGCATAGGGTTTAGCAATCGGTGTGTAAGCGCGAGCATTTCTAGCTTTAGGATTTAGACGTGGTCTCGGTGCATATGCTGGTCTATTTTGGTGAATTGGTTCTTGGACAGGGACATATGGCCTTGGAGGGTTTTGGTATGCTGGTGCTCGGGGTGGATTATAGTGTGGTTGGGTATTATACACTAGGACGTATGAAGTATGCGCAGCGATTTGGAGATTATTGGGGTATTGGTGAGATGGTCCTCCTGGTTGGTAAGTGACAGCTGAAACATCCTCTCTTTTCTTTTTGATGCCGCCAATGGAACCCAACTGTATAGCCCTACTTGCAGCTTGTAATGCGACCATAGACTAAATCTTCCCATATTTAACACCCTCCTCTATAAAGTCTCCCATCTTGACCAATTCTGTAAACTTCTGACCCATCATTGACATCATCTTGTCAAAGTAGATACCTTCTTGAGCTCGAATAAAGTACTTCGAGAGCTCACTCTCATCTAGTGGTGGTTGCACCCTCGCGACCTCAGTTCTCCAACGTCATGCATATTCTTGGAAATTCTCAGATAGCTTCTTCTGTATATTGGCCAATGAGAATCTGTCAGCAGTAATTTAAGTATTGAATCTGAAACGAGTCATGAAGTCCTCAGCCATTTTTTGCCAGTCACGCCATTTGCGAGGGTCTTGGCGAGTATACCAGGTTAATGCTTCTCTAGACAGACTCCGAATGAACAACTTCATCTTCAACTTCTCATTTCTCCCTACACCGACTAACTTGTCACAGTATGCCCTTAAATGTGCGTGAGGATCACCCTTTCCATCAAACATGTCAAACTTCGGTGGTTTGTACCCTACCGACATGTCAATGTCTGGATGGATGCACAAGTCATCATAATCCAGACTATCTGTCCCTCTAGTGACTCGTAAGCTTTTCAATGCTTTTCTTAGACCCTGAAGTTGGGTATTTATAGATGCATCTTCTTTCAGCCAAGCATCTTTCTCCATTTCTTCATATTGATCGACCTCGTATGGGACATTAACCACAGCTAGCATAGTGAAGGCAGGAGCTCCAATAGAATATATGGGTGGAACATGTGTCTCATAGGGAGCGGTGACATGTGCCCCAAGTATTTTCTGCATTGTAGGTATGGTAGGGTCGTGAATAGAAAGGTCAGGAACGGTCCTGACTGCGGTTGGAGAAGCTGGTGGAACTCGACCGTGAGTAGGAGCGTGTTGAGTCAGTTCTGGCTGATTTGGTAAGTCGACAGAAGGCAAGTCAGCCTTTGGAAAGTAGATAGGTGTCTTGAAAATAGGGAAAGTGGTCGCCGATATTTTGGCCAAGTTTTGCACTTGACGCAATTCTTCCCTCAAGATCTCGAGTTCTTGTTCCATGTGAGCCATTTTCTCCTCGTTTTGAATATCAGCTATACTTCGAGAACTTTCGAGATTCTCAATAGGTACTATTATGTTTGCGGCAGCGTTGAATTCGTCTTTATCAGTCATTTTTCCCTTTGATCGAAGGTTGTATCGTGAGCCAGTCAGTTTGCAAGTCGACACAAATCAACGTACTTTAGGGGATAAATAAAGAAAAGAAAACAAAGAAAAAATAAACCTATGTTAGTTTGGGAAATATTGAAATATGTAACAAATATGTAAATGTAACACATATATACGCCAATTCGGTGACATTCAAAACGCGTCCTAATATAAAACCTCTTTTTGCCTGAGGTAGGCCTACGTTGCAATTAGTTTGATAATAAATGATCCATTTAAACACATTTTAGATTTGGAGCAAACATAACTTCATTGATTAGGGTTGTCTTAGATGTTACAATGATGTAGGCGATCGGAAGTCGAAGAAATGAAAGTACAGGGGTGGCCATAAGGTGTACAAGAGGGATAGGTCATACTGCCTTTTTAGGAGCTTATGAGGGAATTCAAAGAAGAAAGATGATCTACGGCCAGGTTGGGGCATCGTCCAAGTCATAGTAAGTCCCCGGCTGATACTTTGAAGATTCATCGATTTTCCATTCCCAGTTATTTGAATCTTCCCTTTCATCAAACCCTATGGAACCATATTCCGAGTGAGCGTCTTTTACTGTTGGAACATGTTCATCCTTTATATGCATCACTCCTCCATCTCTAGGGTCATACAAATTAGGGTCATGCTCTGAGTATTCTTCTAGATCCTCTTCCATCTCCTCAGTTGGCTCTCTAGGATCCTCTTATGGGTCTTACTCCATCTCTTCATTTGGTTCATCATCAACTGCCTGTATGAGATGGTCGATAGACCGTGGGGTCACCTGCTGATACATGGTCGTAGTGATGTGCATGAGGTTCAATAGCTCCATGCCAATTTGATTTGACCTTTGAGTGTTTGTGAACCCCAAGATTCCCTCATAGCTAAGCCTAGCGAAAATTCCTCCTATCATAAACCAAGTATAATATTCAGGCGTGCACCACGATTCAACCCCCATGTCTAAGTCAAGAATACTCCACCATCCTTGTACCAAAGCATCGATCCTTTCAATCGGAATTCTTCTTTCATAATTGACCTCTATCAATGCCATATTTGACCATAGAGGAACGCCTTGGGTAATCCCAAACTGTCGGAGGACTCTTAAAGGCGCGTAGGGCTGGAAGCCTTCCAACCGAATCAACTCAATGAAATAGGCCTGGTTAGTTCTCAACAAAGCTCAGTCATGGACCCACGGTAGTCGCCATTGAATGCGGTTCCTTGTGAGGTGGGTCAGGAAAAGGCGCCAACCATCTTCATCATTTGGGGCATCCCACACACTTAATCTCATTGCATGGCTTATGATTTTGTTGCGTAAGTCTACTTCAGCGACATTTTCTGCATGTCTTTGATAAAAGTGTTCCTACACCCAAATCTGCAGCAACAAGTTACTTCCCTTAAAGTGATCATATCCTCTAGAGCAAAGGGATAATGATCGAAATATTTCTACCAAGATCATGGGTACAATGGTCACTCTAATAGGTCCCCTAAACATGAAGATGACCATATGTAGTAGGTTGATGTCGACACACCTTTTTTTATTTGGGAAGATCATAATACCCAAAAAAGGCCGTCACGAAGACAATAGCCCTGAGTCTCTCCCAATCAACCCTGGAGATGAAGAATTCTTGATGGAACCGATCATAGATATCTCGACGACCGAACCTTTTAAACAGATAATCCAACTTGATTCATCCTTCATCAACTCTTCGCAAACATTGGCCTACCCTCAAACCCAAAGACTGGAGAAAATTGATTCCTGATGTAGTGCGCGGGGCCAAAGGTACTCTGCCAGTCAACGGTAAGTCAACAATTTGACTTATCTCTTCCAATGTTGGTGTGATTTCAAAATCTGTGAACTGGAAGGTCACCGTTGTTGGTTGCCAAAATTCAATCATTAGAGTAATGAGTGACTTGTTTGCCTCCACATTCAGCAGATCAGTTAACGACCCTAAGTGTAGCATAATCTCATTTTCATAGGCCACTCGGATGTTTCCCCACCACTCTTTCAAAGTTCGGGGGACCTTAGTCATCATCCTGATATCAGGAAGGTTTTGGTTGATTTGCATCTAAAATAAAGGGTAAATGGTATGATGAGTTTATTAGCTCCAAATCCATTAAGTGTTTAAGTTTGGATAATTTATATCAATTTCACACAAAGTTTATGTCTCGAGTTTTAAAGAAGAAACTCATTGACATTTGGGTGGTTTCCTAAATGCAACGACAATACTGTATACTGTCTTGCCTAAGGCTATGCAAGATGACCTATTTTAAAGAGTAAGATTTTTTCCTAGATGATTGAGAGTGGAACTGAGTAATTGCGAGAAGGTGTACTATCTTAATTGCACCAACTCTGAAACTAAGGAATCCAAAGAGAGTTTCGAAGGAGTGCAAGAACCCCCCTTGCGTGTATAGTGTGTGCGTATACGGCCAGGACTCGATAGAATGTGCAAATGACAATGTAGGGAAAGTAGTAACAAGTAAGGTCTTCAAACAAATAAGGAACACAAGCTTGGATTTCACTTGCAACCTTTCAGTCAAAGCAATATATCAATAGCAAGTTGAAAAATAAACACGTAATCATAAATGTTGTTCCTAAATTGAGTTTTTCTAAGGTTAAAACCTAAGTAAGTTCCCCAGCAGAGTAGCCAAGCTGTCGCACCTTATTTTGAACCAGCCGTAACAGTTCACAACATAATGTGGCTGACACTCTGATTTTGGAAAAAATTGTTTTGTTTTGTTTTAGAGTCGCCACCTAAATTTTAAGGAAAATATTAGGAAAACCATTTTTTAAATAAATGTAAACTCTGTTTGATTTGTGAAACCAGTGAGATTCTGAGTAAGGGTTTTGGTTACTTGAGGGGAAGGTGTTAAGCACCCCTCATAGCCTATCTGGAGATAGTCCTTAAACTCAATTTAGGAAAAATATGATTAGAAAAGCTTGTTTATTTATTTGCTTCAAAAATTAAATGATAAATTAATTAGTTAGTTTAAGAAAAGAGTACACTACAAGGTACGACATATGTATGTCTTATAAAAGAGTAGTATGTTTATCATATTGCAAAATAAATAAATAAGTATACTTAAAATGTATGATAAATTCATATGTAAAAAATATATTTGCATCATAATAAACTTATCTTAAAAATATGTAGATGTTGAATTTGCGAAAATCTTTCATCTTATTAAGACGCAAAATAAAAATAAGATAGTAGTTGAGTGTAAATATGTGTAATTTGTATGAAAATTCATAAAATAGAATTTCCTAAAAATTAAAATAAATAAATAATAATTATACTAAAATTTTGTGATCTAAGATAGTAGTTGAGTGTAAATAGAGTTTGTGATATAAAATTTGTTTAATATAAAGCATAGTATATACATGTAAGTTGTTTTTTAAAAAAAAAATATGTGAATGTTTATTATTTTATTTACATGTAGAGATAAGTTGACATTTGTAAAAGTGAGATGTAGTAAAATGATATGTGTATTCAAGTGTAGGAATTTATAAATTCTATAAAAATATATAAGTAAGATTAGTAAAACTGGTAGTAGAGTATAACAAAATAATAGGTCATGTGTAGAGAATAATAAATCTAAAATATAAAATTTATATCTTTATGTGTATGACATATATACGTATGTACCTTGTATTTGCAACTTGTTGGCATATTTAAAATTTGAAATAGCATGTTAAGAGATTAGAGTTTAGAAATATTTCATTCAAAAGTAAGAATAGACATTATATTTCATAAAGGGGTGATAAAAAAAAAATAGGCCAACTTCCCTAAAAGAATATATATTTTGAAAGGGTGATTATTTTAGCCTTATATATCGTTAAAGGTGATTATTTAAAAAAAAAAACTAATTTCAAATTCATTTGGAAATCCCAACTTATGAGTTTTATTTTTTCCTACTTAAACACCTAAATGAATATTATTTCACCCTTTTGAACTTCATTTGGACATCTTTTAAAACTATAAGCCCTTCTTTTCAACTTAAGATGCCTCAAATAATGTTATAAGTAAAAATGCTAACCCATTTTTTAAGAAAATATCTTTGTATCATTTGTTCTAAAGGTGTCTCAATTAATTTCATAAACAAATAATATTAGTTCACGTAAAACAAGCTTCAAAATAAAAGACAAACAATATATCAAAGCTTGTAAGTAAAGGTTAGCCAATATATCCAAACAATATAATTAAGACTCGAAAAGAGGAAGTCTAAGAAATATTGGACTCCTAATTTGCGAGGCTCCAAGCGTTGCGATTATCCTAATTTGTTGTTGGCCTAATATTTTAGGCCAATAATGAGTTTCAAAGTAGAAACTCCAGCCCTCCAATTGTACATGAAACATAAGAAGAAGAAAAAAAGAGATTAGGAACTTAATATTGAGACAAAGAATCGATCAAACAAGTATGTGAACTTGAAGTGATACCTATGACTACAAGTTATATTCCAAAAAAATTAAAAAATTAAACAATATGTCATAAAAGAGCAGCAAACAAAGATGTGATATTATACTCAAATGAAATATGTATTTCCCTCTTAAATCAAGTGAGAAAGCAATCAACATGTGTTGGTACAAAAAGGTCCACCTTTCTTCTTATTTGAGAAATATTTGTTTGTCATGTGAGGAATGGAGGGTAAAAAAAAAATTTTGATCCTTTCAAATAGTAAATAGATAGAGCTTAATTAAGATAAACTCAATTTGATTAAATTGTAAGATGAAATATAAGTTATGAATAAGCCGAAACATGAAGGCCCACTGTTATTGACATAATATTTCTAAGGTTTCTTGGCGTAAATATCTCACAATGGCGTAAGTAGATTTATCATGGAGAGATGGTGCATAATTCAAGAAAAAGTGCAGGCATATGCACTCTTAAACATATTTGTCCATAAATTCAGACTCTGTTTGGAGTACTTATTAAGTTTGAAAGTGAAGAATTAACATGACTGAAAATTTAACAATGCAATGTTCAACCATTTCCATCAATGCTTTCTTGAAATTGAGTTTAACCAAAGGATTACTCTAGAGATACGACTTTCAAGCTATAACGCATTCAAAAGAGACGAAGACGTACAATGATTCAGCTTAAAATGCAAACATTATATTAAGGAAAAATATTAGGATACGATTTTCCCCTACCCGTAGCCGCCCCTTTTAAGGAAAACAACAATAAGATCAGCTTGGGAAAATCTCTTTTTTTTTTATCTGTGTCGACAACTTCTTCGGAGGGAAGCCAATCATCAAGGTTTAGGAATAGAAAATACTCAAGCTGTTATAATCAAGTAACTTTGAAGAAAATCAGGCAGTTTAATTCTCACACACTCAGTTTATGGAGAGTAGATTCCTAAAAGAACTAATGAATTCAAGCTCTAACGAAACTTCATACTAGCAACTCAACGAGTAAACATAGAAACTAACTTGACAGATACCAAGATGAAGATTTAAATGATCACATATTTTCAAAAACCGAAAAATAAATGAATAAAATAACGACGAATACTGACCTTGTGTAGAGCAGCAAACTAGAACTTCAAAGCCAAGAGATTTAAACTTCGAACTTTCTCAAACTCTAATTAAAAAAAAAATAAAAAAATAGAAGGACCAGAAAAAGAAGAGAATTTTTGAACTCTAAAAAAACTTGAAGTGTCTTGCAATATTTGCTCTTTTGGATAGTTCTTTGAATTTCCTGGATGATTGTTAGATTGCTCTTGGATTCATTTTTTCTCCATCGTTGTTCGAGAACCCAAGGGGTCCTTTATAGGCAATTTTGGTGAGGCTTCCATTCTCATACCATAAGACTAAGGGTGAGACGAATCAAAATCTAATGGTTCTTCGTGTCCTTCACTTTTCAGGCGGAGTAATGGCAGTGGAGAGGCTTTTGAGGTCTACCATGGTTTAGAAAAGATGATGGAAGAGATGTAAAGTTGACATGAGAAGGATATGATTGATGGACGGCGTGGGGAGATATATTGAGGACCATCGGAAATTGCCATTTTCCGGTGGTCTGTAGGCGAAAACGCTGGTAGAGGAGTGAGAGATCGATGGGAGAGGAGAGGAAAAGAGTTTGATGGGAAAGGGACGATTTTTGGGAAGAGTAAATGTATGGGGAAGGAGAAAGTTATGGGAAAAGTTTGTCTGATGGGAATTGTACTTATTTTGGGAAAAGATGCAAACAATTTGGGATTTAATTTGGGTCGTCCGATCGTTTGATCGGACGGTTAATAAAAATTAAGGTGTTTTTAAAATAATAGTAATAATAATAATATCTATCTATATATACATATATATATATATATATATATATATATATATATATATATATTAAATAATGATAAAATCTTAATTAACTAGGACCATTAGATTTAATCGTAGGGTCAAATTTTTAGCTAAAGAAGCACAATCCATGTGCTCGACTACATGGCATACACGGATTGGCCAGTTTAAGAAGACTTGGATTGCCAAAATTGCTCAAATAAAAATCATTTAAATTTTAACTACTTCTTTATTAAATAGTCATAATTTATTAAATTAAAATTAATTATTTTACAAGACTAGCTTATTTGATAAAATTAGTCACTCTTAAAATTAAATTAAGATAAATTAGTAACTCATTAATTAATTAAGCTTTCTAATTTTGAACAATGTACGAAAAATATCTATTGCGACAAAGGAATTATATTTGAACAAAAAAATAGATTCAATTCTTAAGAGCAACATTTATTTTTATTTTTTTTAAAAATGAGAAAGGAAGTAGTAAGATATATATATATAATATATTTAATCTTTATAAGAAATAACATTTATGAAATAAATTTATCAAGTCAAATAAATAATTAAAAATCTTTTTGTATTCCTATAAACATTTCATAACATATATATATTATTATTATTATTATTATTATTATTATTATAATTATAATTATTATTATAGTTAAATGTGGAGAGCCAAAATTGGGTGTCAACAGACCACATTTGCACTTCATAATTGAATTTGAACACGTACCGCTCCTTGTGGGTTCGATCCCAACTCTTCGTTGGGTTTTATACTAGTTAACGATTGTTTACACCTAGAATTGGATGAGGTGTACTTGAAACGTTAATCACTCTGCAAGCTGCAATATGTATTCGATTCCAATTAGGATTCTTGGAGGCTACTCAACCCAAACTATAATTTATGCTTATATAAAGGGTACTATATTTCTTTGAAAAGGCATCTTGAATGTTCCGCAAATTCATGAAATATTTATATTGTCTTTCTCAAATAAATTTTGAATATCCCACAAATTCATGGAATATTCATAAAGAGATCAAAATCCAAATCATTCTAGTTCAAGAAATACATCACTGACGGTCCTCGAATCATGGATAAATCTTATAAGAGAAGAATCAAGGGAGGAACAGATTTTTACCCTCAATGTTTATCAATAAAATTATATTTCTTCTTATTTTATTTGTGATTGCATTTTATTTTCTGTCACTTTAAAATTTGTTGCAAACAAGAATATTTGTACAACTAAATTCAATGACCATTTGAGGAATAGTGAAGGGAATTAATTTGGGCATATTGATGTCATTCTCATGTCATGCTTAGGAATTCATAATAAAATGCATCAAGGGGTCATTTGTATATTAAGGGGTTGTTTGGTACAAAAATTAATAACACGTGAATTAATAATATATGGATTAGTAATGTAGAGTTTATTTTTTATCAAGTATTTGGTCCACTGCTTTCCACCCGATCTTGTGTTTGGTTTAAAATTCTAAAAAAATCTTATTTCCAATAATTATATCCTTGAATTATTATGAGGTTTTTTAAATTTATATGATTAGATCAAGGTATATAACTACCAGACAATATTATTTTTTTGTGGCCTTCTAACTAGCTAGAAGAAGAACGATTTTGTCTTCATGTTTGTTATTTTTTTTCACTTGAATTATTTGAGAGAAAATAATTGTCATCTTAATGAATTAAGGGAAAAAGGACAAATATACCCCTGAATTATCATAAATGGTATGTCAATACCCTCCGTTATACTTTAAGGTCGTATATACCCTTACTGTCATTCTTTTGGGTTGTGTATATCGTTGAAGTTAACGGACGAACACGTAGCTTCATCTAAATGATTTGCCCGATTTTATTTATTTATTACCCAAAAATTAAAAATTCACCCGACCCACAAAAAAAATGAATGGTGCCAAAATTCACTCTTAAAATCATCCTTCTATTCTTCTCAACCCACCATGACCATGGAATCAAGAACCCATCTTTCAAGAAAGAAGATGACTTGTTCACTAAAACTACTCTCTTCTTCACTTTCACTTCAAACTTTGTATCTTCCCCATCCCATCCAGCTTTAACATGTAACATTCCTTTCAAGTTCTGTCAATTTGGTGTCTTTCGAATTTTTTAAATCGATAGACTTTATGCTTGCTAACCAAAAAAAAAACCTTCATCTTCATTTAGCATAGTAGGAATCTAGGTTATTGGGTGTTTTGTACATTATCTATTTCAAGAATATTTTCAATCCCTTTCAATAATAACAAATCAATTTGAGTTTGAAATTTTTTAGTTGATTGTAGACCCACTTTAAGGCTTGAAGCTTTGTCCATCAATGGTGGTAGTATCTCAACCCCTTTCAATAATAACAAATCGATTTGAGCTTGAATTTTTTTATTAGATTGTAGACCCACTTTAAAGCTTGACGTTTTGTCCATTAATGATGGTAGTATTTTCTCAACTCCTTTTAATACCAATAAATCAATTTGAGTTTGAAATTTTCGATTCAATTGTAGACCCATTTTTAAGCTTGAAGCTTTGTCCATCAATAGTGATATTGTTTCCTACCCCTTTCAACAATAATAAATTGATTTGAACAAAAAAAATGAATTTGATTTCTAGATTTTGATTGAAATAATATGCTTCTGGGTTTTTGTTTGTGAGATTTGGAGAATGGTGCCAATGAAAATGAATTGAAGAACATTTTTCCTTTTATTTGATATTTAGTGGAGATGAACAACTATGCTTTTTATTTTTAATTTTAAATGTCAAGGTATTTTAATTTAGGTCATGGGTGGGTAAGTTATGAAAAATGGGTGGATTTTCATTTTTTTGGATAAATAAAAAATATAAAATCAGGTAAATCATTTAGATGATGTCATGTGTCCATTCGTTAGTCCTAAGGGTATAGACGATACAAAATATTGACGGTAAGGGTATATACAACCTTAAAGTATAATAGAGGGCATTGACATACCATTTATGATAGTTCGAGGGTATATATGTCATTTTCCCCATGAATTAATCATTCACAAAAGGTTAATTTACAATTTAAAAATTAGAAAAAGGATCTGAAAAATACTCCAACTTTGGCCGAAATTGCTATTACGATACCAAACTTTGTGAAGGACCTTTTACCCCCCTGCACTATTTAATAGTGTATTTTAAAGGTGTATATGTGCCCACGTAGACATATTACTATTTAAAACGATGCAATATTTATGATGTCCATGTAGACACATATATACCTTCAAAATACACTATCAAATAGTGCAGGGGGGAAAAGTCATTTCCAAAGTTTGGTATCGTAACAACAATTTCGACCAGAGTTGGAGTATTTTTCAGACTCTTTTCCCTTAAAAAATAGACATCTACTTTCGAAAGCGAAAAGACAATAAATAGTAGTAAAATTGAATAAATCATCTACTTTTACACACTTTTAAAATTACAAATCTTATAGTTTTAATATGTATGCAATTTTATAAAATCTTCAAATACAAATAATCATAAAATCATATATATCAACAAATAGTACATTCAATTAAGATCACAAACGTGGTCATATATTTGTCTTTTCAACCAGTGAATATTAAATAACTCACATTTCAAATATTGTATTAATTTGTATTGAATCTATTTAGCAACAAACAATTCTCTCTAAATAACAAAATTTATAAGTTAATTTATTTAAATTAATTTACTAGTATAAATATAAGACATAAAATCAAGAAAATAAATAAAATAACTAAATTATATGCATTACTAATACCACCAAATGAAAGGTATTAAATATACATAATATATTATATGTATGGTGTAAACTAATACATGTATTAATTATACATAAATTCAAAATTTCTACAAAATATTATACTAAATAATAGTATCATACAAAATTCATGAACTTTACGAAATGACTCATAATTTTTTTTTTGGAGTAGGTGAGTACACGTGACGAGCAGAGAGAAAGGTTCATTGATTACCCACCGCAATTTGACACACACTATACTCCATTTACACACACAAAAAAAAAAATACTCTATTCACACCCATTGTCGATATTAGTTTGAAGAGTAGTGCATTTAGCACAATGATGCACATTTCCACTTGTGACAGAATAATGCAATGAATATATAATGGGCCTGCTCTGTAAAGTTCTTGTGACCACACATCAATACAATTTATTTATTTGGAAGAAGAAAAAAAAACTTAGAATGGTTTTGTGACCAAGAAATTGGAAGTTGTCATTTTTAGAAAGTAAGATATTTTTTAATAAAATATTTTTTTTAAAATATAGTAACTCTTTAGTAGTTTTTTTATTATGTCTAAGTAAACTTAGAAGAACATTAATAATGTCACTTATTTTAAAATAAAAGCAACAATTATTTAGAGGGGGGAGGAAATAATAGTTCTATTTATTAGGTTGTTGTTTTTGGGAGGCATGTGAAGAAAGCAGGGAGTTGGGAGAAACAAAGCTATTCATACTGTTCCTCTTGTGACTTTGCTTCCTAGTTGGTATTACATTTATTTATTAATTACTCTTTTTTGTGTGTATATATATATGTTGTCAAGTGTTTTTTTTTTTATTATTTATGTAAAGAAGATATGAAGAGAATGAGGGGTCAGGCCATGTTTTCCCTCTCTTTCTTATATTGGATGCTCTCTGTTTCTCCTTATGGTAATTATTTCTATTAATTAATTAATTAATTTCTTATATAATTTTGAATTTGAATTTGAATTTGAATAAAGAGTAGTTTTAGTGGCTTAATATTGTTGTTATTACTGCAGATGGGCCACTCTATGATTCTTCAGCTTTCTCTGAGGTAATTACATACCTCCTGCATTTTCTTCTCATATTTATTTCCTTTCTTCACTTTTATTCATTTATTTATTTATTTTTAAATAACACATAGTTTTTTTGTTTTCATGTTTTATGCTTATCATTAATTATTTTTCAAGATTTAATACTAACCATCAATTATAATAAAAATAAGAGAATAATAATTTATTAAAATAAATAAAACATTTCTTTTGATACAAAAACCATGTATTCGAAGTTGTGCTATTTTATTACATATATCCATTTTTCTTTTTTCCACATAGTAAATTATTTTTGTTCTAAAATATTGGGTTTATTTATCTCATTAGAAAATTACTCATTTTCAAAAATAGTAAAATGTATTTTATTAACTTATTCTTGGTAAATATCTTTAAGAAAATGTAACTTTTTAGTGGTTTTTCAATGATGTAAAACTCTCTTTATTTAATAAAGGGTTAAATTGAAAAATATCATTAAAACATCACTTTCCATCCTTAGTATGCATCTGAGCACATATATCTTCTTCTTTTTTATAAAAAAAAACAAGTTTGTAATCATAAAATCAAATGTTCCGTGATTATATATTTGTATGTATACGCTTCTTTGTCGATATACATTTGAAGCTATGAAGAACGAAAATTTTTAGAATGGTTGAGGCCCAATCAACAATAGTTGTGTGAGGCTCCATTCTTCTTTTGACACTTAAATAGTGGGCCCTTTTCTTACTTTTTACATGTTATCCACCACTTCTCTTCTACTCACTCCTCTCTTCTTTTTTTTCTTTTTTTTTTACTCCTAATAAATATTTATTTTTTAAATGCATAATTAAATAATTATTATATCTGATAAAAAAATATAGTTGAACATATTTTCTGTTAAATTATTTAAAAACTTTTAGAATTATTAATTTTAAAAATAAACTTACTGCTCAATATTTTTTAATAACAACCGACGAATTTATAAACGATTTAAAAAAATTATGTAGGGTAAAGCAAATCATTGAGTGAAATTTAAGTCTTTTGAATTAAAACTTTCAATACTTAATTTATTCTTCAAGAATCAATTGGTTTCGACAATGTTTAAATTAACTACTCATTATATATTATTATTATTATTATTATTATTATTATACGTTTTCTATATATCAAGAGGTCTTCACATTCACTTACAAATTTATTTCTTTAGCGTTTTTCCATTAAGTATTTTAAAAGATTGTAACTAAAAAAATTTAAAAAAAGTAACTGATAATCTATGTTAAGATAATGACTGCACATATATGAACTAAAGTCTAAGACAAAACAACAAGAGCTATCAAATAATAAATTTGAATAAATTTAGTTTTTGAAAAATGCTACTCCCTTCGTTTCACAAAGAATGACCTCCTTTCCTTTTTAGTCAGTTTCAGAAAAATGACCTCTTTCCTTTTTTGGTAACATTTTACTTTTTACTTTCCACGTGGCATGTTTAAGACCACAAGATTAAGGGCAATTTTGTACATTTGACATAACTTTAATTTAGGATCACAAGATTCAAAAGTCTTCTTTAATTTCTTAAACTTCGTGTCAAGTCAAACCATACCAATCTTTTTGAAACGGAGGGAGTAATAATTAAGAAACTGGATTTTGTTTTAGTTAATTTTATACTATTAACAATGTTGAATAATAAGATTATTTTTAATATTCAGTCATGAGAACGTTTTCATTTGACAAAAAAAATTTGTTAGTATTTTTATTAATTATATCAATTGTTTACTTTTATAGTTGGGAGTTAGATATTTATTAGGACTCATGAGTACTTTTATAGTTGGGAGTTAGATATTTATTAGGACTCATGAGTAAAAAGAATTAAAAAAAATGAAAGAAAAGAAGAGTGAGTGGAAGAAGAATAGTAAAAAAGTAAAAAAATGGATCTACTATCCAAGTGTCAAAAAGAGAATGGAGCCTCACACAACTATCGTTGGTTGGGCCCCTACCATTGTAAAATTTTTCATGAAGAACTCCTACGTAAAGTGTAATTTTCAAATTAGGTAGTGGGTGCTCTTTGTGGGCTGACCCAACCCTCTTAGAAGAGAGGGCATAAAATTACTTCTCTATGAGAAGTTAGAAAAGTAGTATAGGGTTGTTGGTAGCTGATTAGAGTTATGTAGGTATTGTAAAATTTAGTTATGCGGAAGTTTATATATTATTTTATGCCGAAATTAGTTTCATAAATTACTTATACATGTATTCGTTACTTCACCCTTTAGCATATATAAAATAATATATAGATTTTCTCATAACTTATATTGTTGTGATGAAAACCCAAAAATAAAGAACACAAAGTTTAATCGTGGAAAAATCCTTCAAATTGAAGGTAACAACCGCAGGATCGACAAGATCTAAATTGCTTTACTATAACAATAAGAGGGTTACAAATATTCTCCTAAATGGCAACACAACAATTCCAAATACGAAGAAACAATAGCTACACCTACACAAGTAAATAGAAAGAAAACCACTAAAACCCATCTATTTTTCAGGACCTAAAACTGGATCTTGCTAATCTTCGAATCTGATCTCCACCGTTCAAATCCAACACCAAGATGTTAGAAACACTCAGTTAAAATTTCAACCCGATGCAACGATTATTGAATCGGACAACGTGATCTGAAGGTTGCTTGACGGAGAAAAACCTCTCTTGTTGAAAGATCTCTCAAAAACATTTCTTATATCCTAATGTTTTTCAAAGACAATACTAATGAGCAAATGAATAATTCTCTCAAAAGGCTTGTCGTTAGGGTCGTAGGGATAGGACTAGTAAAGTAAAGCCTTACCTTAGTCTTGCAAGTCTTTTCGTGTGCATGTATGTTTTCTTGTTCTCAGATGCTACATAAATTAACTGCTCTTTAACACATTCCTTAACTGAATAACTTATCTTAGTCCACCTTTTAGGTTCTTACGCCTTATCCGCCTCATTGAGGCAATTACCAGTCAACATTAGTTGGAATGTGATCTTTGACTTCTTATCCGGATCTATCTACACTCTCATCTCGTCTAAAGCGCTAACTATCTGAAGGAAGGGTACGAAGTTGATCCTCGCACCTAACTCTAAGCGCTAGTTGATCTTATTTATAGAGTGCTGTTTTTTCTGTATAAAGCTAAAATCATTTTCAAATAGGACTACAATTTCATTCCCTTTCTTAATATGATTGGGAACTTAAAAAAGAGAATTATTCCAATCATTTTCAAATAGGATTAGGTCATGGGCATTTGGCTGGAACATGGACATAACCTAACAAACTCCCCCTCTAGCCAAGGGGCTAAATTGACTTCAAGTTGAGGAACTCTTGAATAATTCTCGTAAAGTGACTTCATCTCATCTTTCATGGCTTCAACCAACTTATCTCTATGAGTATCATGCTTGACTTCGTCATAACCTTTAGGTTCTTCCATGTCAGTCAAAAGGATATTCTCATTAGGAGAATAGCGTGTTGAGATTTGCTTCTCCCTAGTAGATCTTCTACAAGAGGTTTCTGGAGCATATGAAGTATTCATCTGAACATGGGCTGGTTGATGATCAACCATAACATCATCAATGGGAGAATCTATATGTTCTACACCCGATGATCATTATCTCCATTATTATCTTGGGTTTCTTCATGTGCAAAAAATGTATCAATAATAGTGATTGGATCAACATTAACTAAGCTCTCATTAGTTTGAGAATTTGGTTTCTCGATCTTGTTAATATCTTCACTAGTTTAATCTCCAAAGAACACAACATCACGACTTCTGATAAGCTTCTTGTCAACTGGATCATAAAAGGTATCCAAACTCATCTTGATCATAACCAATGAAGATGCACTACTTAGTTCTAACATTCAATTTCAACCTCTCATATTTTGTAACATGCACACAAGATTTACACCCAGACATTTTCAAGTGATCATAGGAAACATCCTTAGCAAATCAAACTCTGTTTGCAACATCACCATCCAAAGCAACAAAGACAAATTGATAACATAAACAACAATTTTAAGTGCTTCAGCCCAAAAGGAATTTAGGAGTTTAGCCTCTGGAAACATACATCTAACTCTCTCAACTAGAGTGGTATTCACCCTTTCTGTCAAGCCATTCAATTAAGGAGTATTTGGCGGAGTCTTCTAATGACGAATTTTTTGTGATTTGTAGTAATTATCAAAGGAATCAATATGCTCATTGTCATTGTCAGTCCAAATATATTTTAAGTTTTTTTTCCATTTGTCTTTCAGATAAGGCTTGGAACTCCTTAAACACACCAAGTACTTGATATTTGTATTTTAAAGGATATTCTCAAAGTTTGTGAGAATGATCATCAATGAAAGTTGCAAAGTGAAGTGCAACACCTCTTGACTTCACTTTAAAAGGACCACACAAATCAAAGTGTACTAGCTCCAGTAGTTCGGATTTTCTTGAAAGAGGATGATGATAACACTCAAATTACCCTCAAAACAAGTTAAAAGGATAAGCGATTGTTGTTAATAAAATTATCCAACTAAGAGTCGGAGTTGAATCCCACAAGGAATAATTTGTCAGTAATTGAAAATACAAAGAATAAATAGGTACAAGCTTGAACCTATAAGAATGCACGATTATCAATATCAAGAGTGATTACCCAACTAAGAGTCGAAGTTGAATCCCACAAGGAACAATTTGCCGATAATTGAAAAGACAAAGAATGAATAGATACAAGCTTGAACCTAGACTTAAGATTATATATGATTATCAATATCAAGAGTGATTTTGGTAACCAAATGATGGCTTTGAGCAAACACAATATCGAGCAAGGGATATATGAGTATTGAGAAATTTGAAATTCAATGAACACTCAATGATCCAATTCAATTCAACCGTGCTAAATCAATCATAGATAGGCTAGATCATCATTAGTCAACACTAATCTATTTTTGGTCTTAAAGTGTTATATCAAGAAATCTCTTTTTGGTCTCAATCGTGTTCAACAACAAAGTAATCCAAGACCTAAATCTAAACGTCTATTTCTAGCAAGTTTAGCATTCAACAAAGTAGACCTAAATTATCTCCTTCCGGTCACAAATTTAGGACTCAAAGTCAAATATGATTAATAATTCTCCATTTCACGAATTCTCTTTCGAGCAATCCACAAAGATCAGAAGCTAGATTTGAGTGTACACTCTTAAATCATTAATTCAAGCATGAAAACTAGATTAAACTCTTTTCATTAAATTAAGCATGGAATCAAGGAATCACAAAAGCAATAGGTTAAGCATATTTTTAATCTCACGATCACCAATACTTGAAGAATTATGACTCAACTCATAGAAAGAATCATATTCCAATAAATTATCACACAAAAATCAATTCGGCACTAGAATAAGAGAAGAATCATCTAACACATTTACAATCCTCCTTGCACAAACATCACGTTGTTGCGGAACCCAAATATATAAAGAGTGATGAAATCACAACTGTTATATCTAAAGACAGATAATAAATAGTAAATGAGACAACAATAAAAAGAACACCGAGAATTTACAAAGTTCGACAAAATTTTCTTTTTTTTGCCTAATCCTCGGACACAACCAACCAATATTTATTTTAATCCAAAAGAATACAAGTGAAATGCTATAAAAGAGGAAGAAAATCAAATATCTTAGAAGATAAAAAGGTGCGCAAGTGAAGGTGTATTACAAATGAATCAAGAGCTACCTATTTATAGAAATAAATTCCTCCTCCTGAATGACATCACTATATGTCAAAATGTCAAGGTTTTAGGCCTGAGAGAAAGGGAACAAATTGCCGGTCAAGATAAAGATTTTAGGTCTCTGATAAAAGAAGATATGGAATTCAACCACGGACGGACAATTGATAACAACAATTGAAAGCTAACATATGTTGAATCTTTTTCCAAGTCAAACGAGTAAGTGACGATTTGGAAGATGACTACTTTAAAACACTCTGTTTCTGTTTGCCGTGTATAATAAGACTAGTTTTACTTTAAATGAGCCGGACAGATCCATGTAATTTTTACAAGTCAGAGCAACACTATATTTCATGATTTCTATATTCTTTCGAGATTGGTAAGGCTAATTTTTATTTAGGATATCAATGAATAAATCACAATACGTGATGAAAGTCCAGTATTTAATTTTAAGATTGGTAAGGCTCTCTCTGTGACGCATCTCATCAACAAGTGAGAATCCGCAATCAACAATTTCATGCTCAATTTTAAAAAGGAGTGAATTGCTCTTATTGCACTTAGCAATTGCGGTTAATGACATATTATAAAGAAAAATATCATCACCCTCAAAATTAATGAAGTCATCAACATAAGAATTAAGAGTATAGTTCATTACTTCTAAAATGACCTTAGGTGTTTTAGGAATATTGTCCCATAGAAACGCTCCATTCCATTTGGGCATCCCTCTATGCACACCGGGTGTAAAGTTTCTGCGATTTGTGGGATCATGTAAGCCCGGTGCCATTCAGGGGATCCTCTTCAAACTAGCGTTCAAACTTGCTGATGTGTCTGTCTCTTCTTTCTTCTAACATGACTTTAGGCCACGAATTCCTGCCTTTACCAACAGAAGTTCTGATTGGCATGACGTTATGATGGAACTGGCAGGTAATGAATATGTAATGATCCTAGCCGCTCTTGCTGATGATTCTTCAAAGATGGCTTACCTCCGAAGATTTCGTTCAGCTCATTCTTTAGTATTATTCTAATACCACGTGTTTTCATCTTGCGTGGCTATGTGTTCACAGTAATTTACCCCCATACATAGTTACGTATAAATTTTAATTTCGTGTGTTTAGTGCAGTGGTTTGAAGATGATGTGTGAACTAATCAATAGCATAAATACTGTGAATAACAATGAGGTTGGGCAAGAGACAGTGAAAATTTCATTAGAATTACTGGCATTGTAGATGACAGCTTCTTCCATTTCAGACTTCACGTAGTCATCTCCATCTTCTAGTTCTGGAGGAGAAAACTACACAAGTTCGATGACCATTTGAGGAACTAACTCTATATATGACTGTGATGGCTATTACAGAGACATAAGAGATGTATTTTTAAAGGATCCTCAGACCAGCAATTGCAGTATAGTGCATTTTTCACAAATTTGAGAATGTTTTACCATTATTTTAATGTATAATTTGCTGTGTAGTGCAAACAATACCCAGAAAATCCACTTTATGGTGGGGGAATTCTAAAGGATAAGATGCCGGAGTTTCAATTGTTTACGAGGGAAGATGGAATAACAGTCAATTTGCCTATTTTCAAACTACAAGATATCACCCCTGGCACCATTTATTCTTTTTCCAGTTGAGTACATGTTTTCTCTCCAGTTTTATCCCAAATTATGATAAAATGATTTATCAGGGTAGAAAGTTAATATTTTTATTTTTTTGACAGCTTGGATTAAGATAAAAAATGCAGATTCTGTTGTCATAACAGCAAGCGTGGGTGACAAAGATTCAGACGAATTATGTGTAGGCACTGTAGATGCTAAGGCAGGATGTTGGTCTTTCCTCAAGGGTGGATTTGTAGCGTCTTCACTTAATATATCTTCCATATACTTAAAGGTGTGTGTATATTTGTTGCCTTGCTCATAATGTGTTAGTATCTACATGCATATCAAGTATTTCTTTCATCTTGCAGAATTCAGATGAACAAGACTTAGAAATTGAGATTGCTAGTGCTTCATTGCAGCCTTTCACTGAGCAGCAATGGTTGTTGAATCAACAAACAAAAATTAATATGGTAAATGTGTTGATTAGTGCTTTCTAATTTCATTTGATTGAAAAAATGAATAGAAGTTTGGTTCAGGCAAGGAAGCGCGCTGTTACTATCCACATCTCAAATAAACAAGGAGTTAGACTTGAAAATGCATCACTAACAGTAGAACAAGTTTCCAAAGATTTCCTCCTTGGATCTGCTATTGCATATACCTTTATTGGTAATACCCCCTATCAGGTTTGTCCATCATACTGCAGTAGCGACATATATAGTCACACAGTTTAGTTTTTTTATTTATTTTCTTTCCAGAAAGTGAGGTTTGTTCCTTTTTCAGGACTGGTTTCTCGAGCGATTCAATGCTGCAGTTTTTGAAGATGAAATCAAGTGGTATACGACAGAGCCCAAACAGGGGCAGCTTAACTATACTTTAGCAGATGAGTTGCTAGAATTTGTTAGGAGAAACCAGATCACAGTTAGAGGTCACAATATTTTCTGGGAGGACCCTAAATATACACCAGTCTGGGTTCAAAATCTTACAGATTCTGAGCTGAAATCAGCTGTAAACTCCAGGATTCAGAGTCTTATGTCCAAATACAAAGATGAATTTGTTCACTGGGATGTTAACAATGAACTACTTCACTTTAATTTCTACGAGCAAAGGCTGGGACCAAATGCCACACTTGAATTTTACAGGACAGTACACCAACAAGACCCTTTGGCAACCTTGTTCCTCAATGAATTCAATGTGGTGGAAACTTGTGATTCTACATCCACTGTTGATAAATATATCGCAAAGATTAGGGAGCTCAAAGAAGATGGCATGTCAATGAATGGAATTGGCCTTGAGGGTCATTTTGGAGCTCCTAACCCCCCTCGAATAAGAGCTACTCTTGACAAATTAGCAACGTTGGGGCTTCCCATTTGGCTCACAGAAGTCGATATCAGTGATTCATTTAGCAAGGAAACACAGGGCATTTACTTGGAACAAGTATTAAGGGAGGGCTTCTCACATGCAGCAGTGGATGGGATAATGCTGTGGAGTGCCATTAGGAGAAACAAATGTTACAGAATGTGCCTTACAGATCCAGACTTAAATAACCTACCAACTGGTAATGTAGTGGACAAGCTTCTCAAGGAATGGGACACTGGAGTTCTCAAGGGCCAAACAGATGACCATGGCTCTTACAGCTTCTATGGTTTCCTTGGTGAATACAAACTTACTGCTAGTTATGGGGGTAAAGTTGTCGATGCAGCATTCTCCCTTAGCCCCAGTCATGAGACTAAGCATTTTAGTGTTCAACTATGACTCATTGACTCGTTCAGATGTATGCATTTTCTTTTTCTCGTCTCAAATTCAGAGAAGAAAGAACACAAAAAATGTATCAGACAGCAAGCCTAACTAAGAAAATCTTGTTATCATCAAGTAATTACTATAATGCATCAGCTTTGCCCTTTTAGCTGGACAACAATAAAAATATATTTTCGCTCAAAGTCTCTTGATTTCGATTTGGCATAATTAAGTTTGAGATGGGGAACATTAGTTGAACTGATAAATACTATATATTAAGAAGTAAGTATATATCCCTAGATATACCAAGTTTTGGTGATGAAGGGATATATTTACAATTACAATTAAATAAACCGTTAACGTTTGGAACTATCAAAGTATGCTAAAGGTCCAACAATAGCAGCATTAATGTACGTAGCAGGCTCTGAATGACTATAATCAGTACGTTCATCTGGGAAGAAATCATTTTGATTTGGACCTCCGATAATGGCTCCAACTAATATGTTAGGGTTAGGATTTGCTGTATAGTAGAATGGTTGAAATCCAGCTTCACAACCAAATGATTGTGGATGCATTGCCAAAGAAGGTAAAGATGATCCTCTATGGTGAATTCTTCGCGGGTAGTTTCTCCCATACCCAACCATGTAAGACATTTTCATTGGATTATTTCCCAATATATAGTCCACCTAAAATCAAACAGTAACAAAATTAAAGAATGACCTCATTTAATTAATTTATAAAAAGGATTTGATTTTTACCTGTCTTTTTGCAACGCTTCTAACTGTCTTTTCTGTAACGAGGAGACTTCCACAGTTGAAAGTATGCTTTTTAGTTGCCATGTATTTAGCATAAGTGGTGAGCAGAGAAGTAATGGATGTCACATATTGAAGGTTTTCTTCAGGTAGCTTGTAAAGTAAGCCCCCTGTACGTACGTAATAATATATTAGTCGCAATTAATTAAAACCAACAACAAGTAGTCCAGCTCCAGCCTCACCTTTTGTATATTGGGTACTTGTATAAGGTGAGTTGGGTAGTACTTTACATACAAAATCTTCCGCATGTTGTTTGAATGAATCAAATCTATTGTCATTTCCAACCACGCTTCTCTGCATTATATCTTATTATTAGAGACAATTTAATACTAGTAGTCTAATAAAATTTAGGGAAAAACGACAAATATACCCCTGAATTATCGTAAATGATATGCAGATACTCTTCGTTATACTTTTGGACATTACTGCCCCTGCCGTCTAAAACTAGAGCATATATACCCTTTATATGAACGGACATACACGTGTCATAATCTTATTCATAGATCCGACATTTATTAAATATCGGATCGACGGATAAGATTGCGCCACGTGTCCCTATTTAGTCTTCCGTTAGAGTGAAGGACATATACGCTCTACTTTTTTGACGGCAGGGGCACTAATATTTCAAAAATATGATAGAGGATATCTACATACCATTTACGATAGTTCAGGTATATTTGTCCTTTCTCCCAAAAAAGAATAATGTCATTACCCTTGACATAAGAACATGAGCACCAGCATACTTGTTGTCCCAGCTGAATAAATCTGGTACATCATTGGCTCCCAATGTATTTATCAAGTTTAAGTAAGAAATGTCATTTGTTGCTCTCAATAGCCATGCTGCTCCCCAATATAGCTCATCCTTATAACCAGAGTATGAGCAATAAAATGGGCAAGCTGCAGAGCCTAGTGAATCACTATAAGACCCTCTGTATTGAACTGCAAACCTAAACACTTTAACTGCATTCCCCAATAACTTTTTCGAGTAAACTGGATCAACAGACCGGAAAACTAATGAGGCAGCAGCTAAAGCAGCAGCCATTTCTCCAGCAACATCAGAACCAGGATTGCTGGGAGACACATAATAGACGCTACGGACAGTGTCCATATCTTCAGGCCTTTCCCAGCACTTATGATCAGCATTTGGATCACCAACACCAACGAATAACTTGTTTGGAGCAGCATTTGCACATTTTAGAAAGTAATCAGTGGCCCAACGGATGGCAGCCCGTGCATTCTGTAATTGGGAGCCCATTCTCTTCCCATACTCAAGTGTGTTCCAAGAGAGCATTGTGGTAGTATATGCCATTGGGAAATTGAACTTGACATTATCACCAGCATCATAATACCCTCCACTTAAGTCCACCTGCACAAAATCATATATTCACATCTATCACATATTATCTTTGGGAACTAATAATGAAAAAAAAAAGAAAAAAAAAGAGTAAAAAAGTTACTTTAGCTAGTGAACCATCTTGAAGTCCAGAATTACCCCTCCAAGAGAGTCGTTGGTTGGGGGGGAGTTTGCCAGATCTTTGTCCTTCAAAGAACAAAATGGACTTTTCAAGAGCATCTCTATAGTCTAATTGGGCAGTACCCAAAGAGAAGAAGAGAATGAGGCAAGCACAAACTTTCATTCTATACATTTGGGCTTGGCTTGTTTAGAGTTAGTAAAGGAATATATAGGCCGAATCCCTCAATCACAACAACGCAAATTATGGCTTTTTACCAATCAACTGTCTTTTTCTTTATTCAAAAATTGCTTCAGTATACATATATATAGAAAGACGCGAAAAGGTAATCCATGTCACAAGGAAGCGCCTCCTAATCTCTTATAACTAAACTAGTTTAGGTTGACCAGCAATTCACAAAAACTAAAAAAAAAAAATAAATCAAAGTATGTCTCAACTTTCTCTTTCACTACACTAATCTCAATATAAACACAATACAATACTCTATTCATCTTTTTCACTCTATATTTTCTTGTACATTTCTTGTTCTCAAAACCAAAATAAGACCATCACTATTTATAGATGATGAATTCTTCTTTGCAATGGATTGGAAGATAATTGATTGTAAATTGGCTAAATGGATAGCCCAAATGTTACATAAGTTACAAGAATAAAGAGGTAGAATAATGAGTTACATGAAGAGTTGATGGTTACAAGAGTTACAACAACTAATGACCACATTCTTACATAATTGATGAGGGTAATGAGGTACAAATGTGATGTCCACCAATGAGCATAACATGATACATAATGTGACATATAATATATTTTTATTAAGAGGAAAAACGATATACGTGTCAGCGCCACAATTAATCTTGAAATTTTAGTATTTAAAAAATCAAAATTTAAAAAAGAATATGTTTTTTTTTAAAAAAAAAACATGTCAGCAATTAAGAAATAACCGATTTTAGATTCTTTAATATTTGATTTTACAATTAAATAACAAATAAAAAGTTTTAGAAAAAATGAAAACATTTTTTATCCATTATTACACGTTGCTAGAAGTTTTAAAAGATAAACGAAAATAATTTTAAAACATTTTTAAAAAATAGGGTGTGTGATTCCTTTTTTTAGGGGAAGTTATCACATTTTTAAATTTTTAATTCTTTTTAAAGTCTTTTATAGAATTATTTAAATTTACATTTTGAATCAAGAAGTTAATTAGTTTTAAAAAATAAAGATCTAAAATATAACTTTTCGAAATAAGCGTTTTTTTTTTTATTATTATTTTAAAATGGGAAGTTATCACATTTTTAAAGTCTTTTATAGAATTATTTAAAAAATTTAATTGAGAAGTTAATTAGTTTTAAAAAATAAATATCTAAAATATATTGAAAATAAACATTTTTATTATATTATAATTTTTAAACAGTTCCAAAAATAGGGTGTGCGATTTCTTTTTTTTTTTTTTGTGGGAAGTTATCACATTTTTAATTCTTTTTAAAGTCTTTTATAGAATTATTAAAATTTTTAATTGAGAAGTTAATTAGTTTTAAAAAATAATTATCTAAAATATAACTTTTTAAAATAAACGTTTTCATTATTATTATAATAATTATAATTATTATTACTAATAATAATAATAATAATAATATATATTTGTATATAATAAAAGAGAATAAGAAATATGAAGTTTTAGAAAAAACCAAAACATATTATATCCACTATTACGCGTTCCTAAAGAAGTTTTTAAAACTAAACGAAATAATTTTATAACAGTTCTAAAAAATAGGGAGTGTGATTTTTTTTTGTGGGAAGTTATCACATTTTTAATTTTTTTTAAAATCTTTTATAGAATTATTTAAATTTTGAATTCAGGATCTGAAACCGTAAATAACTATTTTATATTTAACTTTTTAATTATCTTATCCTTCTTCAAACTAATCATTCATTGAATTTCAGTGACACCAAAGGCATATAAGAGCAAGCAGAAAAGAAGCCTGCGGATGAGAATTAGGAGACCACCTTAGCCAAGAAAGCTTCATTAGAGGATAAATTGAAGGTCGAAATAGAAGTGAAAGTTGTGCTTCTTAAGAGTGAGAGCGACACGTTGAAGTGAAACTTGATTCTTCCCAAATACTACAACAAACTACACTTTTAATCATAAAATATTATTAAAAATATCTCTACTCATACTTTGGGACAAATTTAAAATCATAATTTAGTATTAAGTAAGATATTAATACGTTCACATACAAAAAGATAAACCTTATGAAATTTCTTAGTGCAAAAAATGTTCAAAAGAATACAAAATGATTTGTAAATGTTTTTACTTTGAATTCAAGAAAAAAAAACAATAAAGAGTGTCAATAACAATAATAATAAACTAATAGTATTATTAAAATTAAATAATATTTTCAGGTGAAAAATATATGTTTATTTGTATTATATAAAAAGAAGATCAACGAATAAGAATATTAAGGCAAATGATAAGTTAATTAATATTTAGTTGATAATGTTATAATATTAAGTAGTTAATAATATAGTAATAAACAAAAGCAAAGTATATTGTACGAATTATTAAATGATCATGTGATTCGTTCTTTAACTTCATGGAGATTTAATTATGTTGTGTTTAAGAAATAGATGACACAAGAAGTTTTAGTACAAGTATAAGATCATATGATATATTAAAATAAGTCATATTATATATATATATATATATATATATATATGAATGAATGACTAATAATCTTTATATTATCCACGCAACGCGCGGGAACGTATAGTATATATATATATATATATAAAATCACGTCTACTTCTATTTGGAACTCATCTTATTTTAATACTGTTAAGTAATGAAAGATACAAACATGCTTATGTAAATTGGTGAAGAGATTGACGTATTGGAAGAATGAAAAATATAACCATGGTTAAGTGTAATGATTTTTTTTTTTGGGGGGGGGAGCGGGGGATATTTTTAGTGGGAAATTAGGCAGTATTGGAGTCAATTAACAATGAAGTCATAATTGACTTCTTACCTGAATTGTGCCAAATTATGCCAAAATAGTTTCTACTATAACTAGTTACGAAAACCTTGTGTTGTGCGTGATCTAATATTTATTCATAAATTTATTTTTAAATAGAATAAATTAAATGATATGAAATTGTTTTATTAAGTGAAAAATAATACTTGATAAATATTATTAATGTTTATAAATTTAAATAGTAGTGATTAAATAATTTAAATTTTTTATTCTCAAGTAAATTATATTCCCTCCGCTTTAAAAAGAATGACCTAATTTGTCTTGGAACGAAGTTTAAGAAAAGAAAAAAGACTTCTTAATCTTGTGGTTCTAAATTAAAGTTATGTCAAATGTACAAAAATGTCCTTTAAACTTGTTGTCTTAAGCATGTCACGTGGAAAGTTGAAGTTAAAATGTTGCCAAAAAAGGAAAAGGGTTATTTTTTTTAAACAGACTAAAAAGGAAATTGGGTCATTCATTTTGAAACAGAAGGAGTAATATATATATATATATATATATATATTTGTGTGGTAGTAAATCATCTTTTTTTTTGCATGTAAAGGTCCATTGAGATGTCCATAATTAAAATATTTTCATCATCGATCATTGATTTTTAATGATATTCAAAACATATAAATAAAGATAGCTAAGTGGGGTCCCAAAATTTCAAAAAAATATACACTAATTAAATTAAAGTAGAAAAAGAAAATATTTTTTAAAGTGTTTTTTCGAAAATGTGGTTGCTGAAGAAGACACGTTGATGAGGATGTGCCTGCTTCATCTTGTAACTCTCTCTTATATAATAAGAGAATGTGCTACTCTTTATGTTTCAATTTATGTGACACAAATGAAATTCGGAAAGTTATAATTTTAATGATTTTTAAATTGTTAATAATTGTGATTTATATTACTTTTTACGTAATTTTCAAATAATAAATATTATTCCCTTTATCTCAATTTATGTGGCACATATAGAATTTCAAGAGTCAATCATTTTTTAAAATATTTCAAGTTGTTAATTATTGAGATTCATAGTATATTTTACGTCATTTTCAAATGATACATGGTACTTCTATATAATTTCAAAAGTCAATTGATTTTTTATGTCTTTTCTAAATCTGTTAAGTTGTTAATTGTCACAATTAATAGTATTGTTTAGGTAATTTTCAAACATATAAAAAACTGCAAAAATAATAAGATAAACAATTAAAACGATGAAATCACATAAAAATTGCCAACATGCCTTTAGAATAATCAAAAGCAGGCATGTTGAGCTGCTACCTGCTTTGGCATCAAACTCCTATTATAAGAGAATAACTCAAATATTTTAAGTTATTAATTATTGTGATTTATAATAATCTTTACGTAATTTTTAAATATATTAAATAACTAAAAAAAATAAGACAAACAATTAAAACAGGAAATCACATAAAAATGACCAAAATGTCCTTAGATGCTAAAGCATGCATGTTGATCTGCTGCTTGCTTTGGCATCAAACTCACTCTTATAAATAGACGAGTTCATGCTAGCACGAGTTCAATATATGTTGCTTTCGGAGAGTTATCTAAATTTTATATGGTTTTAAAATATTGTAAATTATTAATTATTGTGAACTATAATAGTAACTCTTACGTAATTTTTAAATAATAAATACTACTCCCTCCGTTCCTTTTTATATGTCATCTCTTTCTATAAATAGTTGGTCTATAGTACTTGTCATTTCATAAAATCAATGCATAAATTTTCATATTGTTCCTTTTTTATCCTTGTGAGTTATTAGCCTTGAAAATATACATTTGACCAATTTAGAAAAGCAAAGTAAATGATTCGTGTTCATTGGTTAATTAATTAATCAAAATAATTAATTCATATTCATTAATTGAAAACTTGAGTTCCAAAAAATTTAAATAAGGGTAGAATGGTAAAGATACATCATTTCTTAATGCAAGTGCAAAATAAAAAGGTGACATAAAAAGGGACGAAGGAAGTACTCTTTTTATCTCAATTTATGTGACACAAATACAATTTAAGAGCCAACCATTTTTTTTTATATGTTTTGAATTTGGAGAGTCTTCTAAGTTTTTTATATTTATATAATTTTTAAATATTTTAAGTTGTTAATTAATTTGATTTATATTATTTTATATATATATATATATATATATATATATAATTTTCAAATAATATATATTACTCCTTCCAATTTATGTGGGACAAATAGAATATCAAGAGTCACCAAAATTTTCATATGTTCTTAAAGTATTTTAAGCTGTTAAATATTGAGATTTATAATATTTTTTAAGTAATTTTCAAATAATAAATACTATTTTCTTTGGTCTAATTTATGTGGCACCAATTGAATTTCAAGAGTCAGTCAATTTTTTAATATGCCTTTTAAATATCTTAAGTTCTTAGTTATCATAATTTGTAATTTATTTTACATAATCTTTAAATATATAAACAATCAAGAAAAATAAAATAAAAAAGTTAAAACGAAAAAACCATAAAAATAGGTTAACCTAGGGCTTGAAGCTTGGGTGGGTGGAAAAAGCAAAGGCAACAATAATGAAAGAATATAAAAAGCTATTGCTTGTGTTGAGATTAAACCCGACAAAGGAATCTGAAAAGCCTCCATGTATGCCATGATAAAGGAAGCTTAATTTAAGGGTAGGTCATAATCTCTTTTATTGTTAATTGTTAATTTAGTTAAAGATGGATCAAAACTACTACTCCATCCATTTTATTTTATTTTATTTTATTTAATCCCTCTATTTCATTTTATTTGTCAATTTTATCAAATTAAATACTTTTATTTTTCTTTTTTCCATATATAGTTAGTACTAAATAATTGCATAAAATAATAGTAATCATATTTAAAGTTTTAAAACATCATTAATAAGGTTAATTTAGTAAAGTACATATTTAAATAAAGTTTTGTTAAAAGACGTGTTAGGTCAACATGACTCAAGTACTCATTTCGTTCACTTTTATTTGTCATATTTGGACTTAATACATCATTAAAGAAATAATATTTGATATGACTGTTTTACCATACTATCCTTATTAATTGATGTTTGATACTCAGTATTGAAAAATAATTTAAGAAATAAGTAACTAATGCTAAGAGTAAATATATTTTTTGTATTTTCTGAAAATATTAAAAAGAACAAATAAAAATAAAAATCTTTTTTTTTAAAATAGATAAATGAAAATAAGAAGAAATAAGGAACCACCAAAGTCCAAACTATTTAAAATAGAAGTTTTTTTTTTTTTTTGTAAAAAATAAATGGTAATTAGCATAGGAAAGAATGGCGCAATAGGCGGTAGTAGGCATTGGATGGCGCTAAGATATCGGCGCAAAAGTTAATTAAATGAGATTTGTAATTTACTCCATTTTCTAGGAAAGGGTTACTATTGCTTTTCTTGTGATTTCTTTTTTCCCAATGCTTTTGGACCAAGCCTTTGATTCTTCCATATTTCATATCTTTCTAGGATGGAGTTCTGAGTTTTGACCATTTTGTACAAAACCTTTTTTCTCCCTTTTGTCAAATCGAACGACTTTTGGACAGTTGGATTCTTATCTTATCTCATGGAAAGAAAGAGTTTCTAAAGACTTATCCACATCACATAAGAAAAAACTCAAAATAGTCTCCTAACTTTGAATTAAGATTCAAAGTAATCTTTAAGGTTTTACGTGAAAAATTAATAGTTTCTTATATTTGTAATATTAATATCTTTTTGGTCCTCCTCAAACTTAAGCCTATTTTTTAAAATTGATTTTGTCCACAATTTCATGTATGAAATGTTCAATTGTCTTTTTATATATTTAGTTGAAATCATAACTTCATGTGAGAGAATGTGAGAAATTATTTAAAGTATAATTGATCTAAATTATTTGTCTGTTCATTTCCTCTTTTTATTCTTTTTTTTATCTCTTATTCTTTATTAGGATATCAGAGACTCAAACTTAAAACGAACTTACATGTTCATATTCTTTTGATTTATATTATTATCATGGTGATTGGTAGGGTAGGGTGGGGATAGGAGAAAAGATTATTTTTATTTGTTTATTTTGAATTTTGGATACACACAAAAGAAAAGTGCCATTAAATTATCTTCTATTAAACAAATTATTTCTTAACAAATGTCCTTGTTATTTTCCTCCTTTTTTCTCCATGGTTTTGTCACAAGTTTTAAAATGATGGACAAGATCCAAGGAGAAAAAAAGTTGAAGAGAGAGGAAGTGAAGAGGGCGGGGTGATTTTACTATGTAATTCAAAATTAGGTCAGTCATATGAGCTGATATATTAAGTTATTTCAAATTATTTTAACATATACGGGTCTAAAATACCCTTAAACTGTGGAATTTGATACAATATTACCCTCTCATCCACCTTATAAGTGTGAACCTTTAGAACCAAAGGTATTTTTGAGCCAAAAGGTTGACGTCCGGGATATTTGGAGGCCAAAAAGTAAACGAAGGGTAATTTTTTACCAATTGAAATAGTTGAGGGACATTTTAGGACCTTCTTTGAAAAATAAATATGCATATTGTTGTATACTTGATTGTGTTTTGGATTAAAGATTTGTAATATCACTTTTGAAATGTATTTTTCCAATGTAGTTAAGTAATTATATATTTCTAAAATTTTCTCATGAATATTGTATGACATGCATTTATACATTTATTCCAAATGTTATAGTACACTATTTCTTTTTTAAAAAGTTATGTTAATATTATTAAACCAATAATTTAAGCAAATAATAATAAATGAAATAATTGAAAAAATCACAACTCTTTGGAAAAGTCATAACCTTTTGGAAAAGTTACAACTCTTTGGAAAAGTCATAATCCTTCGAAAAAGTAACACCTTTTTGGAAAAGTCACCATCATTCGAAAAAGTCACAACTCTTTCAAAAAATTAAAAAAAACCACAACCTTTCAAAAAAGTCACAAGTCTTTGAATAATTCATAACTCTTTGATGTGAAAATGTGTATGCTTTTATAATATAAACTAGATATGGGACCCCGTGCCAGCACGGGGCCCAATATATGTTACTGTTTCTGTTTTAATTTATGTGGTACATATGAAATTTGAAGTTAATCAATTTTTTAGTATGTTTTCATATATTTTAAGTTGCTAATTATTTTTATTTAGAGTATGTTTTACGTAAATATATTATAAATCACAATAATTAACAAGTTAATATAAAAAAAACTTATAAAAAATTCATTGACTTTTGAAATTTCATTTGTATCACATAAATCAGGACAAAGCGAGTAATATATATGAAAATTACATAAAACGTACTATAACTCACAATAATTAGCAACTTAAAATATCTATATATCTATATTTCTCCCAATTTATGTGGTATAGATGAAATTTTGAAAGTTAACAAAAACTTTTTATATGTTTTCAAATATTTTAAGCTATTAATTATTATGATTTATAATACTTTTTACATAAAAAATTTATTTATATAAAGTATAAAAGAAAAAAATTAAAAAAAGGAAACATAAATGTCAGCAGGAGTCCAATTTATGTTAATTTCTATGTTTTAATTATTGTAATATCGATTGAACTTAGAGAGCCAACTAAATTTTTTTAAAGGAATTTTTTTTATAAATTTTAAGTTGCTAATTATTATAATTTATAATATTTTTATTAATTTTAAACCAATATATGTTTTTCTCTGTCTCAATTACATGAGACATATGGAATTTGGAGAGTCAACTAAAATTTTAAAATATGTTAAGTTGTTAATTATTATACCTTATAGTACTATTACGTGATTTCAAATAAAATATGTAATTTTTTTATTTCAATTTATATGTCATTGATATAATTACATATATTAAGTAATGAAGAATTAATGTGTAAATTATGTGACACCTATGAATTTTGGAGTGTAAATCAAATTAGTTATATGATTTAAAAAAATTAAAGCGGTTAATTATTACAATTTATAATATTTTTTATATATTTTTTAAATGATATATATATCTTTATGATATTGATATTAGTATTATAATAAATTAAATTTTATTATTTTTAAATTTATGATCTCAATTGTCAGCCTATGTCACATTATAAAATGTTTCAAAGTAGATATCAGATTTACAAAAATGTCGATGCCAGCTAAAGTAATAAAATAACATCTAAGGACATGAACCTATATATGTATATATAAAGCTAAATATAGACAATTTGATGTGTCATCTCTCTATAACCAGTATTTCTATTCATTCTTTTTTCTCCTTTTTTTGACATTTTATCTTTGTTTTGTATTTTTTTATTTGTATTCTAAAAAAAAAGTATTTATGTCATACCCGATTAATTATGCCCTTTATAACATCCATTACACTAATATAGATTTAAGTAAATGAAAATGGAAGATGAAAAGATAAAAACTATTCATTTTTTATAACTGTTTATAATTATTTAGCCTATAAAAAAAAAAAAAATAGTTGAGCATTTGTAACAAATAAGAACAAATTTCGTCACTTTGGCTCTTCTTCTTCTTCTGACGATGATGATCAATATATGGTATCAACTTCTGTCGCTAAGATGTCCATCAAATTTCTAGGTCATGTGACTTTTTTAACAAAAGAGAAAGAGAGAATATCTCATGATTCTTGTGAAGACATTGATGTAAAGAAAGAGATTATGTAACAAAAAATTCTTTTCAAAATAAAAGACTTTTTGAAAAAATGTTTGTTCCTCCTACAAGGAGAGAAAATTCATTGTGGTTGAGAAATTTATAAGAAGGCTGATTAGTGTTTCAAAGGGTAAGAAAAATTATTTGGAGAAAAAATCATTCTTTTTATGGAATTCGTATCAAATTAGGAGGAGAACAAGCAAAAATTTATTTTGTCATTTGAAAAGAGAGAAAATTAGATATTATTTCTTTCAATCTCATTATTCTTCTAATGTCTTTCTTCTTTTATTTTGTCTTGATTTTTTGTATCTTTAATTAATTTTTTTTTCTTATTTATCTTTAATTAAAGTTTATATATATTTTCTTAAAAAACAATTTAAAAAGATGATCATATTTAGTTCCTTTCCTCATCAATGCTATTAATCTCATAATTAGTGTTATTTATATTATTTTCTTAATTACTTTTTTTTTAATTTAATTATTTATTTGAAGAAATTAGTTATTATAACTTTATAAGAATTACACATGTATTTTTACATAATTGATTTGTTATTTTAAAAATTTTTGGATCATTCTTCATCTTAAAGTTTCTATCTATATGTAATAATAAAGCTAAAATAAAAAATGTGTGGTGACACCTTCTTAGCAATAGAAGATACTTATTTATTCTTATCAATGTTTCTGACATTTTTTGTTATTTTTTCCTTAAAGTTTTAGTTTTACTTTTTTAGCATTTTCTAATTTTAAAAGACTGAAAAATTTATATTGAAAATTTACAACATATAAAAAATGATTTGTTTAACTCCTATCATCATCAATATTAATATTAATTTGTTTTACTTCTTTTCTTAATCTTCATTTCATCATTAATGTAATTTATATCATTTTCTTAGATATATATATATATA